>NC_070629.1:13304184-13904184 GCF_947347685.1 Pleuronectes platessa
CACTCTTGTGTGTTTGATTTAAGTCCATTGTCCCGGCTCTTCACCAACACATTCTCCAACACTGTGATTTATGGACAACATGATCCTCCCTCTGACCACAGCTCATGACTTTCCTGATCCAACAGATCCTAGAGGTTTGTGACATATATTCCTGAGGGCGTGCGTGGTCACCTTGACTGCCTCGTTCTTGGTGAGAACAATGCGTGAAGCTCAGTATGTGGTGGAGGAGGAGGAAGAGGTCATCTCAGGTCAGAGTCCCCGCTCTTAAAGACCTGCTCTCATCCGTCTGTGGAAGAAAGAGGCAATGAGGAAAGTTTTATAAATAAAGAGCATTATAGGTTATGAACTTGTTGAAGTTGAGCTTTGAGTAGTACTGGCAGTAGAGGAGGAAGTACTCAAATAAAAAGAAAAGAAATCTACTCAGTAAAATAGTTTTTCTTCTTATAAAAGTCAATACTTGCTGAGATTAGCATCTTCCCCAATGTACTACTACATCATTAATTGCGCCTAAGGGTATATTTTGTTTGATACAAGACGAGTACAGACTCTTATGCTGGCAACCTGTTCAGGTTTTATCCTGCCTCTCGCCCAATGTCAGCTGGCATTGTCTCCAGCTTCCTTGGCAATTCTAAACAGATAAGTGATATAGATAACAGATTGATAAATGATGGATGAAAGAATCGATGGACAATAAAGACTCTAATTATTAATAGTTGTTGGTAATGGCTGAGTCTCGGAAGTGTTTCTTCACCAGTGATGCAGGTGCTGCAGGGGGCGGGGTCTAATGTTACCTCCCCTGCTCTGATCATTGAACCAATTCCCCTCTGGTTATTGGTTACTTTAAAAAATATATAAAATAAACTGAACATGTATTGTAAACATGTAGTAGAATATAGAAAGTACAAATATTTACTCTTACTGTATATGGAGTAAAGTAAAAGTGAATAGAATCAGAAAATACATTTACCTGGGTAAAGATATATGAAAAACGTATTTAAGTATAGCAAAGTGAATATACCTTGTTATTTTCCACTCAATGTCAATGGAATGATTTTGTCATGACAGATTTTGTGTGGTTGTTTTGTAACATGTTTGTGTTTTTGTTCTGTGGAAACGTCCCACGGTGATTCAGAGGAGACTCAGGGGTGTGGTGAAGTTCCCTGACCTTGTCGCTGCTGAGTCAGTTTGGCTCAGCAGCTTCAGATAACAGTCTGGTTCCACATCCGCTCCTTTAAGATAAAAAGATGAGGAAAATAATTCCCAACCTCCAAAGTAAAACAAGTTTATTTGTGATCTCACAACAGAAATGTTTCATTTTAAATAGATGACGGTATTTAGACTTCTGTTTCTAAGTTTACTGAGGTTAACATCTGGTCGAGACCGGATGAGTTTCCTCGGAACAGAGGCAGAATTTTCCATAAAAAATCCCTTGATTCTCATTTTGCAAGTCCTCATTTGCCCTGTTGTGGGCTAAAATGTGAAACAAGAGCAGAATGCTGAATGAGTAGTGTTTTCAACGCAAGACACTGGTGTGGTGAAAGCTTGTCTGAAGCAGGACTTCTTCTCCTCATCACATGGGCCTTTTATGGCTCCGTTTTTCTTCCATCACAAAACCGACCCAGTGGTGATAATGGAACTCTCACCTAGCAGGGGTTTGACTTGTAAATACCTCGGCTGTAACGTCCACATATTTCTGACGATAGTATCAAGGGCTCACACCCGGCCAATTCTGGAGCCTTGTCTCCCATGTGAATGCTCAAAGCCGCCTCCGCTACTGAGTCGCAGTAATTACATAAGAATGCACTGAGCATTCAGAGAAACCCAGGGAGAGCCAGACTTCTGGACAGGGGTTTTCTTTGCTCGATATCAACACTGATATTTCCTTATTAGGTAGGATTGTGTTTGTTGAAGGGGGGAATGTGTGCGGTGCTGGAGTCTTTCTCGGTACAATTTTTGCTCCCCACAGAAATAAGACACAGACACACTGTTATGACAAAGTTCAGTCGTCAGGATGCAACTTCCATGGGGCAGGGGGATTTAGATTGTAGACTTCTGAGTGGCACTAGTAATAATATAATGAAATGAGAAATTCTATATCAGTTTATTTTACAGATTTTATATGAAAGATAGAAGCATCCCAACTTGCTCCAACTATCCAGAGATTGAGCCGAAAAATATCTTGCATATGGAAAACTGGAAAAATTTTAACTTGCACACACATCCATGTGATAATAATGATAAAATAATAATAAAACAGAATAAAACAAAGATGAAATAAAAAAAATAGATAAGTCAATTCATTTGATGTGTTATTATTATTATTATCATTATTATTTACATGTAAACAAAATCTCAGTTTCACCAAAAATAGTGTGTTGAGTTTAAAGGTAATTTGGGAAGCGGTGAGGATCATTTTCACTTCCATAATGGGAAATCCAGGATCCAGTGTTTTGGGAGGTTCAGGTCCTCTCAGCCAGCCACAGTGGCTTGTGGAACTGCACAGAATGGCAACATTACACTGGTGGAGTGCTTCATCTTATGAATACTTGTAAATTATAAATACATGACAATTTTATTGGGTTGTTGTTTGCAGCAGTACAATGATAATAAAGAATCTTGAGTACATTTGCAAATGTGACCACACCCGTTGTGAAAACCAGGAATATGGTAAACAGCTGTCATGGAGTCCAGCAGCTACTGCTGAAAAGCGAATGGCAGCAGTGACGACGTGGAAAAGGAACTTTTTGTTTTCTAAATTAAAGAGGCATGTGTGGAGATAATAGTTCTTCAAAATACCAATGAAGTCACCCAGTTATTTGATCATCAGTGTGATGGGGCCTTCAAGCTGAGCAGCAGCCTCCTCAGGAGAGATCTGGTATAAACCCTCACCAGCCATTAGAAAGTATGCAGTGTTCCTTATTGTTAGATGGATAATCAGCTGCGTGATTTCAGTGATGGTATTATCGTAGACACAGATCGCCAGTTTCTATATTTTTCCTGTTATGTAACGGCATTAATTGGGAGATGATGACTCTGATAGAGTTATTACTGTTGTCTGAGAACTGGTACATTGATTCTCTCACCACACAGGCTCAGTGTTGTGTAGTTTTCTCAGTCTTGACCACAATGATTATAGACCCAAATGTTCAGCTGCAAATGCCACATGGAAAACTCATCAGTGCAAACTCTCAGCCTATGATAGCCCGGCTCACACTTGGTTATTACTGTCTTGCCAAGCTACAAAGCCTTAGATTTTACCAGAGCATACAAACATCATGTCAAGGGTAGGGTTGGGGGGGTGTAAGGCTGCATGCTGGCCTTATTTGTCTTTTCCTACACGTTTTTTAAAGACCCTGATCTGTTTTTTTCTTCATAGATCAGCGGTCTCTACTTTCAGTAGCTGATCTTCTCCATCATCCACTCCCCCTCAAGTCCAGCTTATTACACCATTGTATGACTGGGAATAATGAGGCAGTCATGGGCGTCACACTCGTTGTTTGTTTTTTTTTGGGGGGGGGGGGATTCCATGGCAACAGGGAAAAAGTGGGTGACGCTAACTTTCCCTCTTTTGAATACTGGAGCGATGGGATAATGGAACAGTTGTCGCTCTGCCCATGATGTAAAATGGGATTCATGATATGGAGACTTTGACTCAAAGTGTTAAAAAGCGAGATTCAGAATGGACCTTCATATTTATCAGTTACTTTTTTAAAGACACTGATTAAATATTTTAAAATTAAAGAAAGAAAGAATTTGGAAAATATGTTGATTAAAATAGAAAAGAGCAATTACATATTAAAATGTTTGCATTCTCTATGTCTGTGCAGATTATTTTGAAGCTGGGAAGAAGAACTTGATATCCATCACACAAGGACTTACACAGATCACATGCAGTCTCAGGTAAAGCCACTTTTTTATATTTCATTTAAAACTGTTTAGCAACAGTCAGAATGTCCAGAATAACCAGGGAGAACAAGTCAGTCAAGTCCAGTGTCACTTCAACAATGTGCCATTAGTGCAGACAACAATTCTCCCACTAGCCACTGTAGATGAGAGGCACGGGGGCTTTCCCATGACCCCCATGACCCCGCGACCGCACAGAGTGACCGAAGCACCTGATTGAAATATGTAGTGTTCCAATAGAAGAGCTAGACTGCCCATCATGAGTGGAAGGGAGGTGAAAAAAGATCACCATGGAAACCACAAAACGACTCCTAGCCCTGCTGGACTTTAGGGTTGCCATCGACGACCCTTTCCCAACCTCCCCGGCCCCGGCTCCGCCCTCTGGCTGGAGAATAGCAGAGCCCGGTGAATAGGGAGTTAATGAGCCCATAATGGTGCTCTCCTGTTTCAATGCCCCCACTCTGCACCTTGAATGAGGCCTTTCTTCCGCTGTGGCCAGAGAGATGATGAAGTGGGTGGAACACCACTTCCCACTGCTCCTGCTTTAAATAAATTAGAGGCCTTTTCATCAGAGGCTCCCCCACAGAGCTCAGTTATTCTCTGGAGAATAGCTGAGCCCCTAACAAGTCCACATGACCTCCTACAGAGCGTGGTGTTTACCCAGGGCCAGCAGGAGGACGCGACAGGAGCAAAGTTCACACATTGTTGTTGCTCATCCATATTTCGACTTTTCTTACATGTTTAGCAGCTTACGGAAGTGGTTGGCGATCCAAATGGCTCCCGGCTGATCTACTCCGGGGAGGCTGGATTTTCATCAGGGCAGCAGATACTAACTTCTCCTGAGATGACCCATGAGGTGGTCATCTCCCCTGGACTCCCTACTCCTCCCTTGAGCCCTTTCAGCTCAGCTAGACAGCCATCTGGAGAGTTCAAGGTATTAACAGAAATGTCCTGCAGGCTGTGATAATAACAACACTGAGGTGGCGAGAGTGAGATTCAGTAAACAAGTGCTCCTCCCTGTGGTAAACTAAAGCATCACAGGCTATGGACATGTCTTTAACAATCAGCTGTCATTTACATTACGGACATGTATTTTGACTGTTATAAATGATTCTGCTTCTTTTCTCCAGGTTTCAGAAGTGAATGGAAGTGGCCCAACAGTCCTCAGCTTTGGATCATATTATGGCCCCTCACAATTGCATGGTAAAAATGTTCATTCATTCATTCTTTCAATCATTTATTCATTCATTGAACTTTTTGGCTTGGGGAATACATTGAGGTAGAGACCTCACTTTTAATATAGCTGGGGAAAAAATGTACTTTCCAAGATACCAAGTTTAAGACAAATAAGAACTTAAAAAATTTACAAAATAGGAAAAGTATGAGCAAAAGTAAAAGTCGTAGGAATAAATACAGTAGCCACAATTTAATTTACAAGAACAGCCAGAGGAAAAATAGGGTAAGATAAAACAACTTAAATTACACTAAACCAAAAAACTGCTGTTGAGTTTTGGATTGTTCTGTGTGTTGTTCCATGTTGCAGGTGCATGTTGAGAAAAATTGAATTAACTGAGCTCAGTAAAAACAGTCAATGTAATCCTTTTCTTTTGGGTATGATCAATGAGAGTACACATTAAAGAAGAGCAAGGCCATATCAGGAAATACATCTTAGGAAAATTAAAACATAATCAGTGTCTATTCTTAGATTGAAAGCTCATAAATGGTTTCGTACTTCACCTGAATTTAACAAATTTCAACAAGGAAATGTTACAACATAAATACTAAATTCGCATTGTTGTGACTGTAACTCAGGTGGACTGTCCAATGGTGACCATGGATCTGCCACTCTACCACGCAGCTGGACTCCAACCAGGGAAGAGCGGCTCATCAAGTTCTCTGGAATAGGTCCAGTGGATGAAACTGGGATGCCCATCGCCTCCAGATCCGTAAGATAAAAAAAACACGCCTCAAAATAAAACACAAGCTTCAAGGATTTATCTTTAAAAATAAATGTTTATGCCTCCGCACCCCTCTTAGCCAGTTTCTGGAGGCATTATGTTCTCATGTTTTCTCTTGCCGTCCCATTTTTGTGAACATGATTTCTCGAGAATGCCCAAAATGATTGTCTTCTAACTACAAACGCTCACTTTAACTCAAATATGAACTGATTCAATTTTGGTGGTCGGCCCAGGTCGTGGTGACACATTTCACAAATTTCTTTAAATCTTGCACAAACTTTCTCCTTTAATCAAGATTTGGATAATCTAAAAATAAAGGTATTCAGCTCTTGAACTTCATCTTTAAACTCTGTCTTTGTTTTTCTGGGAATTTCTTTAACTTTTGACGAGTTGTCATTTAAATTGATTGACATAAATGTTTGTAATCTGAAACTGCACTGGTTGACGGAGGCATATAACAACATTTGTAGTCAACAGTATTTGTAGTCTAAATATGTGTATAATATATACTATATGTTACATTTCTCCAAGCCTTATTCGACAGGTTTGTTTACTTTCTGCACTTCCCCTCTGTTCTTATACCAGAGTGTGAACAAGCCCAGAGACTGGTACAAGAGCATGTTCAGACAGATCCACAAGAAGCCAGAGGGTAAGCATGTTCCTCCTCCTTCTCCTCCTCCTCCTCCTCTCACTCACTCAAATCCAGAGTGAATTCCTCTCCGTCAGTGTCAGGTATAGCTGAGGGGATCCAGTGCAAAGGCAAAATGAGTCATAATTGAAACATCCCTCAAGTTTGATGTCATTTTTTCCGTTATATCTGACAATAACCCCGGTTCTGATCCCAGCCCCCCCCCGAAAATCGAGCTCATAATTTACTCGGTTACATGTTGCGTAATAGAAAACACATTCCTTGTTATTTGTGTGGTTGATGGCACCATCACAGCAGAGAGGAGGTTTCAGTGGGACGTTTCTGCCTCTGTGATTTGTCTTCTTCAACAATAACACATTTTCAAAGCACTGACAATACGGCTGCTGTGTAACTCATCATGTGAACACACCACTTGTAGAGGATACTTGAAAACCTACAGAGGTTGATTACAATAATATCAAACCATAATAGAAACTATAATTTAAAATGTCCATTTGCAGGCCTTACATTGAAGCCGATATTTATGTCATGTGTGAAGATGTGGAATTCTCCGGACAATAAAAATAAAAAACAAATGAAACAGTATGAACTAATTGAGTGATATTTATGTTATGATTATAGACAATGATTCAGTATAACTGATACATTTTTTGATTTGTTAAAAGAATGGAAATAAAGAAAGTGATTGCCATCTGTATTCATGTTATTTAATTTATATTAGTGGGGCAGGCGATGTCAGATTTTCCTCCTTCCTGCTCCTTATTCATTCATGGAATGTGAATAAGTATAATGTTTTCTTTTATACATTCATTACTGATGACACTGAGCTAAACTTAAATTACACTAAAAGTGGTTAGGTCTCACTACAAGACAAATCCAGGCTGTGTTGGTAAGTGAGTATTGGTGAATGTACAAGTATGATATTTTGATTGATTTATCAAAGCTCTCAAAAAAGGGTCTTGTATTTGTTTACTAGAGCCTGAGCTGGAGGATTCTGAGCGGTGGTCAGCCGAACGTACGTGAATTCACCAAAGTCCACATTGTTGTTCTTGTCCATTGATCCATTATCACTCTATACTCAAGACTAATCTGCACTGATCTGCAGGGCTCCAGTTATCCGCCAGCACAGAAGAAAGCAGCGACACAGACAAGAATCTGTTCAGACTGACACCGTATGGCGCTCTACCAGACTGGTGAGTTTGCACTGATTTGATATGACTGCTTCAGGGTCACAGGGTGGATTAACATATCCCAGCATGCACTGGAAAGAAGACGGAGGCAAATTGCCAGAGCATCACACGGCACATGCCGACAGATTGACAATAACTCATTTTCAGGGCAATTTAATAAAGTCGTGCGTCAACCTGAGCAAAATATTTTTACACTGTGGTAAGAAAATGTAACCCTGAGCCCCATAGCACACGCAGAGGAGGGTTCAGAGGCAGGAGGCAAACTTTAAGGAACAGATATGTTGTGGTATTTTACTCTTGATTAGTGACTCTTCTGATACAGTATGAATATGTAACTAAAGCAGCATCCAGTTAGCTTAGCTTAGCACAAAGACTGTAAACGTGTGCAGATCTAAGACTGTATATAAAGATGGACGACATGAGTTTACAGCTTACTAACAGTAGAGCCCATCTGCCTCAATTGCCACCTGGTGGCTGGCTGCAATATAGATACATGAATTACATTTCAAATAGACATAACTAAAATTTACATGTCAAAAAAAATTTGATGCTATACAAATGTGGTGAAACGAGACATCTATAAATGAGATATTTTAGCTTCATTTTGAAATAGTGCATGGGAGGAAATGTAGATGTCATTCATCTTTATACAAGGTCTATATACAGTATACTTTGGGTGGCTGTGGTTGTGGAGATAGAGCAGGTCAGGGGTTCAGTCCCAGTCTCCCCATTCCACATGCTGACGTGTCCCTGACGGCTGTAACAACATTGTATAAGCGTTGTGTAATAGAGACAGTGCTGTACGTAAATGCACTGTATGCATGTGTGGAAGACAAAACTGTTAAAGTTAAAGGGCTTTAAGTGGTCATCAGGTCTAGAAAAGCATATATATATACATTTATATGATATATATGGTACAGTTGTGCCTGGCTTTATACAGCTTAACAAAACCCCTGAAATGCTGAATTCTGAAGGTTTAACAAGAGAAGAGATTTAACAGCACACTGAAGTTTATTTTTGCAATAGTTTTCAATTTCTTTCAACTCCTAGTAGACTGCACACACACCCGAATGCATTCCCACTTCTCATCAGATAAAGGCTGCAGGTGACGTCTTCACCTGAATAACCAACCAAAACTCAGGCAGAGTGGAGGGAAAACGTGTGTGAGAGACAAGTTTGGATTTGTTTTTACAGGGGCTCACAATGAAGCCATGATTAAGTTGCAGTCCATGGTGTGTTTGTGTGTGTGTGTGTGCGTGGGGTGTTATGTTTCAGGAGCGAGGATGTAGATAAGCTGTCAGACCTGGGAAAGCAGCACCCTCAGCCGAGGAGCATATTCGACTTTGAACCGGGAAAGAGCAGCACTTCAGAGATCCAGAGCCAGGTATGACCTCACATGCAGTCAGTTAAAAAATAAGCTCTGATGTCACTCTGATTCCAGCAGAATAAAATGCCTCTGTGTGACCCTTTGACCTCCGTATTTACTCAGCGTTCACAGGAATGCCACTTGTATTCTTGTACCAGTGTGGATCTCAAAAACCGGTTTGAGGATGTGCACCTTTTTCTTTCAGGATTAAGACTTTGAGTCCTTGTGTTGCATCTTCTCACGCGAGCGTTTTAATAATAACTCTTTAATAACTGTGATCATTCACCAGGGTGCTTGTTGCTTACCACAGGTGTGCTCACTCCTTCAATTCTTTCATTCATTTACAGGCAAGAAAAGACACGATCAAAGTATTTTTAGTGTCGTTTCTACACTGAAAGGCTGTTTGACACGTTGAGTCATGTAGTTTTTGTTTACCTCTTTGGTTGTACTTTTATTGTCTTGCAGTAACTGTGCGTGCAGCCGTCTAGTGTCTCTTTGTTTAAACACCAACTTCCCGAGTTTTTATAACGGCTCTTGCAACATTGTCCCCGATCTGGTGCATATTGTGCCGCGTGTCTGCGCCTGTGAAGTAAAGGAATCTTTGTTTCCACTCCCCCACGAGAGCTGAAGTGTCTTGTGATCTGTATTATGGTGTTAACCTCTTGTGGTGTATAATGGCTCACAGCATGGGGACTCATTTAATTTCCTCTCTATGACAGTGGCCAATGTTCTATCCTTTGGACGCCATTTAAAAAAAAAGAAAGAAAAAACAGATATCAGGTGTGTACTGCTTCACAGGGACACAGCAGGTAGTGATGATAACTTCCATTGAGGGGAGGGTCTTGGCATTCAGAGACGCATTCAAAGGCTTTTTCAAAAAAAAAGAATGAGAGAAGAGTGTAAAGAGTAGATTGATTTGCAGCACTAATAAAGACAAACCTTTGACGCTCTAAATTTAACCAGACAGATTTTTTTTAGCATTAATGATTTATTTCCTCAGAAAACTGTGAAAATATTTATAATGTCTCACAAAGCCCCTCTATGGTGTTCCTGTGATGAATTATGAATTAAGATGAATTAAGTTTGGTTAACTTTGTGACAACAGCAACTTCTCCTCAGTGACTATCTTTTTTTTATGCCCTCAGACGTATTTGTCCCCGAAGATTCAGCCTGAGAAACCAAAGCCTCCTTCTATTGAGGTGAGCAGCTTCAACACTACTTTTATTTCTGTCTTTCGGACGTTTACCTCTCCATCAAGATTGACATTTTTAAACCATTCAATAAGGGACACCATTAGCTCCAAACACTAGACTCTGTACTTCTGTTTTAACTGTTGCCACCATTCGTCTGGGCTCAGGCCAGTCTGGTCTCTGAGCTGAGTCGATTTGAGGCTGAGCTGGACTCGGAGATCCAGGGCCTGGAGAGGACGCTTTCCCAGAAGAAGCAGCGTCGAGGCCGGGGTGAGGTACTGAGCCCTCCTCCTGAATCTCTCTGCTGAAGCATCCCTCCTTCCTCAATCTAGCAGAATCCCACCTCCACTCTCACCCCCCCTCCCACTCCCAATGAAAGCCTGTGTGTCAGTGAGATCCTTCTGCTTGCTAAAGCTTTGATCACGTCTGACATGTTTCTCCCTGGATGACAGCCCTGATATCGCCTGCCTGCCTTGCACTCCGATTGATCTGCTGTGTAAATCACCCGCCTGCACGCCGCCCACCCCCAAACAACCCGCCCCCTTCAGCAAACGTAGATCTGGCTGCCAAAAGAGGAAGAACTTTTCAAATCAGTCAAATCGTTATCTTTAAATCCAAATTATGATTCTGAAATTATTTTTGCCATCCCCTAGCAGCTGGGAAGTAACCCTGACACATTTTTTTTGTAGAGTCCCATGCTATGCCTGATTCTTGTCTTATCTAATCAGCTTCATGGGCAGACATTTTTTCTGAGATCACATGCAGCCCAGACAGATGATGAGCGCTGCTGTTTCTAGCACGAGGAGGATAGGACCCAGGGGATTTCTTGCTCCCATGGGAGTGGTCAGCACCTCTACTTTGTCTGAGTTGTTGTGAGATTTCCTCCGAGCTGTGAGATACAGAAGTGCTGTGTGTTTAATGCTCACTGTGCTTGCAGGAGGCCAGAGGCAGGGATCCAGCAGCTGAAACCGCAAACTACAGGTCAGTGGCAACATTCCTGAAGAAAGCAATGTGGTGTGATCACTCCGAGTGATAAAGAGTTTGTTATGATGACTTCACTGACTCTTCAACCATGCTTTCATTAATGAAAATGTATGTTTCTACAATAGATTCCATTGAAAGACTGAAAACAAAGTGGTTTTCTGCATTATAGTGTTATTGATGATTGTGTTACATGATAGAGTACTATTGTAGTATTGTGCTCAAGGTGTGCAGATTACACATACAGGACAGTTTTAAGCAGAGTTTTTTTTTCTGTTTCTTATCTCTCTGTGCTTCCATGATGTAGTTTAATCATCAACAAGTGGACAAGTGGAGTCCAGGGGGACAGGTGCCTGAGTAACTGAAATTAGTTTTAATGATAGTTAAATGTAAATCCTGTTTTATATGGAGATGCATAGCAGTTATTAAAGTGGTGGTTGTATTATAGGGAGACATGCAGGGCAGGTTAATATAGAGGCCTGGGTCATTCTCCACATAATAGAGCTCCGAGCAAAACACCCTGCTTCTTAATCTACTTTGATAACGCTTCATTAAGCAGAAGAAACTGCCCATTGCTTCCTGCTTTAGGAAACCAAATACCGTGATTGGAACGAGCAGTATTACTTTGCGGGCTACCTGTTAGTTGATCAGGTGACTCCCTGCGTTAGGCACTGTTATGAGGCTGGTGAGCTTTAACAAGCTCAACTAGAGTATTTGTTGCTTCAAACAGCAGACAGCATTCCACATTTCTCCCCGTGTGTGTGTGAGGAATTCTTTGCGGATTCTCGCTGTTGTTTGCGAAGTTGATCTCATGGGTTTTGACCTCACTGGGGAGGTGGTACAAGGGGCTTTAACGTTTTTAAGAATTTGTTGCTAAGGACGTATGAAATTAAATCTTGCATCAGCAAGCTAAGATACAGTCCATTTGTTTTTGCAGTTTCCTGTTATCCAGACAAGCTGTGTGTGTGTGTGTGTGTGTGTGTGTGTGTGTGTGTGTGTGTGTGTGTGTGTGTGTGTGTGTGAGTGTGTGTGTGTGTCTATGTGCGTGTGTGTGTGTGTGCGCGTGTGTGTGTGTGTGCGCGTGTGTGTGGGCATCCAGCTGCAGACCCTGGAATCATTTCAGACACAGGCTGGATATATGCAAATGAGTTGGGAGGAAGCCCGGCAGGAAGCTTTGGGCTTTGGGTTCATTCTTAACTCGGGCAAAAAAAAAGAACAGACCCGTGATTCTGATCATGAATTGAGTTTCATGGATTGTGAGGATAATTTTAAATTGCAAACTTCATCTAATCCAGATTCTCTGTTGAACGATAACAACATGAGATACACAGTATCATCGTCATGTCCTTTTAGGCTGTGTGATTGCTTGTCTCATCTCTGTACAATGTATTAAATCCAGCAGCTGCAAATTTCTTCAGGAAAACAACACACAGTCATGTCTTCACAGGACATGTTGATTAATTTCCTGGAGACTTACTCTAACCTTAACGATTGTTACTACTTGCCCAACTGTAACCCTTAACCTTACCCTTACCCTTAACCTTAACCATATCCTTAACCTTAGGCTTAACCTTAACTTAACCTAAGCTTAACATAAGTTAAAACCTATGGTTAAAACATGGATTAACCAAACCTTAATGATTCAAGTTATGGGGACTTTCGTCTTGTCCCCATTAGAAAAACAAGTCCTTACAACAAGGAGTGTGTGTGTGTCTGTCTGCCCTTTGATATAATCAGAAACCCCTTCCTCCTCATTGGTTGCCACATTGACAGTAATATAAACATCAAACGCTAACAATTTCCTGACTTCTCCAGCAGTTCCCCAGCATCACAGCAGCCCGTCCATCGCTCCGTCGGCACGTCACTGGCTTCTGCTCCCACATATGGTAAACAAAGAGTTTTTCTTCTCCCCAACACACATGCAAATTTAACCAATGGTACCATTTGATAATGATTTTGAAAAGAACCCTTATTTAAAGTCTATTCCTGTCAGTACTCTCCACAAGTTTCTTGAACCCACACAAGAAAACATGCACTGTCGGTGAGCAGACCTTCAGTGGATCAGGCTGCATATATCTGATACAATCTTGCAGTAATCGAATGTAGTCTGACGGCCTCACGATCCTCTTTCATTGCCTCTGTCGTCTCCTGTTCTGTTATTTCACATTTAACACGAGGCTGATGTGAGCACGGAAAGCTTTTGCAGTTTTTCTCCTGTAGAAATAGAAAGCGCTTCAGATGCAGATGGGTGGGGAGGAAGCCCACAAAAAAAAAGGAAGTGAAACTCAAAAGAGCAGATTAAAGATTAGCTTTCACCAATTGTTTTTCTGGAAATTACAAGACCCCTTTAGAACTTTGGCCGTCAAGGCTGTGATTTCATTTATAGCGACACATTCAAAAACTACATGTGCAGAACAAAGTAGCATGTTTAAGACTCCACTCATACCTCCGTGCCTCTTACTGTGCTCTACAGTAGAACGTCTCTCCCCTGCAAATGAAACCATGGAGCTGCCGCCTAAGAAAGACGAGAAGAAGGTGTGTTTCTGAGACTTTTGTGTAACGGCTGGGAAATTTGCAGATTTTTGTTTTCTGATCTGAATAGATTCTAAATTGTTTATATGATGAGGGCATCTGTTCAAATGTTTTTTTTCAGATGAAAGCAGCGCGAGCCAAGTTCAATTTCCAGGCTCAGTCTCCCAAGTGAGTTCCACTGTGAGCTAATGTTATAGTCTCACATTCCTGCTCATTTACATCACTGAAAAGAAACATGAAGTTATAGAAATGTCAAATTTAAAACTCTGGATTCAATTTAAATTTACTTCTTCTTTTCTTCAGGGAGCTCACTCTGCACAAGGGCGACATTGTTTACATCCACAGGCAGGTCGATGCCAACTGGTTTGAGGGAGAACATCATGGAAGAGCCGGCATTTTTCCCACATCTTATGTAGAGGTGACTTATTTCATCTCTCACATTGGATTTGCAGTGTGTTTTTTTTATTCTGAGCCCATGTGATTAAATACTTGTCTTTTTTTCCATCGTAGATTGTTCCTCCTACCGAGAAGCCGACACCTATCAAGTCTCCCACTCTCCAGGTGTTGGACTATGGAGAAGCTGTGGCTCTATTCAACTTCAATGGTGACCTACCAGTTGAACTGTCTTTTCGTAAAGTGAGTTACATCACATTCATTGGAGCAGCAACAGACAGAAAGACGCTTTCCTTCATCATCGAGAAGTTACAAGGGCTGTTAGCAGCTGTTACTTAACTTTATTACTTTATTTGACAGGGACAGTGTATATTGATAACATTTATGAAAATATGTCAGAGTTAGCCACAGTGGCTAATTTTCATCTGTAGTTCCTGTGCAGGGAATAAAACTGCATGCGTCAAGAATAAAAGCATTGAAAATACAGACAAATATTAATATAATGAAAACTAAAGACACATAAATAGGGCCTGCCTTACATGAAAGCAAGGGCAACAGCTCAAAAGGAACAATATGACAACAATAAACAAATAGCAAGACAGCACAATATCAATATATATTAATATAAGGCCTTGTGAGGCATGAATATTTAGAACAGATACATTGACCAGAGATTCAGGTAGTTTATAGAATGTTTTAGCATTGTGTTTTTGACAAGTTTTACAAATTAAAGACAGTGATGCTTGATAATGTGAACTTGTTTATAAGTGAACGTTGGCGGCACTGGTTGTTGGATTAGATGTTTCTCCCATTTACATTCTTAATACTAAACTAAGCTAAACGGCTGAAAGCTTTGGCTTCATTTTTGGTATAATTTTTCTCATCCCATTTTCTGTAAGATTGTTCTTTCCATCTGTCATAAGTAGGCTACCTGTTTATGCCAATAAATGTTTGTATAAATCTCCAAACTAAGTAGCAACAAAATCCCTCAACTAGATCCTCAGCTCATAAACTGACTTGTAATATTGTTATGACTTCAAGCTGTAAGCTCATGTCGTCCATCTTTATATACAGTCTTAGATCTGTACCCATTTCCAGTGTTTGTGCTAAGCTAAGCTAACTGCCTGCCAGCTGTAGCTTCATATTAGCTAATCTCTAGCAAGAGATTCTACATGTGAATCTGCAGAATCTGTAGATGAGGGCCAATATTAGAGATATATTGGAGCAGGGAGCCCTCTGGTGTCCATTTCTAGTTTGACCAGTCAGGTTTGATAAGGTTTTGGTTGCCTGCAGGTAAACAGTCTGTGTTTAGTGCTAAAGACGTGCAACACATCGACCAAAATAGATTGGCTATCAGCTTTTTAATTTACCTATAGTATCACAGTTTGTATTGTGTGTGGAGAAACGTTCAAACTCATGTGTTAAACGACATTTTCTTGGACTGTTAACATTGTTCGGTAAGACAGATTCCTGATACCTTGCTTTCTACCCAGGAAGCCCCAAAATATCAGTCATTGCCCCCAGAGACTAATTAGTGTTCAGGATATAGCCTAGCCAATGAGATTGCATATAAATCCTTGAGTAATAAACATATTTCCAAAAATATCAAACTGTTTACCTGAAAAATTATGATTAAAAATAAAATATAGAAATTTACACCAGTGGTACACTTATACGGCATAAAATGTGAGCAATGAATAGTAGCGTCATGCTGTTAGAACCTAGAATTTTTGCAGGTTTGCAATGTGAGATACTTCAAACTGTATGGGTAAACACTAATTGTTCAAAATCCTCTTTATTTTCACTTCAGGGTGAGGTGATCAATATTACCAGGCAAATCGATGAAAAGTGGTTGGAGGGGAGGATCACAGGGACCAGCCGGAGCGGCATCTTCCCGGTCAATTATGTCCAGGTCAACAAGATGCCTCGCACAAAATACTCCACAGACGACTACTCACCAGGCCCCATGTCTCCCGTCTCCCCTGGACCCCAGAGTCCAGGACGTCCACTCCACTCACCACATTCACCATTTTCCCCCACCTCCCTCAGCCCCAGACCTGAGCACTCCCCCTTGATGCCATCTTCACCTGTATTTTACAGCAGCCAAGTGTCACAGTCACGCTCCCCCACTCAGACAGCCACACCCAAAGAAATGGCAAATCACTGGCCGCACAGCACCTACAAAACTGCTTCACCCACCAACCAGAACAACCACTTGGCTGGGACACACTTGGCTAACCAGAGCTCTGCACCTAGAGCAGTTTCACCCTCCACTCAGTCATCAGCATCCTCACACAGAGCAGGAGCTACGGCAGTGAACACGTCCAGATACACTGAACCCTCGCAGGTCTGCTCTCACTGCCTCTCTGAGAAAGTCGCTGCACATCCTCACCTATGGTGTTACTGTTTATGTTGACCAGAGTGTGGCTCATCATTCCTCATTTCCTAATGCCTGACATGAGGTTTCTGTATTTCTAGGGTTCAATACCAAACCAAGCTGCTCCGTCTAATCCACATGTCAACTCCCTGCTTAAAACACACTTCCCAAACGACGTCGCTACATCAGTGGGGCAACGCAAACCGTACGTATTGAGATTTAAATATTTCTTCACATTGTTGCAGTACAGACCAGGTTTTGCAGCTTTGTCGAATGTGTGGCTCAGAATGTTTGTCTATTTTATGTTCTTAATTTTAGATACAAAGCTGTTTACAACTACAGACCACAGAATTCAGATGAGTTGGAGCTCAGAGAAGGAGACATTGTACAAGTGATGGAGAAATGTGATGATGGCTGGTTTGTAGGTAAGAATCAAGAGACTTATTCTCAAACTTTAACTCCATAAATATATGTCCTTTGTAAACAATACATTGAAGTGGGGCTTTTTTAAAGATGGGTGACAAATTAATGGCACAATTTCCTTATTGTTGGTCCCCACGATTTGTAATTTATTCAGGTTTTTCCTTTACTTTTTCCCTTCTGTAGATTGTACAGCAATGTGGAAAGTAGCCTACTATCAATAAAAACACAAATTTGAATTTCACACACACAAATTATTAAATAAATCTCTATGGCAGTGAAGTATTTTTCAAAGATAATCAATATTGAAATGTTTTGCGGTGACAGTTCCCCCTCTAGTGGACACTATTCAACATTGCAGATGTAATTGGCACAGTAGACTGTACATTGTTTTAGATTTTAAATATGTCCCTGAATGTTTGTGTTTATAATGTGTGAACACAACTTGTGCTCTCTTCTCTGTAGGTACGTCAGAACGGACTCGTGCTTTTGGGACTTTTCCCGGGAACTATGTGGCACCAGTTTGACTTCCAGGTTTCATTGCTTGCCCACGTCCATCTGGACTCACAAGAGCTCAAATAATCACTCCAGCAGATCCTGCTCTGATACCTGCAGCTTGTCCTCATTCCGTCACCCACCACCTCACTCCTGAGCCTGGTTCAGTCAAACCTGCATGTTCCCTCTGCCTCTGAGAGCAGAGGTCAAGGCCGGGTCCCTGTGTGGTGCCTCACCTCCCTGCATGAGTGTGTGCTTACGTGTGTATGTGTGTTGCTCTGAGACTTGGAGAATGTTTTCACAGACACGATTGGAGAGGAAATAATGAATGCTGATGATACAGTTTCAGAAGCAAACGGTCGTTTTTGTTCCAGGGACTTTTGCAGCAGGAAAATTTGCATTCCTTTCCACTGAGCAGCACGTTTCCTTCCAATGTCCAATTACAGTATGAGGCTGCATTTAGTCCTGTCACAAACCACTGCTGAGAGTTTTGAATGAGGATGGTATATTTCAGTTTGTGCATTTGTCGGATACTAATGTTTCCTCCATATATATCCCCTCAGATTCTCTTTCAGATCTCTGAAAATACCCTGGCCAAGATTGCAGAAACAACATGAACATCTGTAGATGACATGTCGAGATAAGTTTACAGCCTTCTATAAGGCTTTGCAGAAGAGGAAATATAATTTACGCATGCACTTGTTTCTAAAGAAATGTGTTCTTTATTCGCAGAGCTACCTTTTTTAAGTGTAATGTTTGTCCATCAAGCTATGTAGTGAAATGCCAAATGTGAAAACTACGAGGTGGATCATGTTCTGTCCTGTAATAGAATAGGAAAATATGCAACAACTCTGTAAGTTGTACCCGATCATCTGTGTTGAAAAGCTCTAAGTTCATTCTTTGCCTTCAAAGCAAACGCTTAATGATTTAGCTGTATGTGCCAAATCCAACCGTCCATAACATTAATCTTTTTCCGATCCTGCACTGAACAACTCAAGCCCCCTGTATTTCTGCCACATTTTCTACCACTGCTTCCACAGTGTTTTCTCTCTGCTGCTTAGGGAGTTAACATCGACACTCTGAATAATATTCAGAAAATCACTTACGTTTGTGCCAGTGCAGCGTTTGATGAGTGTTTTCTCTCTAAGCCTAATTTCAAATCCTCATCATGAAGTCATCTTATTTGATAAGATATATTCATGATTTCACTGTAAAAATCATGTATAATGATTCATATTTAGTAGACAGAGGGGATGATTGTACAGACTGTAACATTTATCCAATTAAAAGTATAATATATATTTGCTTTTCAAAAACTGTATCTCATATGTATGGTACGTATTTTTCTAAAGCAGTTATACATTACAGAGTGATGTTGAAATGAGTTTGTGTTCTTGTGTGTTTCTTTCAGTATTAATTCAACTACAGCATATGTGAACCTGACCAACGGGAAATACAGACTTTCATATGGAATATTATAATATAATCATGTATCACACGACAATTATTTCATTTTGGAATATTCAAGCTCATGAAATAACTAGAAATAGTACCCTGCAATTGTATGTCACAAAGTGTCTACATACATTTACTTCCAGACTCATAGGAGGTCAACATGACCTTTGAGGTTTAACCACTAATCTAACCTGTTAATATTTGAGTCAAAGTGACATCTGATCAGAATTGTAAGAAATTCAAAGGTGGACTTTAAATATGCTGTTCAAGAGGCATGTATAATATAATTAAATTTAAAGATGTAGAAATTAATAAATAATGTAGAAATACATTAATACATGTAAATAAATAGTACATAAATACATAAATGAATACATCTGCAAATAAATTGCTAAAAGTATAAATATACAAATAAATTAACACTTCCAGATGTAATATAGAAAAAAAATCATTTAAATGTATGTATTTGTGTATTAATTAATCAATTAATTTATTTATGGTGACGATTTATCATCCTCCATCATTATCAAGTCCCACCAATCATCTAATCCGCGACACACACACATACACGTCTCCTTGAAGCTGTAAGGACTACATCATAATGTCCTCACAACGATTGTATTGAACCAAAATTGGCCCTCATATGCATAGATAGACACGCACAGACACACATAAAACATGCCTTCAAATTTATATGATTTACGTTATGGAGACTTGCCGTTTGTCACCATAAGTCCCCATAATGTATTAAACACCTTTAGGTCCCCAAAACATGAGTAATACCTGGACACTAACACACACACACACACACACACACACACACACGCACACACACGCACACACACACACACACACACACACACACACACACACACACACACACACACACACACACACACACACACACTTTTGTGTCAACCAGGTGACATGCGCTAACCAGGTGATGAGAAGAGCAAGCTCTGCTCTTCTCCCCTCCGCCAGTAGATGGCACGCGAACACAAAACGCATTCTGTGTGTTTTGGAATAAATGGCTCAATTATCTATGTCCTCCTCCTTTCCTCCTCTCCTCCTCTCCTCTCCTCTCCTCTCCTACCCTCTCTACTCTCCTCTCCTCCTGTCCGTTCCTTTCCTCTCCTCCCCTCTTCTCTCCTCTCTTTTCCTCCACTCCTCTCCTCTTTTCCCCTTCTCTCCTCTCCCCCTCTCTCCTTTCCTCCTCTCCTTTCCTCGTTTCCTACTCTTTTTTCCTGCTCTCCTCTCCTCTCTTCTCCTGTCCTTCCCTCCTCTCCCTCTCTCCTCCTCACCTCCCCTTCTCGACACGCCCCTCTTTGCTGCACGAGCTCGAACACCTTATTCTGGTAGAAGAGACGCATGGCATCGCGAACGCGCCCCAGTCGTTGAGCAGCCCGCGCGCTCCCACAGGTGTAGTTGGTGGCGCTCAGCGTGACGTGAGGACGCGAGGACGTGAAGCAGGAGACGAGGACACGAGCGGTTCACAGCTTCACTTCTGCTGCCGAGGGAAACCCTGTGTTTGTGTCCCCGCGGTGTGGAGGCGCTGGTTGTTCGCTGCTGAGGTGGAGACTGTGCGTGTGAGCGTGTGGAGGACGAACACAGACACTCGGCAGGTGGAGGAGACACCTTCAGTCACACCGCCCTCACCTCGGTAGGTCCTGCTTGAAGTGTCTCAGCTCTTCGTACCTTGTGTTGTATGTCTTTCATGAAGTTACTGGTTTGTTGTGGACACATATCTGTTTATGACAAGTGTGGGAACATTGGACAGAACCTCATTTGCTTCATGGTGAAGTCTGGGTAAAGTACCTTCATCATCTGTGATCTGTCTAACGATGATGATTGAAGCTGATCAACATTCTGAACTGACTTGGCAAACCTCAGCTGAAACAAGGTACATGTTTCCTGTCTGTTTCTGAATATAGAACAATATGGTCCCGAAATGATATCAAGAGAACATGAGTATCAGGTCATAGTGATTATTAACACCAGAGACGTCACGTTGTTGCTGATTTTAAGTGTAAGACCCTGAGTGAAGCTTTTTAACTCACAAAACACACATTAAAAAATTTAAACTATATCAATTGTGTCTTAGACCTCCTCCCTTTGCATTAGTTATATATATAAATTGAAATAGTCTTATTTCCCAGCCCTCCACAGTCACCAGTACTTGTTCATTGTGGGAACTTTTTGATTTATCTACAGTTTAGTTCAGTTTTTTTTACTTTATTATGTCATGTGCCTTGAGATAATGTTTGTGACAGATTCAACTGAATCTAGCCTGTCTATGCATCTGCATTGAGGCGAGGAGCTGAGGTTCATTTTACACATTGATATCTGTAGTATGATGTGTGTGGAGGGTCTGGACCAGCTGTGGCCTCAGGGATCTTTATTAGTGTTGCATCAAAGGACAGGTGATTATATTTTCCATTCTAACGTGGCCTGGTCGAGGATGACTACCACTTAGAGTTCAGGTTGAAGCCCGCACCTTTTTAATTATTTCTCCTGGTTTCCATTTAAAATGTCTAGACAATGGCTGGGCCTCCACTTCACCTAATCAAGTGTTAACAAAACAAATGGAGGTTTGTTGTGAGCTCAGCAGGTGGGTCAGTGCTTGAGGTGTCTCCCCCTGTGTAACTCAGTCCCAGTGAACCCTCATGTTCTCAAAGCCCCACCGCCTGCTGTTAGTCTAACTTCTCCAATGTGATTGTGACCAACTGCCTTTTTAAAAAGTGTGTGTGTGAGTGTGAGCTATTCTCCCCTCATTTTAAATTGTGTTGGTTTCATGATGCCTTCTTAGAGAGAGAGAGAGAGAGAGAGAGAGAGAGAGAGAGAGAGAGAGAGAGAGAGAGAGAGAGAGAGAGAGAGAGAGAGAGAGAGAGAGAGAGAGAGAGAGAGAGAGAGAGAGAGAGAGAGAGAGAGAGAGAGAGAGAGAGAGAGAGAGAGAGAGAGAGAGAGAGAGAGAGATTTTCAGTCAGACTGGATAAAGTCATCCAGGAACCAAAAACAGACCACTGTAATTTTGGACATAGCAAAGCAGTGGCTTCTAGAGAAAATGGGTAAATGGCAGGCTTGTTACCTTCTAACTCGAATTCATAAGTCTATCTGACTGAAAAGGACGTTTCTAAGTACTGTGTTTAAAAAAAATTATGAATAATACCATCTTCTTGTTACATGGGGCCTGAACTAACTTTTCTCGCATGTAATCTGCCTCGTGCAATCAAGTTTTTCATTTTTGGGGGGATGGTTTGTGACTCACAGCAGTGTGGTTTTTCAGTTTCAACTGATCTTTGACATCAAAGCTTGTGTGACAGGACGTCTCTAACTACTCCAAAAAATTCCCCTGCCTGAGCATCTATGAATGAGGCGCATCGCTGCTGCAGCAGTAAATTGTGAGAGCGTGCACCTAATGAACAAAGTGGTGCTTGGTGTGCGCCTTTTTGTTCGAAACGTGTAATGGTGCATGCAGAGGATGTGGTGTACTGTCGTGATTGCTGAGCCGCAGAGTGTGAAGTCTGTTCAGTGTGAACAGCAGTAACATGATCTGCAGATAATGATGATGCAGTGGGAGATAAGTGGAGCCAGCACCATAGTGTCCTTGTCTTGTTACAGCCAAACTTTATAGTGGACACAATCCAGTCTGCTATAGCAGTGCTGCAGCAAAGTGGTCTGGATATTTCATAAAGAAATTAGAGATATTTATAGTTTTTTGTTTTATATAAATCGCAGTGGATAAGGTTGTTACATTTTAAGATTGTTAGAGCATGTAACAATTGTATGTATATGGTGGGCTGATATTATCTAAATCAGGGATGATCACTTCATAAGTATTAAAATAGTCACGTGACGCATTCAATTGGAAGACGACCATAATCAAAATGTTTAATATTTACAAATTATATACCCTTAGCTTAAAATGAAATGAAACGATAGTTTCCCTTGGACAACAAAGTAGGGGTACTGAGAGGGCTGCAACATTCCCCATTGGTGAAGGTCTGTAACTGCATGATTTTTTACAGAACAATTATTATTTTCAATATTTTATTTCATTTAATTCCATTTAATGGACTTCACAAAGATTAAGTTCTATGCTACTTTGACAAACCAACTGACATAACAGTTTTTGATGCCATTGTGCTATCTTTATTTTGGCACCCTCAACTCTTTTTTTCTAATGTTTCACAACGAGATCGTGGATATGTTTGTATTGTACGTGTGAGTCGTCACTCGCTTGCTACAGGAGAACACACCCTTACCTTTTTCACTGAAAAGGGAGTAACCACAAAAATTACACACCTCAGCCTATAATTATGTTGATGATACATGGGCTATTAGTGATAGCAGCCATGATGATGCAGGAGCCCATCAACCAACACCCTTTTGACATATGCTGTTATTGTTTTGATGTGTCTTCATCTCCCTGGTGACTGCACTTCCATCTGACCAGGGTGTGATTTTTGAGAATGCACAGAATGTTGTTTCAGTGTGCCCGGTCCAGGGAGAGGCTCGCTGCCGCATTCTTCTTTTTTTATTCAGTGGGTGTGTGTGTCCAGGTAGGTCTCGGCCAGTCTCTGCACTGCGTGACACACATGGGTAGAGTCAACAACAGCCGGCTGCATCACTGACGTGGGCAGTGAAAGGTTCAAACTGTGTGATTCATACCAGGAATATTCCCCTGCAGTCACAGTGGTTCATCTGAGCGCAAGTTTTCAGTTGGATGCGTCGTGTCTGCTATGATCATCAGCCATTCGTTCAGTATTGGCATGTCGGGGAGTCCGTGCTTGTTCATTTCAATCCAGAAGATGTTGGCTCGGAGTTCAAGGAGAAATAAAACTGTCTCAGTTAAACACTCCGGTGATTCAGGGAAAGAGGTGAAGAGTGTATGTAGGTGGCCGGGTTTGGCTGCCAGACAGTTTATTACCCTGAGGAGGCAGTGATCCACTTACTAAACTTAATACCCTTCAGTTTACATGTTTTCTACTACAGTGCATATGGTAAAAACCTCTTCTCCCCAAAGTTCCATTCCTTGGATCTAATGAGGTGTCAATTCTTCGGCTTAGCTTTGTCAAATATAATGAGAGTGATGACACTTAGACATTCCTTGCATTTAAAAAGTATTTTTCACTTTTCATAAAAAAAAAAAAAAAATTACAAAAATAACTGTCAGCTGGTTGCCATAACTTTGTTGTGGCAACGTGCAAATCAAAGTTAATGACTCATCTGTGGAGAGTCATCATTTTGCTGCGCACGGTAGATTACACCGTCTTGTATCGGGCTTGTGTTAGCAGGTTTCGCTCCTTCTGCCCAGTCGATACTCTTTAAGCACACATTACAGCAAACGTTCAGTTCAGTCTTACAGTTTGTTTACAAGCCTCAGAGTATTGACACTCAGGTTTGCGGCCCCTCATCACCAGGGAGTTGCGCTCAGGCTTGTAGTGAAAGTCTTGTCTTATTTCTAGTCAAAGACAAATAAGAATACCTGTACTGTTTGCACTTACTCTCAGAACATTGACAGCAAACACTACATGATGGATGTATGAGTTATTTTGTGATTTCTGCTGTACTGCTTAGCTATCGGTATCTTAAGAAGCAGCGTTACGATCAGCAATGTCAGAAACTTGTAGAAACTCAATATAATATTAATTATATAATATAATTTAATAAATGCTTTACCATGAGCAGTATTTAATTAATGATACTTTGTAAATGAAACCCTCGCAGCTCCGTACATGTTTGAGCAGCGGGTCCTGGATCCAACATTACACAGGCCCTGTTCTTCCCCTTCATACCTCCGCTATCAGTTTTTGGCCCTTAGGGCCAATCTCTCATAGATGTGACAAGAGCCAAAGGCCTTTGACTTATAGACATGACAGGCTTGAACGAGAATGTCCCTTTGGAAACTGAAAAATAGTCTAAGCCAACTGCTGATTATGTTTTTGTTTACATTTTTGAATACCTCATCAATCCTGCTATCTCAAAACGGGGCTTCATATGCAGGGTAGAAGAACAGAGATTCGGGGCTTTGCACTATATGTGAATCGGAATATTGTTGTCAGTCAGTCACAAGCTGATGCTAATAGCTATGAACTGTGCCAGAACATTCCACGCAGGTTTGGACTTTCAATTTAAGCCATCATGTTAACTTCTTACTAGAAACAGGTTTCATTTGTATGTTTAGCAGCTCGGTAGTGGAGATGTCCTGTGCTCTCCTGGCATAACGCGTTGTTAGATGCTGAACAAAGAACACTGAGATGTTCCTCAACAGCCCTCATCAATACAAATGACAGAATCCTGGTGCTGCATTTACTGATCATTTCATTATTGAATAATCTCACTAGGGCAACACCGTGGTGCAGGTGCAACTGTCGCATCAAGCAGTTTCCTGGTTTGAATCCCGGTTAAGCATGTTATCCTTGTATCTGTGTGAAAATTTCCTCCCACATTCCAAAGACATGCCGATTTTGGGTTTGGTTAATTGGAGACTGAGTAGGACCTGCGATACACTGGCGACCGATCCAGGGTGCACCCCGCCTCTAATCACCCCAGCTCCCACCGCGACAAACAAACTATCATATATTGAATTAAACTACATTTGTTTAGTGGGTGAAGAATATCTTACGGACAACTTTATCTTTGTAATTTGATCCACTTAAGTGTCTGCTTCAATATTAGGACAATTTAATGCTCACTACTAATGTAATACTAATAGAAACAGAAACTGTACAGGCTCTGTGTTGTGTACTTTAGGCCTACTTCCATTCAGAAGAAGGTTATCAAATTGATAATTCAATGTAAATAAACAAAATCATCCTGCAATAGCATTGTAACAAAGAGTCTCTTAGAACCCTACTGTTTGTCGCTATGTAGTTATGCATGTAAGTCATAAATCTGTCTATTGTGGTAGTCAGAGGTGCAAGTGTTTTACCACAGTTACAGTACGTGTTTGCATTCTTCTCCCGCTGACGTCCTGCTGTTAGCGGCTGATGCTGCGAGCCACAGAAATAACTTCATGACTAGAATGTTTCTCATTGTGTCGTGTGTGTGTGCGTGTTGCTGCCAGCAAAAGCAGCAGGATGTCACCAGAACAGAATTCACCTTTTATGTATCCTGGCAGCTGCCCAGCACTACTTTTGTGTGATGGAGAGGTTTCATCAATCCGTGTTCAGCAGTTTGTTTTATGTGAGCAGCAGTGCAGTCCTGAAACCTCATCAGTGGCCAATTAGCACAGACCATGAGTGAATCACTTATCCTCACCACCACTGTGCTGTTTGTTAGCTCTGCCCCATTCTTTCTCATTCCTTTCCCTTTGACATCATCTGCCACTAGCGTTTTGTTACGCTGTGAACAGTGGACATTTACACAGAGAATTAGCAGGGTCCTTGGTACTCTACAGGAGAAGCTGCCCAGGCTCATGAAACTATTTGACATCCTCAGAGGCTGGGAAAGTTTGGGGGCGGCTGCTCCCTGTCATTATCACAACTGCACTTATTTCTTGAGGCCACAGCAATTAAGAGACATTGATGATGGTGAGCCCAGTAACCCTGCTAATTGGCCCAGACTGTTAATGAGTAACTGGGTCTACACTGCTTTTCCCAAAAACTTGTGGAATGTGCAGATGAGCCAGAGTTAGGACTGATTTGTGAGAAATTCATGGCTGATGTCCTGGATCCAGCATCTGGGGTTTAAACTACTAATTCATACACACACATTTGTAAAATGTCCAGTGTTAATTTACCATGTAATCATGTTGTCACGTTTATCACCCATTTATAAGGTTTATCATACAAATTCAAAATAATTGATGTGCAGTTTGTCCTGATCTGAAAAACAACAACAACTGTGAGGTATAAGCCACAGTTAGTTCTGCAGTTCCCTTCAAAAACTGATGCAACACCAGACTCTGTGTTTTGAATTATAATAAATATGATTTGTTTAACTATTTGGATGAGAGAGAGAAGCAGTCTTTACTTTATTAGCTTATGGTCTATGAGTATTACTTGATGCACGTCTTCAACTAAAATAAATCCACATTTTCTCAACAAGATGTGTTTCTGTCATAGACACACTGGCTCTCTCTCTGCAGTTTGCAGGTGTTGATGTGTTTATGAACCTGCATGTGCTCATCCCATCATCACAGCACACCTCAGAGCTCTGTCTCTACACGCATTCACAACAATCTTCCTATGCAAATTTGAGCAGTTTGTGCCGTAACCTGGCAACACATTCACAGGTTATCAAGCCAAAAAGAAAAGCAACATAAATATCTGCCTGCTTAAAACAATGTCTGCTCTGGCTGTGGCCCACTAATATTTTAGAGGATGGTGTAAATACTTTGTATAACATCTAGTTTAGTTAGTTTAGTAGAAAACATTGTTTTCGACACCTCTTCCAAAACAGTTAAAGATGTGAGAGTATATTTAAGACTCACTTATTACTGGTGGTGCATTCTGTCACTGATCGAATTACTGATACAGGTTGAACGTCCCCACTCCCTGAGCCAAAGTCAAACAACATGGAATTGGATACATAATAGTCATTGCCAGGTCAACTCCCTTTTAGCAAACAGCTTTTGTGGATCTTCATTTTCATACATCTACAAAAATGAGGGAAGTTCTCACAAGCTTCTGGAGGAAATATGTGCTACTGTCCATACTGCAGCAACGCATCATACTGTGGTCACTCATAATAATTTTAAAAGCTCACTTTGATCAACAGTCATGGAGCCTTCTAGTCGTATGATGGAAAATAAAATAAAGTAAAAGCCAAAAAGAGCACAAACACCATGATAATCCATGCTGACTGTAAACCCCATGCTATTGTTCACATTAAGTTATTTGTTCTATCTGGAAAAATGACAACAATGACAAACCAGTGGGTAATGTGATTTTCCTTAATATTGCAATCATGCCAATCTCTAAAAGAGGAGTACAACAGTCAGAACTCCATCACATGCTTTTACTACACATTGGCGTCTCCATAAACTTGATGTATAGTGTTACATTTAGAAATTCACAACAGACTTTGTGTATGGCAGAATCTGTAAATGTCCGTGCAAACGCTCACGATTCAAATCCAAAATATCCTCTAAGGAACTACAGATTTATAAAACACATCAGAACTGTTTATTTTTATTTATGTAGCCCATTCTCATAAAGTGGTCTTAAAGGGCCATCATACTCCATGCCATAAATCAACTGTATACTGTATACACATGCACTGTACTCAGTGCTCACAGTTCAACACAATGAAACGTGACACAGAGTTCGCACAACTTTTTTGTTTGCATTTTTTTTCTCTTCTTGAAAGAACATTTGGATTTCATGAAAGTCTTTGATTTTGCAGACACTTAAACAATGTTAGTCATGTGTCTTGGTTTCAGATTCTTCCCATTCCTTTTCGAAGTGGTTACACAATCCATGTCATCGAGACTTAGGCCAGTTGAAGCGAAGTGTTGCTGGAGATGAAAGATGAATTGTATCAATGTTTACTGTCTTTACTTGTTGCTCAAATATTTAATATGAAACAAGTCTTCATTAAAATGTTTAAAAACATTTAGATCTATGTTTTTATATTTTGTTGACGTGTGTTCTTTCATAATTCTCAATGTTTCCAACAATCTTCAAAACTTACATTACCTCATCCGTGAACACAGTTTGTGCCTGAGTTGCATCAGATAGATTTTCATCGTCAATGATGTTGTCAATGTCATCAAACTAGGTCATTTGTCCTTGTTTTGCTTTATAGCGCCCAATGCACAGATTTTACCTTTTAAATCTGACTAACCCAGGCCTCTAATTAAATTGACATGCAAATGTTTACATCCCACTTGTTACTCAAACTCATTTATGTTAACCCGTTTTTTTTCCCCCTCAAAGGTTTTGACAAGTGACCGTTGCCTACCTGATAACTCGATGGAGCTGACGGTGAACCTGGTCGGTCCTTCACCATGGGGCTTCAGAATACTTGGAGGAAGGGACTTCAAGAAGGCCATAACTGTATCAAAGGTATTTGTCGAATGCTGCCCTGTTGCTGAACCTCGTCAAACCTTATCAAACTATATCCTCTTGTTTTTGTCAGAACAGTCTGAAATGGCATGTCATGCAAAGTCAACTTCCTCTGCACTACAGTTCTTTTCTTGTCTTTGTTTGTGTCCATGGGCTGCTCCGTACCTATTTCCTTGACTACTGAACCTGTTAGAACAGAATGGAAGTAGATTACATTAGAAGGAAACCACTGATTACAGTACCAGTGGAAGTTTTGGTGGGAGGTGAGGGGGCTCCTGGTCCCAGAGTGCACACGTGTCGGTGTGTATTCAACTTTATTCCATTGTGCATCATTAAACTTATACTTAACTTCATGGATTCTTTTTTGATTGTCCATATTTTCACAGTCCCTGGATAAAGAACTGTATTAGAAGAAGCGGAAATATTACCGCTGTAAGCAGCCAGTAAACACCACCAGGAAATATTTCTTAGATTGGACTTGTGCATGCCAGAGACACCCAGTTCTCCCACATCCTAGTCCTATATCATCACCTCAGCCTGGATTTTTCCAGAGAGGCTCCTCAGACCATAAAAAATAAATTATGGCAAAACTATGGCGGGTTACCAATGCCTCAAACAGACTTTCAAGCTCCTTCAAAAGCTTTTATTATTTTGCCCCCTCTTTACAACTTCTGCTAGAAAAACATGTCTTCTGATGAATAATGGGCAGATTCTGTTACTGTCTAGTAAACAACGCCAGCATGTCTTCTCGTCTCAAATATCAGAGGGTTCTCTGAAGTGACAAGCCTTCCTGCAGAGTGAAAAACTTCATCGGTAAAATTTGTTTGCAGAGTCCAGTTTGAGAAATGGCGCGTCTCACCCCATGGCTCACTTCCAACCCCCACCGCCCACCCCCTATACATACTTAAGTGGCCATAGGGTTGGACTATCTGAAGTGGTTGCGCTTGGCACTGAGACGACACTGATGCCCTCTTTTATTCCTGTCAGCCTAAAAGATGGCTTACCCCTGTTTTTCTCAGATACAGACCCCTGCAGAAGAAAGAACCCCCAACAGCTCTTAATTTATGTGAAACCAGGCGTGTCCTGATCAGAAAAGGCACGCACTATTGTGGGTCACCACAGCAACGCTTAATTGCCTCTCGAGTGGGCCCACAAACATGGTACCTCTGCCGTCTTGCTTGGCTTAACTTACAAATAGCCGTTTGACTGGCATTCCTGATGCATCCATTTTTCCTCTAGTGTTGCAGAAAAGAGCCTCAACCCTCATCAACGGGCTCTTTATATAAGTTGTTTTGAATTCTTTGCTTTATTGCCCCGATCTCTTTAATTGGAAGGCAAGCACTGCTTCTGCTTGGGGGGAAAATTGTGTTTCCCTCTATAGTTCACATCAGTTGCAGCGTCAACCTCTAATTTTCTCTCTTTGTTTCAGTAAGCCTGTGTGTTTGGGTGGATAAGCCTGAGACACAGGGCCCGAACGGAGACTGGTGGCTTGGACGTTATGTTAGGGCCCATTAGTGTGGAATTCACTGTGATGTGGTTGTATAACATTGGGTTTGACATGCGGTGCAGCTGGTTGCAAAGGTCAGGCCCAGTCAAACCATCAAGTAGTGTCACACTAATGACTTCTCCCCAAGGGTGTCATGAATCTGTCCACTGTTGACCGGCACTGCCTGGTTCCATATGTTTGTGAAATGCTGTGGCGTCTGTTGGTATTTACTATGAGTGGTATGAGTTGAAGATGGAGGCATCTCATCAACACCTTTTCTCATGCCATTGACGAATTGTCCGCACATCCACAAGATACCAAGCTGTCTACACTTGTGTCATTTTCAGAGGAGGACCCCAGGGCAAGGAACACCTAACTGTACTCAATCTTCTCTTCAACAGGTCAACGGGGGCAGCAAGGCAGAACACGCAGAACTGCAGCTTGGTGACGTTATCTTGGAGATCAATGGAGAGAACACGTCCGACATGCTGAACGTGGAGGCCCAAAACAAGATCAAGAACTCCAAGACCCAGCTGCAGCTCATGGTGGAGAGGTACGCTGCCATGCAAATATTCCTGCTAAAAAGCCGTGCAGTTTTAAATTGTAAATGCATACAGTATGCAGAATATTGGATTCATAAACATAATACAATACAGTGCCATGCAACCCTTTGTAGCATAGCCCCTCCCAATGAATATCTTGCACTTCCCAAATTGTCTGTGTTTGTGCGCAGACCAGTCTCCCCAGCCTTTATCTTCCTTTACACTGTTTTTAACTTTATCATTGAAGCACTGTACAAACAAAACAACTGATTGTAATCAGGGGAAATGCCAGCAAGTATGAGAGCCACACTGTTCCCTTCCCTGGCCCTTCTTAGTAAACCCTCTTTTGACATTTGCCAAGACCTTGTTTGGATGACAGGCAGTTGGCTACTGAAAAGCTTTTGCTTTTAGGCGGGATGACTCTTGGCTGGCATTTTGATTAAAGGTCCTTCTAAAATTCGAATTTCTTGTCACTGTCACTCTCGTCACTCGCTTTCTTAGAGTTCTTGCACAGACACACACACAAGGACATACACACACGCCCTCTCACGCTCATGTGCTCTCACATACTTCCTCCCTGGATGTCCCATGTCCGTGTGAGTGAATTTTTCCCTGCTGACCTCATGTCTCGGACCAAGCCAGAAACAACAACATTACTCCTTGCCTGCCCTGCACAATGCCACTGTGTATCTCCCATGTCTTTAATCCCAATTTACTTTTCAGCAAAAACACTGTTGCGCCCCTTACAGCCTGCTGCATTAACGCTACTGAGACAGAATATTATGTGTTTGAATTATGTTCCGAAAAGCTCCCGAGAGCTCTGTAATTGAGTAGCACGACCTGGAATGTTTAGTTTAATGTAAAGAGGTCGCTACCTTTCCAGCTCGACATCTAGTTGGCGCTCATCCAACCAGCAGTGTTGTGGGTTCTGACTGTCATCACACAAATGGTGTCGCCCACCAGAAGAAGCCTTCAGCCCATCCTCAGAATAGAAAGTTTTAGATGTTTCTGCTGCTTTATACAGAAACACATGTTTATTGTTGGTGCATCATATTAGATGTTTGTCACAGAGTTGGTTAGAATAGTTTTACATGAGAAGCCAACCACACCACCGCTGACTTGCTATTAACCCCAGCAGCTTTTTAGTTGGACTTGGTTTGCAGCTTTTTGTCTGGATCTAATACTTCGTTGATGCCTTGCAGTCTATGTCAGGTCGACCAAAGCATCTGTCACTCTGTGATCTTATTGCTCTTTCTGATCGGGTCAGCCCTTAAATTAACTCGTAGGTATATGTTCAACAAACAGCCACAGTACAATAGTTTCCCCTTTGATACTGAGATGATAGTGTGTGTGCATGTTCAGTTGTTTTATCTTTAGTGATTCAGAACAAAGAAAGGGATTTTGTTACATTGACAAACATGAAACCCGACTATGTGATTGTGAGTTATGCTTGATGAAACAGCAGGAATAAGTATCAACATTATTTAAAAGTCTGGTAAAGAAAGTTACAAATTATAGCCCAAAATCACAAATGTGCCCTGATGAGCTTTAGAATCTCTACAACTTGCGGAATCTTCTATCCTTAGAACCTCAGTATGGATAAGAAAATGTGTCCAAGAAACCCTCTTAAACAGCTGCATATCTCTGGATGTTCTGTCAATCAGATGAATGTGGCTTTTAAGGAGGCTTGAGCTAATATTGCCTTTTTCAGTCACTTTCAGCTGAGGGGCTGTATAGTAGGCAGGACTTGTTTTGAACTGTAAATCACAGAAAGTTACTCTAGTGGAGGCCCATAATCCAAATATGGGGTGTCAATGATAATAATCTTTCCCCTCTAAGTGACTTCATATTTACAGTGAACACATTTGAAAAATCTGCCTGAGGCAGGTGAGCGTGAGAAGTCCAGGTATCCTCAACAGCTGTGAACAGCTAATATCAGCGAACGGTTTCACATTCTGATTTATGGTGGTATCAAATCTCTGTAAAGTCTAAGTCAGCATTTTGACTAGAAATGATTCTATGAAGAAAACTTGTAACCAGGTCACCGGCTGTAAACTAGAAACTGATCAAATCAGTGTTTAAATCTTTCCTTGTCTGAAGCCCACAATTTCCTCCAGTGTTGTGATGCACATGGTAGAAAGATTAAAAGCACAAAGAGAACATTTTTCAGCTGAGCAGCTCTGAGTTTGATTCTGAAGTTTTAATGTCTGCCACATTAATATCTCTCCTACGGGAAGAAATGTCTTACAGCCGCTGTGTCAGTTTCTGTCTTCTAGCCATCTCCCTCCTGCACACAGTCTGTGAAGCTCAGCTGCGAGAGGTGTGTTTCTGGGTGATTTACCACAGGCATCCAGGCCTTCCTGTGTGCCTCATTACCTCGGGCTCAGCCAAGAGCCAGTCAGCCTCTGGCCGGGGGGGGGGGGGGGGGGGGGGGGGGGGGGGGCACTGTGTGTTTGCATTGGCCTATATACTGCCCATATTTCCCCCTCCAAATTCAATGATGGTATTGCTTGTGTTTTCGATTTAAGTGAGTGAAGCAAAAGTGACTAGTCGAAAGATGAGAACCAGCCAGTGAATCATTTTAAAAGGGGGAGTGAGCCTGCAGTACTTGTCTGCAGTAACATTAAGATTCATGGAGACGTACTGATGGGTGTTCGCCAAAATATCAGCCAAAAGGGATGTCAAACAGTTGTTTTTATTTTTACTAGCCTGTCTTTCTAATCAAGTCAATTTAGACATATACATTTCAATTATTTTCTTCTACACTCAGCATTTTCCTTGAAAGATCTTAACCATTATATTGCAAAACATGAGTCCATCAGCTCATGTGTGAATGTCATTTAGACCAGGTTCACACACGTTGCTTATTTACTCAACATGAACTTCCCAACTGCTTTACATGATTTGATTCAATCACAAAGCAGAAAAACAGACTTTATTCCACATGCGACACAGATAGAATTTGTTTGGTCTGATAGGAGTAATGTTGTCAGTTGATTTTTATTGTATTCTGTCTCTCAAGACCTGAACCTTCCAGCCCTGGGCAGACTAATGGCATCAGCACACCTGAACAGCTCACAGGACGCTTCCAGGTCAGTGCTGTAGCTCCACTGAGCGTTAATGTCTTCAGTTTGTATTGATTATCAGCCATCGTATACAAGATTGATTTAAATAATTTTATTCTCATTTTCTTATTTGCCTCTTAACTGTGATCACTATCGCCTGCTTTTATTTTTATATAATGTGGTATTTTGGTTACACAGTGTATTCTGCTTTCTTTCTACTAGAACCGGATTATTACTGCAAAAAAACGATGAAAGCAGTACAATAATTCTGTAAAATAAGTTAATATCAGCAAACATAGACCTCACTAGCAATAAGTATCAGCTGATATTATTGGCAAAGTGATAAGTCGGTCTGCCTGTTTGTTCTACTGCCCTCAAGATGGAAGTGGTACCAGATAGTGAAGTGGTTTTGAGATAAAATCTGATGCAACATTAATTTCAGTGTCCATTATGCCTCTAACTCAAGGCTTAAAGCTATTGTATGACAAATCTGCAGTATTAAGATGAATTTATGTTTAGTAGCATTAACTTTCCTCCGCCATGATGTTTTGTAGGAGGCAGTAATAGTGAGTCGAGATGAGAACCAGAACTACAAAGAATACACCATCTCCAGCCCTGCATCACTGTCTCCTGGGCCCTATTCACCACAACCTCCAGCCAGCCCCGACCGGAAGATGGAGAGGCTGACGCCAACCAACAAGAGGTCGCTCCCGTCACCCTCTATTTTTCACATTGGTCAAAAGCATTGACAATTTTCCATCATGCAGATCAAATTAGATTTGATTGCATATCTGATAGAAACAAACATTACTGATTGGCCGCAGTGGGATATGATTCATTTTATAAAATGCCTCTGAGGTAGATACCATTTTCTTCCCATTAAATGTAAAATGCAGGCTTATGAGTCTACTCTGCTTGCTGCATTGTACACATGTGCAGTCTGGTTACTTGAACAATTCTCCTGAAATACTAGAATGAAAAGATTCTCTCCACATGAGCACAGTCTATGGTTAAGTCTTAAAACAGCTCGTCCTTTCAGATGAAAAACTGGTCCATTCACTGCTTAAACACGCTCGCATCTGGACAAAAAGCAGCAACAAGTGCTCTCTTGACAACAGGCAGTCAATAGGTATGGGAATAACAGACAGAAAGTGGAGCCATGGGATTGTACTTTAGTAACAAAGGATATGCACAGGATATCACATTCCACCGTTAGCATTCACTTTAACAAAAGGCAGAATGTGGAACGTTCACCACACTTTCTCTGTGCACGGCCGTTTGTTGTCTCCCGGATGACTTTTACTAGGTCACAGTTCAAACCCAAATCTGCTCCCCATGTGGACTGAAGTTTGCTGTCCTGCACTGCCCCGATGTTGTTCTCAGTGTTAATATACTTGCACTTTAGCTCATGTTTATCTCATCTTAAACTCATAAATCTTTATTTCATCACACAGCCCTGCTGCAATGATTTGAAGAAGTTTATTTCTATTTCAAATGATGGTCTATGATAAGAAGGTTTATAATGGTATCTTGCATTATTCCTTATCACAATGTAATATTATGAAAAGTGGTCATTTTATGAATTACATCTAGATATAGGTGATATGGATAAAACCTTTTATCATTATAGTATGTTATATTATATTGAATCAATTTTACATCACATCATATACAAATCCAACAATGCTATTATTTAATCTGTCTGATTTGTTGCCAGCATTGTTCACAGGACTCAAACAGGCAGATGCACATAAGCAACATCTATCAATCATTCATATGCATGTCTTCTGTTGTCCTTACATTATAGTGTCCAGCTGCGCTCATGGTCGCCAGAGGACAAGGGTCACAGGCTGTCCAGACCTCTGTCACAGGTCAGTTCCTGCTACATCCATTTCTTCTTTCTTCGTCACTATTGACCTTTTATTAAGTGAAGATGTTCATTCAAAAGTAGAAACAAAAAGTGTCCACCCTGCAATAAAACGCAATTAGATACCAGCTCTTGTGGCTCAGGAGGTGGGGTGGTTTGATCGCCTGCCCTTCCGGCCTGTGTTCTGAAGTGTCCTTGGGCAAGATGCAAAACCCCAACTTGCCCCCAATGAGTTTGTTAATAGTGTGTGATGAAGAAGTTCTCTCTGAATTATTGAATCAGACTGGAAAGTGATATTTACTACAATCATTTGTCTTTAATTAGTTGATGATAATTTTTTCGTAGTGAGAATGAAATCAATCTAGAATCGAGAAATATTTGTACTGTCAGTGTCCTGATTTGAATTCGATCGATTTTCGATCGATTTTCTATAAAAAATAAGTTTACTTCTTGTCTTTTATAACATCTGTAGAAATCAGGATGACTGTCTGGGTACATTGAGCACATACAGTACATATATTATGCAGTCGTACCGGTCAAATGCACATGTCCTGACAGAGTTGACATGTGTTTCTCGTGTGGCTGCAGTTTTAGGCTGCAGTTGACTCAGACAGTACAGTTTAAGGTTTTCGTCGTCTCCGTGGCTCTTTCTGTGGGAGATGTATTTATTTTGACTGTACTGCCCGAGTCAGTTAGAATAACAAGTCTGAATTCCAAGCCTTTCCTCTGTAATTGTTACTCTGATGCCACAGAAGATGCCCTACAAAAGTTTTGTGGCGAGGCAGGATACAGAGAGGGTTTGACATTTTTATAGCAGGTAGTGAAGAAACTAAAAAGGTCAGACTTTGAAAACATCTGACATTAAGCTGGAGCTGTTTCTTTCAGAGCCTGCATGCTCCCAGGGGAAAAAAAGATTAATTTCCTTTAAAACAATGGCCTTAACCTTTAGCTGCCCGAGTGGAGTCTCATTATTCTCAGCAGAGTGGTCAAATAAAGACTTGGGGTTATCATAAGACTGCAGCAAAATTATGCTGGTCTTATTTACCATTCCAGCGCTGAAACCAAGAGGGGGGACTTGGGTGTCTGGGAAGACTTCAGTGAGTTAAAGAGAGAAAATGTTGTGGGAAAGTTCATCATGAAGTATTTGAGCTATGCCTCCATGCTTGGTCTCAAGTATGGGTCCCACTGCAAACAGAACATGTGAGATGACAGAGTGGGATATACAAATATACAAGACCTTTTGTCATGACACTAGGAATTCCAGCCATTTTTATAACTCTGGACATTACATAAAGTTAGAAAATATGCTGAGGTTTGAGCATCAAAACATTTAACGATCCTTCTAAGAGGCCGCTCGCTGAGAAGGTTCATTTTCTCTTTGGGATTCTTTGTGTTGTTTTTGTGACAAATGGGATTTAGATGCACTGTCACTCATATTGTTGTCCAGTCTCTGGAGTGGAGGCATGCGTCAGAGTGAGTGGATTTTCAATTGTTTCACACTGGGAGAAAGATGAGCCAGTGTAGCTATGAAGTAACCAGAGTCCACGTGTGTATTTTGAGTATGTTGTCAGTAGTTTTTATTAATAGGTTTGACTTAAAATTCCTCATGTTCTCCGGACCACCTTGAAATCTGGTCAGAGCAAAAGGCAGAGAGGGAGAGTTCCTGGTAATAACTCATTTGGTGCGACTGCAGAATCACACAGCATGTTGTCTTCTTTCAAGTTTCAGCATGTGCAGGATGTATGTGCAGACATGAGTCAACTCTCTGACTGACTCACTGTTTAAGTGGATTCAGCTGAAATATGTGTGATATTCACTGGGCTGACAGCCACCACAGACAGAGAGTAGACTGGACTGGAGATGATGGATCTATTCAGTGTCAGGCCCTCACGCTTGATGTGAATTGGCTCGTCTGTGCAATGGATCCCTTTTGGCTGAAATGCTGTTTTAAATAAACCACGAAATTCCTTTTTTTAATTTTGGAACTCTTACGATTTATACATACAAAGATCAGCTTGTCATGGAGAACATTAACTCTGGAGGGAGTTTTTTCCAGTCTGAATGAATAACCCTGATTATCAACTTCAAATGCTTATGACAGGGTATTGGGGCCATACTGAAGAAAAAATTAGAGAATAGTGTAATTTTTTGAATAAAGTTGTAATATTTGGAGAATAAAGTGAATATGTTTGGGGATAAAGTTGGAAATAGGACAAAATTAAGAGGAAAATGAGCGGTACAGAACCTGTGCTCCTAGGGTTTCCACTGCTGGATCACAAATCTTACACCAATCTCACTTAAGATAATGTGGTGATGATGAGCCATTTAGTGTTTTGTTATTCGTGAAACTTACTTAATGCTCCACATTTCTCATTTTAACGCAGGAAACATGCTGATCTTCTGAAATTTTCTCTCTAAATTATGATCTCAAAATAGCATAACTCTTTTCTTAAAATCTCAGATTTCTTTTCACTTTAAGTAGCCCTGATACTTTAAAATACAGAGTTCAACTTATAAATACGACATTTATCAATGTATTATTCCTCACTAAAGGTAGAGTGAGTGAAATAGAGATGATGTTTTCATCAATCCAAAACCACATTCAAAATCCCACTGCAGAGTTACGATGAGGCTGTGGCCAGCAAACCGTTTTGGAGCAAACTTCCGTATTGGCCGACCAAAAAACACACAGCTTCGTTGTGGCTGAAAGCTCCATCAGTGAGCCCAAAGGAATGAACTTGCTCCCGCCATGGCCGTCCATCCAGCCTTTCATGTTTGTGGTATTTATGGAGCTGCACATCCTCCCATTCTCCTCACCATTTTTAAATTCATCCTTTCTCTCGTTTTCCTTATGTTAGAGTTCCCATCGTCTTGTATCCTCTGGGAGAAGATACATTCCTTCTATCTCTTTCCACTCAACTTGTTTTTCTTCACAATTTTCATTTGTTCATTCTGTGTTTTTGAATTGTATATCAATCTATAGACTCTAAGGTGACAGCAATATAAGATGTTTAATCACTGCTTAATCCACCCATATTAGCTTTTTCTGGTTTAAAGCTGAGTTGGATTACTTTCTCTTTTTGGCTGACCCCTTCTTCCAAATGGATGTCTTCTCTGGTTTTAAAGTGGTGACGAGCCTGCCGCACCAGCGCTGTGATTAGTGAGCGGAGTTCTTTCACAGCGTTCAGTGGGGAACTTGCTGGGGTGAGGCCTGCACACTGTTTATTATGCTGCTCGGGCTGGCAGGAACACAACAGCCCAGTGAGCGCTGACATGCGGAGCCTCTATGACAAGGGCCTCTGTCCTGCCTTAGAGGTGCAGAGTGCCGCTGTATCAGGAGATCAGCCTTGCTAAAAAGCTCCTAAAAGGCTTTTCCTTCCCTGTTTTGGCTCCTTGAGTGAGGAGAGTGGGATTCGCAACGTGATCCACCATTTTCCAGGGTGTTGGATGTCCTGAGAAAATGCCCCTGTACAATAGTGGCTGTGAGGGCAGGGGCTGTGGACAGCTGGTGTTGAGTTTTCCTTCGCGTCACAAGGGTTGTCGTTGTGTGATGTGAGCTGGAAGAGGTAGGGGGTGGGGGGGGTCCGAGGGGACATCAGGGACCCTGTTGAAATTCCCACACTGCATTTAAGTCTTCACAACACTCTGCAGAGACCAGAAGATGCTTTAACACTTAGATGTATTTTGTGTCACATTATGGAGCCTGTCTGACAATATACCAAACATTTTCTTTCAAAATAGAAATACACGACTTAGGCAGACGCCTGCTTTGACTTGAGTGTCTTTTCCACACATTTTGACATAACTCTACATATGTAGATTTTTTTAATGCTGCACATTTTCAGTAATTTGTGAAAACTTCAGGGTTGGGTTTGGACTCAAAAAGGAAATCTGTCAGGCTAATTAGTTTTCGCTCGGGCTCTGACAGAAAATTGCGTCCCAAGTCACAATCTACATTGTAGTGTAAAACATTTTCCCTTGCCGTCTCCCTTTACCATTACATTTCCCACACTATAGATATATAGTCATGTGAATAACATGGCATCTATATGATACATCATGATCAATAGGTCTGAAGGATGATATGAATAAGTAACTTTTTGGAAGCATCTATCCGAAAAAGTCCCAACCCTCCAGCAGCTGTAGGGATTTAGTAAGATTACTTGAGTAAAGCTGTTTCTATCTAGGTTTCTTAATTGCCATTTATGAGCAGCGGGTAGTTTTGTTCTGTCCTGCCATGATGTACAGTACTGCAGTTGTATTTTTGTAGTATTTAATATCTAGTAGCTCACCATCAAGTTTCATGAAAGCCTGATATTGTGTGTGAACTGACTGGCTACCGTCATGATTCAGAGCATCTGTTTATATCATTAAGAAGTGACCGCAACAGGATCTGTGCGATGAGCGGGGCCAAAACCAAACTGCTTTTCATGAGACATGACCCGTCAGCCGGCCATTAGGAGCAGGCTCCATGTCTGCATTTGCAGTTGCTGCACTTAGAGGTTCTTGGGGTTGCCTCAGTGGTTCTGCATGGTCCTGTGCTCGCTAGGGAAGGCAGATTTCTAAATATTCCTTGTCGAGTAGGATGGCCAGTTTTGGCCTCTGCAGACCCAACGTTAGGCTAAAAGTGGATAGGGTGACCTTGGCTGGATGACATGTCTCTTTATCCAGAGATGACATTGTAAGTATCCTTCCATACATCCTCCATCCCATACGTTTCTGTCCACCACCCTCTTACCAGCCGCACGCTGCCCGCCAGCTCATGGCTTTGTCCTGCTCTATTCGAGAGCCTGTGGTGGACTGGAGTGCAAATCTGTGGTCATTGCTTTGGAACATATTTGTACATATGACTTGCAGGAAATAGAAGTTGGTTTATGTATTTTAAATGGAGTCAAAATGTAAAACTTTTTATTGCACATACTGTTGGTTAACTGTGAAAGTCTGAAGACTTGTAGAAGTTAGTGCACCTCACCTGCAGCGGCTTCTCCTCTAGGGCTAAATGGAGATATATTTTCCTCGACGATGATAGCTGGGAATGATTTACTATTTCAGGTTTGACATGAGTGGGGCTGTTGTTTGGTTTGGCTGGCCAGAGCTGTTCTAAGCCAAGCCAGCATCAGGGGAGCAGTGCTGGCTGTGTCCACGGTGGAGGGATGTTTTCTTCTTCTCCTGCTCAGCGAGCTCTGTGACTGGACCGTGTGAGGCCTTTTCACGTGGACTTTTAGCCGTTAAGCTTGGGGTCCATTGTGGCCGCAGCGCAGGCAGCATGCCTCTCCTCATCCCCACCGATTGATCAGCACACCTGTTTTTCTTTCCCCTGAAGTGGAAAAGCAAACTGGGGCACTTTTTATTCCCCTTGCTTTCCAGGCCCCCGGGCGTACTCCTGGGGACATTCGGCCCTGCAAGTTTTATGGGGGAATGTTGGCAGGGAGAGATGGGCCTTTTTACTCGATGGTGCTGTTTACGAAGGCGGTTGAGCATTATGTCAACATTCCAAAAGTTGTTGTGGAGGGAACGACCTGAATAACTGCCTTTTAGTGTGTTCACGCCTACAAAAATAGACATGTCAACATATCTTCCCCCCCCCAGTTTTACAGGAGACAACACCTTCCTTTTCAGGGGAATGTTACTATGGCTACGTCTGTTGGTCATAAATCATAATTATTAAGCTGGTAAAATATAATCTGCAGTTAACACTGAAGAATTACTCCGCTTCACTGAGACACTTTAAGTGCATATGTTGCAGACATTATAGATTTATGCTTTAGCCATTAACGGAATTTCCTGCTGAAACATGAGCTTTAATCTGTACTCCTTCGTATTGTATTACATTTTAAGTCATAACAATAAGTTAACAGTAGAGTTATATCTCTGTGTAAAACCGATTTGAGATTTGGTGAATGTTTCTGTCTAATTACTGTAGTTAATGCTGTAGGAAACATTAACCACCTTTTATGGAGGAACTTTGACTGAGCTGTTAAAGTAGCACTTTACTTCCAGGTCATGATTTCAGTTGGCACATGATATCGCTTAGATATAGCTTCATTTGATTGCTATTGTCTTTTTCTCTGGATACTATCAAAGAGGAATCCAGGCCCCCATAAATTAAAAGTTTCATGAAGTCCAGCAATTTTTAGTCCAACCATAATAAACTCCAGATGTCTGATGGGCTTGATATGCTGCTCAAGTCGGAGCCTTGTGGTGAATATAATGGGGATGAAAAATGCGTTGCTTGTAGCATCCTTCATGGATAAATAAATGCTCAGACTCATACTCATTCTTCATTGTGTCTGACTTTTGGTGGCAGTGTAAGTGAGTGCCTCCCCCAGACCACCTATACTATAATCACATGAGGCGGCTTTAGCTGCTCGGTGTCTGCAAGTATTCACTTGTACAGAATAAATGTGACCTGGTAGAAAATAAAGTGGAAAAAGAGGATGACAATATCTCCATCCAAAGGGTATTGGCGATCACGTAAGGCTCTACATGCTCTAATGTAAAGTAAAACACATCACTTTCCTCATGCTGTCCAGTGCTGCACTCCGTCTTTCAACCTCTGTTTTAGCTCCTGTATATTCAAGGCCCCCGCCCCAGTAAAGCCCCAATTGCTCTGGTTGGCCAGTTTGCCCACTCTCCTGTGATTGCTCTTCCAGTGCAGGAAATGTCGACCTCCACTCTTGCTTTACCTGGCTTTGTTAGGATGCCAGACTTACCACTAGACATGCATTATGCAAATGTAGAAGTATCTGTGGCATCACTTTACTGAAGACTTCAGGAGTTTTTAACTAGTTAGGAAACTGTCCTATTTCAACATTGCTCGCCCTTTATGACTTACAACAGTAAATAAGACAACCAGGGAGAGAATTGTTTTTCTATTAACTATTCTCAATGTGTCGCCAGGACGGATGACCTGCGAGGTCTGAGCAACGATTTATGACAATCAAGCATGAAAACCCCATGTTTAGGCCGAGGGAGAGGAAACAGAAGATGGGGAAGTAAACCGGGGTACGTCCCAGGCTAGAGGCTAAAGGCTAACCAATACAGACCAGCGCTCCTGGGTCTGTTCCTTGCCAACTCCGGGTCTCTTACAAACGAGATGGATGAGATCGGAATGAGAATGACGATACATAACCTCATTGCTATGCATCCTGCAAACAGTTGTGTTATGATGTGGTTTGATACTCCAGCCAACTTTAAGCCCCTACACATCGAGAGACTTGGTATTGTCTCAGGTGGGATGTTCCATTTGCCCACAAGAGGAGGGGATTTATTGACCTGTATAATTGCAATGAATACTGAATACTGAATGCTTATGTTAACCCAGTTATAATATTGTTAGAAGATGCTTTACTGGCACAGGGTTCATATTATGTGTCTATATTTTTATGTGAATATTTTCAGAATTTTTGATCTTTGACAAAATCTGTTGAGGTCCATCACCATTGGTTTTTCCTTTTAATTTGTCACGCTGCGTGTAAACTCTTTGGTGTTACAGGATAGCTCCTGAGGCACTAATACACACGTAAGACTGGAAACTGAAAATGAATGTCCCACAGGCATAAAGTAAAACGACTAAATGTAGATCTGTTTATAGCCAACAGTGGCAACAGTGCACAGACATACTGCAGTGCTCACAGTCGTCCCTCTGCTGTTCATTTGGCCTCTAATCTTGTACATATGGTTTATATCTGGAGCGGTCTGATGGTGTGTGGCCGTCGTGAGCGAATGGAGAAGAGGGGGTATCAACACTGGCATCATGGAGATCTGTCACTTTATTGAATGCTGCACTATATAAGCCTGTGCCAAGAATTAAAGAGGATTGAGAAGATTGAGCTTGATTTTTAAAGCTTACTTTATGTTCCATGAAGAAGTTTACATCTTTTTGGAAAACGGTAAGATGCCTTAAAGCTGGGGTTGGTAATCCTGGAAAAGTTAAACTTTGAAAAAAAAAAAAAAATCTACCTTTACATCCCCAGCCCTCCCATTGGCCGGCTTGTTATAGCTCATTCCCACAAAACATGAACGGGCACTGACTGACGACTGCTAGAGGCTGAGTTTTCCAGGACTTGCTCAATAACTTCTGACAATCCTCCTCTGCTTCAGTGGTGTATGTCTCCCAGGCTGAAGGCTCCACTCATGTGCAGTGAAAGTACAGGCAACAGGCAGGCAGGTCAGTTATTGACAGACAGGTTCACTGACCAATCATTTCATCCGATCCAAATGAAATGATTGGTCTTGTTTTACAGTCCCCCTAGGGCCACAGACTCCCGCTTTATTTCTTATCTTTACAGAATACTTTATTGATGGCTATGAATAGGATTTTAACAAATAAGGTAAAAAGTGTTTCAGAAACAGTTGACCAACCCAATAAACTTAAAACAAGATGCAGCTGTTGTATATTAAATGCTGTGCTTGAAAATACAGAGAGAGGATCACCTAAAGCAAGGTCTATATAAGGCCCACTGGTCTTATATCATCCAATCATTGTTACCTGCTCAGAGGAGGTTATGTTTTCATCAGCTTTTGTTTTTGTAAGCTGATTTACACCAAAACAAATTGGATGGATTTCCACCAAACTTGTTGGAAGGATGCAGTGTGAGGCAGGGAAGAACCCATTCAATTTTTGGTGTGTATTTTCATCAGGGGTCAGATCCAGGATTTTCTTTATTACTTTTGTGGATATGTTCACTCTTTTACCAGGGAATAATTCATGAATCTTGATTAAATAAATCAGGCACTTTTAGTTGAACTGATATGAGTGTGTGCAATGTGGTGCAGCTCAATTGAATTGAATTGGGGCCTTGGAGGAGGTATGTGCTCTACTGCGTGCCATTCTACAGTATTTGTAGTCTGAGACCCTCAGTAAACCAGCTGCATTGGGATGAGGCCATAAAAAAAAGTAAATAAAGTTAATGACATGAATTTTGATATAAAACTATGCTCCTTGATTACCCACAGATTCTGTTATTTTATTACAGAATGTGGACACAATAATGAACCATCGCTCAGACATAATTACAAGGCAGGCACCAGCAGTGACAGTGGATAACAAGCATGTTGGCCTCAGGTCTTTGCTCAGGACCTCCACCAGTGCACACGGCTGTACACAGCCCTGATTATTACCCACCCCAGCATGTCTGGTGTCCCCTCCCTCGTTTTAGTTCAGCAGTCATGTCTGTGGTGGAGACAGTGAATAAGCAGTAATAGCACTTTCTCACTGCAGCACCAAGCCTTCTAAACAAAAGCTCCTCCAGGCATCACTCGTGTGCGATCCTGGCCCATGCCCTGTAATTGAAGCTGCAGGGTGGTGGTGATGATGCAGAGTGGCCTGCTTGGAGCCAGACTGTAGGCTCCTCCACTGGCACTGTCCCCAACATCTCCCACGGGCCTTGATTTAAAACAGCTGCCCTAAATGCTCTTCGCCATTTCCTGTTTGTTTGGGTCTTGAAGCGGCCAATCATAGAAGTCTTGTTAGTGTTTAAGTGATTATGTTGCATATTTTCACTCTTCATCCTGTTTCTTTTTCTTTTCTTCAGCGTAAATCGGTCACTTAGTCTTTGTCAAAAGTTTGCGTTGACAGAAACCGTGCAGCATTAACAACCAACTAAATTAGCTTTATTACTGTTAATGTTTCTGGGTCATATATAGGTTTGAATGATTTACTGACCTGGTGTTATTTTTCATAGATTGCACGTTGGCTATTTCAGAGGCAATACACACAAGCATCAGACTTTAGTTTACAATCCTTCAATAAAAGCTTTGTAATTAGCTCAATATAAAGCATCAGATTATCAAAATGATCTGCAGGACAGATATTATTGCTGACGGAACCGTTTCAGCCTGTGGGCCGCTAGTTTTACTTTATGGATGCAGAAGATTACATGTTCAACTTGGTCCGCAGACTGTCTGTGAAGCCCCGCCCTCACTGACTGATGGCCTCTGTTTACTTGTTTAAATTGTATTAATATTGAACATATCATGAATTCTACATTGAACTTCCTTTGGCCTCAAAACACGTGTCATGTTTGAAGCTGAAACGATCAATCAAGTTATGCTTTGCACATACAAACAGACAGAGATTTTAGGAATTAGTCGATAGATCTTGCTTTGCTGTGATTGGTTCACAGAAAACAATGAAATCCGGTACACAGCACAAACAAAATCACAAACACAGAAATGTGGAAAACACAAAACTTTTGTAATGTGATCAGAAAACAGTGAGGTAAATCAAAAGCTATTGAGAAAATAGGGGTTTCAGGACATCTTACTTGTGTTTGAGTGTTTGGTCTCACACATCCTGCACAGTACAAAACTTCATTGACAGCCTTTTAAGTCAGATATGTTATTGTATATGCAAGTCAAGGCCAGCACAACATCCAGGATCATTAGGGAAAGTCACTGGTATGTGGCCTATAAACTCCTGATTACAGTTCAGTGCGGCTTTAATCAGAGTTTCCTCCTTTAGCCGGCCACAGGAACCAGGAAGAATTGGCTGCTGATTTTTCTCCAGTGGTCTCTCCCATCTCTGAGTCACGCTCCCGTCCAAGACAAAATAACAGGCCTTCCTCTGCTCTCCTTTGCCCCTCCCTGAGTTTTTTGGTGCATGAGACATAGGGGCATTGTTGGCACTGCCATGGTGCAGTTTACCAAACACATTGCAGCTCGGAGATCAAGCGTGCGTAATGGCTTAATGGCCCACAATGGAACAGTGATGATTTTAGAACAAAGATGTTTCAGACACAGTATAAGGCCGTTGCCAGCCGTGCCATGGTTACAGCTATAAAAATCTGGTACTGGACATTGCGGCATGGATGATGGGGATGGGAGAACCGCTCAAGTTTTTTGAAGCTTCTAAGGTCAAGCTCAATCACAGCCACATTCTCCCTGTCACAGTGGAGCTCGTGTTTTTTTCTCTCTTCTTCCTTTTTGTTTTTCTTTACTTCATTGCATTCCTCTTGAGTCTCATAGATTAGAGTTGCGTTTTTATCTGTAAACTCTCCTGCTGTTGGAGAGCCTGAAGATCCACACTCAGTAGCCAGACATTTATATAACATAGGTATGGTTTGCATTAGCGTGGATTCATACACACATACTGGGCAGCTTCCCTAGGTCTTCCCGATACGAATCCCTAAACCATGTATCTCTTTCAGGTATATGCCCTTGAGATTGTTTCGCAGCAGGAGAGGACTCGGTTGTTTTCTTGCATTGTGATGGTATGGAATACATGATCCTCTGAGCCTGCTGTTATTATGCTGGGTTTATCCTGGGAGGAATCATAAGGAGACGTACCAGTGATCATTTCTGGTAAAGGCTTCCTGGCACGCACCACTAATCTGCCCACTCGCTAAGGAAAAAGAAGAGGAAAATTGGACTCAATTGAGAACAGAGACATTGTTCAAAGAGTTGCTGAATTGGAAGCGGGTGCTGGCATTGGACGCACAAATCTTTGACTCCCATCGTGCCACTGTGTCAGCATCGAGCTCCAGCTCAGTCTCAGACGTGTACCGGTTCGAAAAACCCGGGCTGAGGCATTTTTTCCTTGGATGGAACCTGTGTAAACCTGATGCCAGCTGGTGACGGTTAGAGAGAGAAACTCAGTGAGCTTTATTTTCAAAGCTGTACTGTGGAGTTATCTGGGGGTTGTTTGCACTCTTGAGTTTTCCTGGACTGTGCACAGACCGAACAGACCGTAATGGCTCTGTTTCCCTTGCAAACTGGAAATTATGAAACTGTTTTGAAACTTGGTTAAAACATTTTTATGTTATTCCAATCATGTTATTGTGACATTACAGCAGTGCATGAGCCTGCTCTCTGTGATCAGTAAGTGGTCAGTATCAGAGGTGCACATGTTCGATGCCAGTCAGTGATGTAGATACAATCTGTTGGTATTCCTGACACTACAAGTGCCTGGTTTGAGTCATGAACTGTGCACACACTGTGCGTGGGTGTTAACTGTGATCATGTGCCTAAGGTCAATTTCCCTTATGGATCAATCAAACTCTTTTACTGCGATTAAAGTTCAACAGTGTTAAACCTTTGCACTTAATGTCACAGTCTTCTCCTATCTTGGTTTCAGCTACAATTAAAATATATATGGCACATCTACTTAGTCTATGAACGGCTTGTGTACAGTAGGTACGTAGCGCCCTCTTCTGGCAAAAGTCGAATATTCACTTTGCTCTCCTTTTGGAAGGTCTTCTCTCATCCCACGATGAGCCAGCGACACTGTTTTTGTTTTATGACCATGAGCAATTGTGAGATTTTCACCGCATCTGGAACCTATTGAACTACATGCTGGCACTGTCGTTCCCATCAAACCAACACTGGAGTTGGTGCCAAACATCTGTTGCCACACAATCCATCTTCTATCAGCTGAGGGAACTGAAGTGTAGCGCTGATTATGAATGGTAATCAAGATAAAAATGTAATAGAGTTTCCACTCATTGTGGGTGGAAACTGTTTATATTTGAACCAATATGGTACCAGGACCTTCAATTCACTGTTATTTTTTCTGTGGGTATTTAACTCATTTTATATAACACTGACTTTCTGTCAGTGTTATATAAAATGCTAAGCTAACATCAACCAACACAGGGGCGGAAAGTCCAGTTATATTATAGTTGAGGTCCACTCCAGGGGTTTTAATGCAATAACCACCAAGAGTGAGGAATCCACAGACGTGCCTGGCATCCAACCAAGAAGGAAACGTCACATACTGCAAAAATCCTTCAACCAATGAGGAAATACCCAAACTGGGCCCCAAGATGTCAGGGACACGCGCCCAGGGCTGATCAGCCTGTGGTGGGCCTGCCTTAGCAGAGGCTGTGTTGTGATTAAAAGGCCAAAACACCCGATGATGCTAAGGTACACATGAGGATCTGTCCCTGACATCTGCTGGTGGTTGGCAACTTATCATCAACCGGGTGCAGAAGACCTTCAAATGTTTTGAAGGGACATTCACCATCTTGTTCTGTTTTAAAAACCCACATCAACTTAAGCCAACTATTTAAATAATTAGCAGCTTTTAGTCGTACAGTATTTTTGTCTGACCAGGTGTCCCTTCAGCTTGGACATGTTGCCCTGGCTCTTTTTGCATCATGGATCGCAAATACTACAGTGAGTGTTTGTCTTTTGTAACCACATGTGTGATCGCTTTCGCCTCACAATAGGCCTGACTCACTGTGAAGTCTTGTAAAATGATTCTTCCTGGTTTTATTGGTGGTTGAAAAACGGCTTTCTGGTTCCCATTGATCTAGAGTGGGGACTGATGTTGTATTTGCGCTCTCTTTCTTTTTGTCTCCAATTAATATCAGTTACAACAATTACAGCTACAGTTCAATGCTGGACTCTTACGTCAGTATCGCAGAGTACTGACTCATGTTAAATCAAACAGAGTCATGCAACAGAAACTTTGAGAACACACAACATGAAATACTGTACAATCAACCAGTGACTGTTGTTTGTTCTACTTGTGAAAGTGCTCCAATGCTCTGTATGTGGTCTCCCTCCATCTGGAATTCATTTAAATTACTGATACATCTCTCAGGTTTGATCTTGACTGAATATATCCAACATAACTGTGTCAGACTTTGTTTTATTCCAGGTTGTCACACAGTACCGTCTCCTCAGACTTTCTCACATAGTGACACTACATTTGTCCAGAGCCAGTGTGTGTGATTAGTGGAAACATTTTCTGCTGAATTCCTGCATCTGCACTCAACATAACTCCCTTTGTGTCTCTTGTGCAGGATCATTGCATCATGCTCTAAGCACTTGCCCAAGTATCTTAATAGATTCCTCAGCTCACAATGTGAAGTTGGTTTCAGCTGCTGAACGTTTCACGCTCAATTACTCTGTTTCTTCTTTGTGTCGTCTCTTTTCCTCTACAGGAGTTCTCCCCCACAGACTACAGAAAGAACTCTGTGTCCAGCAGAACCCCGACACCACCAGGACGCTACTCTCCCCACAGTCCCATTGATCGGGATGTTCCCATGTCTCCCCGACGCAGGTAAACAGCAGTCGCATCACAAACAGCAGCACTGTATTAAAACATGTTAAGGCACCATATTCCCGGAAATATATATACAGCTGTCCAAATATAATAAGGAAATAATCAATGTCTATGTGAAATTGGTGGGTTGGACATTTAACCGTAAAAATTACAGAGGATACACCACTGTCTCTTAGTGTCACTCCACCCCATGTTTTGTAATGACCTTTAGTGTATTAAAGTAACTTTTTTAACTGATATCGAACTGTTTACAATTATTCCTAATCCAAATCTAGTTCCTCTCCAAAGACAGGAGTGTAATACAGCATCCACGCTCCGGGCAGACAGTCTGCACCAATATATAAGTTTGGTTATAATCCGTCCAGCAGTTTCTGTGTAATCTTGCTTACATACCAATAATCAAACAGACAGGGAGGAAAACATGAATCGGTCTAAAAACAAACGGACACAATTCACATTTATTTTCATTCAAATGAATAATACTTAGGTATCAAATAAATCTCTGTTAAGACTTTTGATTCTTTTGTAATAAGTATTAATTGATTGTATTTTATCAGATGCAAAATCATCAGCATTATCAGCCTTCAGAAGCCAAGCTCTATAAATATCAGCATTAGCATTTGTCTTTGAAAAATCTGAGCTAATCCTTGGTATGTTGAACTTCCTTCGTTGTTATTTTCCATATGTGAAATTTATCTATGAGGCCATATACCAGAAACTTTCTGGTATATATTAGTAATTGTTCCTTCCTTTCAAAGGTCTGTATGGAAAGGCAGAGTTAGGTGTGAATGGGCCGAGGAGTCTGTTAGTCACATTGTGAATTCCCTGCTGTGCCGCAGCTGACTCCTGGTGCTCTGAGCTGTTTGCAGCTGCACTCGGAGTTGACGTCTGCGTTTGACTTTTAGCCTTTGTGAAACTTTATATAGTGTTCACCACCTGCACTTCAGTTTGCTCTTTCCTGCTTCGCCCACTCTGAGGTGATGAAGCCCTAATTTGGCTCATTTAGTTTTGTGCAGGTGCTGAAAATGATCTGGATTGACTCGGAATCACCAGTGTATTTCTGTCTCAGCAGAAATGAACATCTTTATCTAGTCTGTCTCATAATCCTTTGTGTCCACTCTCTCTCTGCTGGAGAACCTGGTGCCTGTGTTTTCACAGAGCGCCATGGTTGACTTTGGCCCCACTTCCCTCCTGGGTAGCCACAGTTAGTGATATGACTTTTCAGCAAATGCAGTCATAGCCAAACACCCCACATTGCCAAAAAGTCAGATTTTTTCCCCCTATCCCCCCTGATTGGCCTCCGGTCTGGAGCCCCCAGCCTGCACAGCAAGCCTCTCCCTGCTCCTCCCCAGCCAATCACAGACTCAGTGACACCCATTCACCCACCCCTTTATGTCGCATGGCCAATGACTTTGAGCCCCGGGGCACACCTTTCAGTCAGAACCTTGTTTTTCTGTCTTGTCTGGTTAGATAGAGGTGTGTGTTCAGCATCTGAGTGTGTGTGCTTGTTTAGTTTGTGTCTCTGTGTGCTCTGAGTTGCTGCAGCAGTGTGTGAAACAATAGGACCGGTTCAGTGAGCTGAAGCTGAGCTGCCTCTTTGTCTTTGCTCGGTTTAAGGTGAGTTTGGGATATCCAGTTTTGTCATTGTGATATCTTTTCTCAGATAACTGTGTTTTTTGGTTTGGATGTTGACCTGTTAAGCAGTCGCATTCAGTAATGTGGTCGGAATTTAGCCCCGTGATCTTGCATATGTTTTGGCTACACGCATTTTGAATCTCTGCTATGACTAGATTGTTATCATTGCTCCGCTTTGCCAAGTCTGGGCATGGAAACCAGCAACACATGAGTCTCAGATGCAGACATTGTGTAGATTTGAGACTATTTGAAAGCCATTCCCAGAATAAAAAAATGGACTGAAGTTCTCTGATACTTTGTGAACTCTGTGCATGAATCTGTGCACTCAGCTGCTCGTCTAGTTGTGTGCGGTTCTCTCTCTGACCATCATCTATTTGTTTCCCATTTGACCTAGACTTTCCATGTTGTTTTGAGATTGCATGTCAGATGAGCTGGTGAGCGAAGCATAAAGGGGAAATGGCTTGCTAAGGGTGGAGCTGAACATGAGGAGAAGTTTGAGCGTGTGTTTTGGAGGTCTGTTTTCAATTTGAACCACGTTCAGTGATGCAGAGGAAAAGGCCTGAACATTTGTTTTGGGAACATATTTGTTGTCTCATGTTTTTGCCATCTCCAGTTTCATTCACATTTTCACATATGAGGAAACGATGAAAGAACAAAATGCAGATTTTCAGCTTTAACAAAGTCTCACTGCTGGACTTTTCAATCACAGTCCCCCAGTGTAAGAACAATGCAGCTGGACAGTGATTCTAAACCTAAGACCAAAGCAGACAGGGAGTTTTCCTTTTACTGGTCAAATGGTTTAATCATGTGAGCTGAGTCATACTAAGCACGTGTTTGACAAATTGAAGACAAGCGAAAAAGGGAATATTACTTATTTTCAGAACTGTCGGAGCACAACACGGGAGGACGCCAGGGATTTACAGAGTAAATACCACTGAGCACAAAGGGTTTGATGCTGAACATGTGAATCAACTTTATCAGTGTTAACTGGATAAATTTTACTTTTACTCACGAACATGGTTTTACAGCAGATACAATATTCAGGAGTGCAGACCAAATTATAATACCAATCTGGATTCATATAGCATCTCAAGGTGCTTTACAACAGTGGATTTACATAAAAGGACATTTGACATATAAACCATTAGACAAGTATTGAAAAATAAGTACTAACTGGAATGTGAGATGAGACAAGAGTATAAAGGAAGGAAACAATGATATAAGTAGATTTAAAGCCTCATAGAGCAATAAAGGTAAAATATGTTGTGATCTATATGGTAAATCACAGCAGGGAACTGTTGACACTGGTGAAGTTGAGGTCATTGTCTCTGAGCAGATTCTCCACAGCACAGGTGTCAGTTGAACAGTAAATATTTGGGCAGATTCTTTGAGAGTGACAGCAGGTGAGACAGTCAGTCAGGTTAAATCGACTGAATCTTCCTGACATGTTTGTTACCCGGCGGAAGGCATCAAACCACACCTGGCCCAGTTAGCCAACCGGTTCCTGCTGACAGCAAACACCCAGCAGCACCATGCACAAGAATACCTTACACAAGAACACACTTTGTGTCTTTGTGCTTCTTGTAACTTACAAATACATCTGCCAGTCCAGACCCATGCGTCTCCTCAGCAGGGGGCGGGGAGGGACTGGTATTCAGCCTCACATTAGGAAGCAGTAAAGGGAAACCACTTTTCCACCAGAGCAGGGTTAAAGAATTTACTTGAAAAGTGAGCCACTGATCTTTTGTGCTAATTGTTTAATGACCTGACACCATGTACAACCCCTTCGGTAAAAGTTTCCTCTCCTTCCCCCTCCTGGCAGGAAACAAGACGCAAAGTTACAAGTTTTTATGTTGTGCCTTTACTTTTTCTTAGATTCTTACTTTAAGGTTTGAAGCTTGTGTCTGTCATTTTTCAAGGACTTAGGATTTTCTGCGTACATAATCATAGCTTCTGAAAAGATTTAACTCCTAGTTTATGCATTACAAAAAGCACCAATGCAATAACTTCCATTGTCAGTCTTATGTCCTTTTGTTTATACCTTGGGGCTGTTTTCTGAGTCACAACATATTCTGTAAGGTGATCGGAGGCCGATCCTGCAGAGCCTGTGATTGGTGTTTGGCCTGTTGCCTGTGGTGTGCAATCTAGACTCGGTGTTTGGAGGTCAAAGTCTCAAAGCCAGCTGCTGCCCCCATCCCTCATTTCCTCTGGATTCACTTAAACCACACTCACCAGAGTTCACAAAGAGTTTGGCCCACAGTTTGAATTCAGAGAATATTATATCTCACGTTTTTCCCTCTTTTTCTTTCCACAGCAGTTCGAGCTCTGACTTTACCATGCAGAGGTTCGACAGGGACTCAGAGGTGTACAAGATGATCCAGGAGAATAGGGAGTCGCACACAGAACCTCGTCAGTCCAACACCTTTAAAATGCTGCAGGAGGTCCTGGAGGCTGATGAGAAAGGTTAGAACTATGTGCACAATGGGGTCCAGACTTTGTCCGGAATTTGCCTTTCACATGTGAAGAATGCAGCAGGAGATTCAGACACATTCAACAGAAAAATCTCCACAAATCGTAAAGGCTGGGCTGGTGCAGGAGGAATAACGTGTATTAATTCTGCCACTGAGAACACATGTTTGATTACAGGACATCAAAGCCAATGTCAACCCTTTTTACCAAAAACGCATGAATCTCTTTATCTAAGTTTAAATCTTCATATATATGGCTTCTCCTTTTATCCTGAGTCATGTATTCTTCTAGTTTTTCTTCAGTGCGTCTTTGATATGTTTGAAGCTTCATCAACTTGCCCATTCACTCATGGTGAATCCTATATCTAATATATAGAGTTTTACAAGTGGGCTAGCAGAAAAACTCTAGAGAATGTCCACAGCAGCTGACTCGGACATTTGCACTCTCACATGCAGAACCTACAGATAATTTCCTAAATCAAAATCTAATGTTCATTCGGTTCCAAAAAATCAATTTGTTGGAAAATTGTAGTTACATGACACCTTTAGATGGAGCATCAAAAGCAATCAGACGACCGACATGTAACAGATTTCTATCAGCGGTTGCTTTCAGAATTTGTCTGTGTCAAATGCAACATAATTCACATCACCTCCTGCAGTTGTTGGCTGGCTGCATGTCCATCTTGAAATCATCTGTCAAATGTGTATGACGCAGACCAATAGTGACTTGCATATGGTCTTCACCTGGGCTGGATCTGGAGAAAGAACAGCTCTCCAGTGTACAGTTCATAATCTGAGCAGCATATCGTGGAATTCCTCTGTTCTCCTTTTCACCCCTTTGCTTTGATAAACGTCAGAGCAAATGAATCCAGATAGGACTTACATTCTTTCCTGATGCAATAATGACCAGTGTGTGGAAACCTATTTCATGAAGCGTGTCCAATTGGTGATGAACCAGTGATGACTAGTGGGAAAGGCAAACACGCTCCACTGGCAGAGAGCAGTGGAGACAAACGTGTTGATGTGATGAGACACGCACACCTATCAGAACATCTATGTGAGCAGTGTGTGTGTGTTTGTCTGTGTGTAACTTCAGAGGCGGCCCTGCGGTTCCCCGGGAAACTTACGCCCAGCGTCCCCAAACCGAGCACATCAGTGGGAGGAGTCAGCAAATATCATACCTGTGAGAAGTGTGGCACCAACATTGTGTAAGTCCACTGTGATGACTATTAAACTGCAGTAATTATATTACAATTTTCTTTTCAGTAAAAGATGCTGCCGATATTAAGTGTGTGTTTGTATTATTAATATTATTATTATTATTATTATTATTATACATTTTGTGTCTGTATTGTCTGTATCATGATTTAGATAAGTTGTCTCCTTCACTTCATGTTACTACATTGACATAACATTTGTTTATAAAAAATGATTCAAGTGTAACATGAACATGTTTTTTGCGGTGGTGTCAAAGACCCTGTTCAGACCTGCTATTAACATCTGTCCCAAGAGATGCGAACACAAGTGGACAGTGTTAAGTGGTATTAAAATGCTTCCTGTGAACATTTGTGATCATATCTCACTTCCCCAGTTTGTCACTACTGTAATTACACTATGCAAGTAAACATGTGTTTTATTTTGGGAAGAACAAATTATCTTATTATTACCCCGTCTAAGTTTGATGCATCCGATGTTTGCTCGCTCTGTCTGTTTCTCTCCGAGACACAGTCAGAAGGGGAGCTGCATATGTCTTGCAGCTGTGCTACGAAGAAAGATTTTAGTCAGTTTAAGAAAAGTATCATTATCATTATATGTTGGTCTGTGTTAATACTTTGGCGATGGAAACAGAAAAATCCACGTATGGACACTGAGAAGACTCAAATAGGTCAGCTCAGGAGGCGGTCCTTCACATGTGGCTCAGGAAGCACTTGAGCTCTCACAGCAAAAAGAATGAGACCACCTCTTAATGTGTTTTAAGTGATATAATGCATTCAGACCTGAACATGGTGCCGACCTAGCCTGGATGCCAGACGAAGTTAGCCCCGCCCACAACATTTTGGTCGGGCAGTTCGGTCTGGAGTCGCTCCATTGGGAAAAAATTATGGGGCGTGTTTCAACTGACCAGGAAGTAAAATTCCTCTTCGCTCAATTGGATAGACCTACAACCAATCAGAGCAACGTAGTATGTGACGTATGCTAAGCAACGCATTGTGAGTTATTTACTAACGCCGGGTTCACACCGGACGCTTCAGCGCAGCGCCAAGCCTTAAATAACAGCTGGCTCCCATCCACTCCCATGTTAAAACTTTGTGCCGGTCACACCGGAGGCAGCCTTGGCGCAGCGTGGTGCTTCAGCCTCCGGTGTGACTGGCACAAAGCCGTGCAGCGATCTACTGGATCAACGGGTGATATTATTAGCGCTGCCCGGCGGTTCAGCGTCGCTTCAGTGTCCGTTGTGAACAGCCAAGCGCCGGGGCGATAGGGATTAGCGCGGTGCTTTGGCGTAGCCTCCACGTTCTGTGTTCCTCTTTCAAAATGAATGCGCTGTCGATGTCTTCTAAAACAGACTCAATGGCAGCATCTACACATCTCAGCTCGCCAGCGGCAGGCATGTTTGTTGAAAACGAATTCAACCCGAGGGCACTGTGATGACGTGGTTGATTACGTTACCGTTGATCATCTGTCAATCATCGTATAAAGCCCGCCCTGACAATCTGATTGGCCCGGTCCGGCCATAATTTTTTCCCAATGGAGCGACTCCAGACCGAACTGCCCGACCAAATCTGTTGTGGGCGGGGCTAAATTCGTCTGGCATCCAGGCTAGTGCCGACCACTTGTGATACAGATCACTCATGAAAGATTTTAGTTGCAGGTCTGGTCAAGGTTTGTGTGTCGCTTTTCCTTTAATAGTTAAACTATGTCTGTCTTTTCTAATCTCTCAAGCTCTATGGTTGATTCACTTTGGAAATCAATTTACTCTGTTATCACATAGACTCTAAAGTCTCTGACTGCCTTCATCTTTCCACAGCTCACAGGCCGTGCGTATCCTGGACGACCGCTACCGCCACACAGAGTGCTACGCCTGCACAGACTGCGGTCTTAACCTCAAGATGAGAGGTCATTTTTGGGTTGGAGATGTGATGTACTGTGAGAAGCACGCCAAACAGAGGTACCAAGGCCCAGGTACTTCCCCCCAAGCCACCTTGTCCCCTCGCCAATGAAAGCGCCACGCCACATCCGTCCCTCTTGGGACGCAGAGTGCTGCTTGTCTGCCTGAAGAACCACCTCATCTGACTCATATATAGACCTTGGCATGGAGCACGGAGGTGGACACTGGTCAGTGATGTTGCCGAGGATGATCTTTTCTGATCCCATTTAACTATATTTTGCAATATTATGATTCACTATCTTGCCTTTGGTATAATTGTATCTGAATTTGCAGCTTTGTTTTTCACAAGATGCAGCCTCCACAGTCTTTATATATAATCTTAGCTCTAATGATGCACAGCTTCCATGGACTCAGGCCACATCACGTTCTACGGCCAGTTTTTCATTACACCAGCAATTTAGACAAACTTGGCAGGACTGTGTCTCCGACTCTGACGATCTGGATAATCAATTGAATCTTCTGCTGAACACAAAGGGACCAAAATCTCACCTACACTGCATTAGTGTACAGTATGAACAAATGCAGTGTGTACACACAGTGCTCTGTGTGGGTGTGTATGGTTGTGTGCTTTCACATGCACGAGTGTGGTGTCTTCTGCATGCCTTAGCTGCATCTGTGAGTGTGTGTGTGGGTGTGGGTGGTTGTGTGCATGAGCGAGGGGAAGGGGGGGGGGGGGTGTACACGTAATAACAGACACAAAGGAGTTGAGTTAAAGTTTGATTTCTTCTGTATTTCATTTGTAAACAGAATATGGGTTAACAAACATTTGATGTTTTGATGCTTATGAGGGATATTCATTCAATACAAAATATTTTTGATGTTTTTGTGATTGAACTGTATTCTATAATGTAAACCATTTACAATGCATTATGTATGCACAGGACATTTAGTGTGAAAGATTTGATGACGATAATGCATTTACAGCAGTACTCAGAAATACACTTTAATGTTCGCATTTCATGTGGCACTTAATAAAATCGCACAACCTGAAGCTGCTTCGGTGACTATGATTGGGTTGCAATAATGTCTGAATCCAAATGTCTCCATACATCATCACTGCCTCTTTAAATTTTGGTGACCTCTGATTGTTGTTGGCTCTTTGCCACATTGTGTGACAAATAACTCCAGTAATATATATAGAAAAAGAGATGTTTGTCTTTAATGCTTTGTGTAATATGAACTTAAGATTTTAAATTAAGATCAATATATATTTACTTGCACAGCTGACATTTTGTTGTTCCTTCGTGAAGTTAACTTCAGATGATAATAACTCGGTTCACTCTCCACAGGTGTTAAAATACTGTGGGTAGATTCACCAAATTCTGAAATTTCTGCTTTCCCTGCTAGAACTTGTCAAAATGTCTGCTGTGGCCTATTCATACTTAATAATTTATTTTCATTTAGCTTACGCTTTTGTCCAAAGTGACTTACAATAAGTTTGTTCAACCATGAGGGTACAAACCCAGATCAACAAGAATCAAGAAAGTACAAATAACTATTTAAGTATTTTGTTGAAATACTATAGGCATGTAAACGAATACATATTGCAGAACAAGCATAGCTTGAGAATAAATATTACTTCCCCAACGACTTTATTTTGATGTCACTGTTGACCTCTGTTAAATCAGTCCTTTAAACTTCATATCATATGTGGGTATTCTTTGATGACATGTTCAAAACATTCTTGTTTTTCTTTCACATAACGGCAGTGTAATAAAATTAACACAAACTATTCCAAGGGATGTGGATGGGGGTGGTCCCTGGATCATTGTCTGTCTGGTGAGGGTCCTTGGCCCAGAAAAATTGCAACATTTACCACTCATTTGCATATATAGTACTATAGATGTATAGTAAAGGACAGTGAGACTTCATGATCCACGTTAGTCAACCTACACACACCTCTTTCATTGAGACTGAATCCATCGATCACATGATCTGATATGACATCAGACGTTAATGGTCCTTATGAATGACAGCTGAACAGGGATATTACAGTTGAAAGAAGACAGGTTTGTCAAGTAGGGCGTCGCCCTCGTCTTATTGGCAACAGAAGTTTCAGCTCTGGTTCTCTTTGAGAATTTATGAAAGTGAGATTGACCTTGGTTGCACTCTTTGGAATAGAATATTATTCTGCATGTTTATTATAATCCACGTAAAATATTATCCTGAAAAATAAAAGATCATATATCAAGTGACATTCTTGTAATTCAGGATTTTAACCAGACGAGGGCAGCATTACTATAGTTCCAATGGTGTCCCTGAACTTGGTAAGGGCTGAAAAAATGAGGGAGCAGAAGCAATAATTACATTTTACGTGTATAAAGATCATATATTTACATTAGAATACATTTATTACCTTAGGACTTAGGTTTATAAACATGCAAGTGTAAGGATCATATATTGATTTATTCAGTTATTATACAAGTGCTACTTTACATTGCATGTTTGCATTTTGTATAAATAGAATCACTTAACATAAGATTGTAAAAACTATTCACGCTGGATTAAGTGTAACCGCAGGCCTGTCTACTGCTACCAACAATAATTCTTAATGATCGTCAAAGGAATTTAGTGCTGAGAAATATGGCACCACATTATGATTTGATAACCCCATAATTTGGGCGAGAGGCAGGTTTAACATGCCCATAAATCCTAATTAAAACCATGCATCCAGGAAGTGTGTCTGTATAGCTGCAGGGCGAGAGGGCGGATCTTATGTGTGCTGCACATCTCACCACTAGATGTCATGGGCTCCCCGAGTAAGACTCAGCAGCCACAGCCGAGGGCCTTAGGAACAGACCCTGATGTTTGCATCCCTGCTGGAAGTTTTCTTTTGTTTATCCACTGGCAGAGGCATAAGCCTGAGCTATGCCTCAGAACTCACTGCTCCACTTCTCTGATTGGGCTGAAATGCTCCACTGTTCTTAGCTACATCTGCTGCAGCGTGGGCCGGCAGGAACGAGCCCAGGAGAGACCATCGCTCAGCCGTCTCACAAATTGTCTGTCTTCTCTCATAACTTCTGTCATACATCACGAAAAGTTGCGTAACCTCCACACACAAGAAAACCTCCTCCCCTCGGACATTATCTTTACTTCCTCTGTTTTACTTTTCGAGGCTCAGAGCTTCTCCTGCGTTCCACCTCTCCATCCCAGCGTTCTCCCCCCTTCCCTCAATGCTCCACCTGGAATGGAGTCCAGATGTGGAGCAGGGAGAAGGAGAGATTGCCTGCTTGGCTATAAGGAGCGAGGGGGCTGTGGGGAGCACGGAGAGAGAAAATGTTGGAACGACATTAAAGTTTGTCTGGATGCCATTAAGTACAATTTGATGTAATGTGCAGTTTGGAACGTGACATTTTAAATGGAAACTGCTCTCCAGATGAGAGAGATTCGGGCCTGGTGGAGTCGGAGGGGGGTGTTGTACTTGAAGCCTTATTTAACAGCTTGGATAAACAGCCCTCTGTTTCGTTGCTGAGCAGGCGCCCATCCACTGCTTGTGCTTTCTTTCAATAATCATGCTGGCTTTCTGAGCCCCGCTCCAGTGTACAGTATCATATACAGGAATAACAAACCCGGGGTCCACTGTGTGGGTCAGAGCACACTGCACCATTATACTGCTCGCATGACTGAGGTGCCTGCAGTTTGGATATGTCAGGGAAGACATGTCAAGACCAATTGCACCAAGTCGGTTTTCAAAAGCCCTTTCCTGCTTTCACCTTCTCATATTTTGAAATATTCTCCAGATTCGAGCCGGCTCGGTCTCCGTGGGGCCTCTCGTATATCAAAAAGTATTTTTTAAACAGAAATCCATCGCTGGATCTTGGAAACGTTCCATACACACAAGCAAAAAAATTTGAAAAGGAGCGCTTGAGGAAGTTTATGATCCTCTGTGTTTTTTGGATTGCGTGTGATTCTTTCAGGATGAGGAGTATATACAAATATTTTTCTTTTCAACAAAAAGATTTAGGGTCTGGAATTATATTGGTCCAAGCATTTGTAAATCATAGCATTTGGTTTGTGCACGAATCAACATGCGGTGGATGTGATAGCTCGTATGCTACGTGAAGGGCAACACACTCTTTCAGTTGATGCTGAATTAGGCTGCAGCACTTGATGATGTTCAACAGGTTAGTCTGACTTGATCTCACTGCAGCGGCCCTTCTATTACAATGTCCATCAGCATGTTAGAACTTTCATTAAAGAACCCATACATTGCAGTATTTTATGGGATGCCTGCTGTTGGCAGTGACCATGAACAGAAAGGCCTCTGGGGGACAAAAACATCATATCATAAAACTCATCATGCCATGATGTGCTCAGCCTCTGCACATTTTCACGACCATTTCTCCTGTGCTACCAGGACCTTATTTGCGGTAACGATACAGAATGTGGTGAAGTATATCTATAAAAGTCTTTGCTTCCTCTGCTTCCCGCTGATTCAATGAAAAAAGCCTTTGAACTGCTGAAACACATACAATATTTAAGAAGCCTTCAGCAAGACCTTCATTCACAATCTGCTCTGTCGATGGAGGCGCTCACTGAAACCAAGACCTACCTGAGTGGAAACAGCCAGTTAAAATAAAAAATAAACACAAAACAACGGAAAATATTACCCATAATCCCTGGCTTTCTGAACTGGAAGAGCTGCCATTGTAACAAATACATCAAATTCTGTCCAGGATTCTTGATCGTTTTAAAATGTACTCGCTGAATATCAGAGTTAAACGTTCAACTTTTCTTTCTTTCTAACTGATCTTAAGTCAGTAAAGGCATGTGGTGTGAGGAGTGGGAATGACAGCTCTGCTATTCTCCCTATTCCAAGTCAGTGAACTAATTTTGAAGCTGCTATTTAGGGTAAAGAAGTTGCATAGTGATGCTTTAAAAGACACGAGGAGACATAATCATGATAAATTACCCTTATAAAACAAATAAACATACACAAAAGAGTAAATCTGAATACTTTTTTGGGGAGATGACTGACTACATTATTACATTACACCGGGTCTTTTATATTCATGTATTATGAGTTTGTGCAATTTTGTCCAATATGTGCAATAATTCTCATGTCTGTATTCATCTCATTTATTCAATATGTGTAATTTCATTCAGTTGTGAGCAACATCCTAATATTTATACCATATATATCTATTTAATGTTATATTATTAGCTTTAACTTATGAAAGCAGAACATTAATGATTATATTCGTGAGCTAGACGCAATGTAATTAGTTTGCACTTTTGAGCTTGAATTCTGATTATTGGCTAAGCATTTTGGTTTTGTGCCGTCCAGCATATCATTTAAGATAAATACATGAAACCCTCAGGACTGGGTGATGAAGTTTGGTGAAGCCCGACTGGGTTATTAAACCAGCGGTCACATGTGGAGCCTCCTGTCCCTCCTCTCTGTGGCCGGGCTGCATGCGCTAGGACCGCGGGGACCAGGGCGCAGACGCAGACGGAACGGGCGCACTTAGGGTTGTTGCTAAAGTGAGTTAGAGTGTGACAAGAGGCAAGCGAGCAAAAACCGCTAGATAGATTCTGGAAATTACACAGGAGCCCACGGAGACCAGCTCATTTTCTTCATCCGAGTGTGTAGTTGCGTATTTTTTTTACCTCCTCCCGTTTTACTCCAAGTTGCGCTTGAGATAAGGTTTACGCAGACCTCCGGGATCCGGGAAAACTCTGAAGGAAAAAGAGCCGCGAGAAAAGTGAGAGAAGTTTGACAATATACTTTTTATCCTTCCTCACGTAATCAAAGAGACGAAAAAGTGGCTGCTGCTGTGGCTACTCACTCGTCAATCTCATCGACCCTTGGATTAACTTTTTTTAGAGGAGAATAACGGTAATTCGGACATTCCCAAGCATCATCTAAAGTGATGTAAATCTCATATTTCAGTAATTAATAGGATCAGCAACTCTTTAAGACGGAAGACTGCGGCTGTTTCAATGTGTTGAGGACATTTGGATGGACTAACACACTCCTGGGTTGATCTGGACCACAGGGAGTTGTGCGCCCTGGCTGCCATGACATAACGGGACACTTGGAAAACTCCACGGCGCTGAATATTTCTTGAATGAGCGGCTGATGTGTGTTCACTACTGAGCGGAGCTTCTTTAAGTTTTCCATTCATTCGACACTTGAAACATATTTTTTCTCCTTGCGCCCCCCTCCTCTGAGAGCTTCATGGTGGAGATATGGGATGACTGGAGGCGGGGGTGCAGCTGAGGTGAGATCCAGCCGTAGGACAATGTTTGCGCCCGGCGTTGGCATCCCTCTGCTGCCGGGGCGTGTGGTACTGATGCTGCTGCTGCTGCTTACCGCCTCCGGGCCGAGGCTCTCCCAGGCCTGTCCCGGGCTGCTCGCGTCCACCAGTGGCTGCAGCTGCACGGACGAGCGCTCCAAAGCGCACGGTGCCCAGGCTTTGGGCAGAAGGGTCAGCTGCACCAAGGAGGAGCTGACTGAGCCTCCGGATCCGAGCCTGATGCCCAACAGGACAGTTACTCTGTGAGTCTGACAAGTTTACTATAACATCAACAAATATCATATCACCCAACGCCTGTGATCTTCCTTCTTTGGCCTAATGGTGCCATGTGCGTCCTCTGGTTTCAATGATTTTTGGAGGAAAGTTTGTAAACCATTCATACTAATAGCATTTGCCACAGTCAGTGATTATCATAGGTTGAGGAGACAGACTGTACATGTCTTATTACAGGTTTTAATCAGTGATTGATCAGCTTTAATGACACAATTCACATAAAAATACACAGTTGGAAAAAAAAACAATAGCTCAGTCTTCTGATCAGGCCCACACACCCAACACTCTGACCCTGTGACCTCAGCTTTAACTGTATTGAGGACTGGTTGCAGTAATAAGGCTTGTTAGGTCAGGAGTTTACATCTTGATCTAGTTTAACTCTGTAGTGGTGGGCTGAGCGATTGGCCCTCTGTAAAGCATTAAGAAGATCAGTGAGAGGGCAGAGCGACTGTAGCCATCATCGTTGGCCCAGCCTCTTTGACACAACTCTGTCACTTTAAATTTGACTCTCAGCCTCTCTGAGTTCAGCCCCCTTCCTTCTCCCACCACCACCTCCACCCTGTGCACATGGTCCAGCTGACTTGGCCTTGCAAAACGGCTATAAACAGAAACACATTTTGTGCATTTTATGCCCGGCGTTGTGCTTTACTGTTGGGTTGGCGCCTTCTTTTAATACCGCAACACCCCGTCTGACAATCACCTTCGAGTGGGGATAGAAAAAAACCAAAACCACTCAGTGGAAACCAGACAGCAACAATTCTGGGCCAGTTCTGTGTGATATTTATTTGTGTGGTTTATCTGCACAAAGCTCGCACATCCACATCAGGGGCCAAAACACACTTATCTTTCATGATGGATGCACTACCAATGTCTCAGTGACACATTTTTTTGGTGGTGTCTCAGCGTTTTCTTCACAGCTGCTCCGAAGAGGTTTCTGATTCCCACAGTGTGTGACTGTGTCTGTGCTCTGACGTGGGAAAGTGCTGCGTGCACATCGGCACAGTGAAAAAACACAACAACACTATGTTCAGCTGCCCCACTGCAGCGAGCATATGAGGTAAAGTAAGGGGATTCATGCCCTGGCAGAGCTAAAGGCATCCAGCAGTCCATTTAGAGGGCCTTATGTTCCTTGCTTAATAAAGACAGGATCAACATCTGGGCAGCACATTGCTGAAAACCAGAGGTTAAAAAAAGGGCTTGGGCAGCAGTGGTGGAGGTGTTTGAAGATAATCTTCTATCTCTGCACCTACTCATTTTGGTTGAGTTGTGTTTGTACTGATGTTCAGCATCTTGTGACACTTTTAAGAGGCTCCGTATGAGGAGAGAACAGCTCCGCCCGTCATCCGCCATTTTCTTTACCTTTCCCTGAGACCTGTGGTGTCTGGAAAGTTCATTTTCCTGACGATTCGACGAGTTCGTCAAGCGCCCGTGCTCCCATCGCCACTCACGACATTGGCTCCAGATGTGGAATGTAAGAAGTTGTTGATTTTCGTGTTATTCCTGACATTCCTTCGGTGCGCTCAGAGACTGCAGACAGTATCTCAGGTGCAGCAGGGGGAGCTTTTCTACATCACCTCGGTCCCTCCACTCACGATCGAAACGGCCTGACAGCCCCGCTGCATGCCCTCTCGCCTGGGGCAGCCTGGAGGAATGCTCTCCTCCATGCTGAGCAAGGCTGGAGAACACCAGGCCCGGGCTTCCGGGGCCGCCTGCTACGTGTAATGCACAACAGCTGGCCCCTGTGAACATTCCAGCTGAGGCCCCTTAGCCTCATGGGAAATCCCAATGGGGATTTGTTTATTAAAACTATTAGTTGGCTGTTTGTTGTTCTTGCCAGCCATAAAGGGGCGACCAGTCACCCCAATATTATCACCTCCTTCTGTGGCACTGCAAGGCCACTGATTACATTGCTTCGTGACACGTTGTACACCGTTTCTCTGATCACTGGTCCAATTATGCATTTGTCTGGGCCTTCGTGCAAGAGCCCAAGTCGTCTGTCCCACTTTCCCTATTTTGCTTTATCTCCAGCTCCCCCTTTTCTCTCCCCTTCCCGCCCCCTCTATCATGAGTTCATCCACACGCAGTAACTCTCAACCTAAATATTTAGTCGTCTTGGTAGGAAACTGCCATGTCCAAACTCCTTCCAGATGTGAGCCTGCACAGGCTTGTGTTTTGGCGTAATTATGCACGGCTGCAAAGGAGCTGGATCACTGGGAGAGGAAGAGGAGCGGAAGGGTAGAGAGGCAAAAAAAAGCACCCGTGTCGAGGAGAAAGTACACGAGTGAATGACAGGAATTGGAGAAAAAAAAGGCCGCAGCGAAGGGGAAAGTTGAGCATGAAGGGTAGACGAGGTGGGAAGTGGGAACTGAGAGGTGAACAAAAAAAAGCTGAGAGAGCAAGCGAGAGGATGGAGGAGGGAGAATAGAGGCTTGGCAGGCGGTTCAGAGGGATGTGCCCCTGGAGACTGAAAATCCCCAGCCCCTGACGAACAGATCTCCGACATCGGGGTGAGAGGGAGGAGGAGGAGGCAGTGGAGCAACATAGCTTCACTTCCAAAGCATTGCTCCATGTCTCCTTTATTTTTAGTCTTTTGAACCAGTGTCAAAGAAGAACTTTTTGTTTTTTCTATTGGTGATGAAATGTGTTCCCCTCTTAGGATGGATATATATCATGCACATTCATGCCCCGAAAAACACGCAGAGCACCAACTCCTCTCTGTGCTCTGTGACGGCAGCTGTGCTTGTTTGAATGTTTTTAATGGATAACAGACGAATGGAGGGAACGTACAGTGGCAGTTTGTGTGTGAACGTGCTGGTGCTCCGCTGCTTGTGGTTTTTACCCAAGTCTCAACCGCACTCCTCCCTTGGCGTAGTTTGTTGTCATCGATGTCAGTGACTGATGGCTCTGCAGGCTCAGTGGGTGCCAGGCGAAATGAGCAGTCCGCACATGCCCGGGGTGCGGGGTCAGCGTGGCCGCCGTCGACACGATGCCCCCTCAGCTGCGAGACAGTTGCTCCTTGCATGTGTGCACTTGAGCCCGGGGTTTAAGGTACAAATATTCCGGCGAGGATGGTCATATTTTTATAAGTAAGGGGTCGCTAAATGGGCTAGGGTAGGCTAAATGAACAGCTGTAAAATCTGCTCTGGGGTTTAATGAACAAAGGCCTGATCTCAGTTTGAGCTTGTGCTATAAAGCAATAATTAATACACATAACCGCTGTTCTATTCATTTTCAGATGAGAATATTAACACCACTTTCTTGTCTGCACACCAGATCTGAAGCTACAACTGCAGCCAATTAGCGTAGCTTAGCATAAAGACTATAAACGGGGGGGGGGGGGGGGGAAACAGCTAGCCAAGTCAGTCCAAAAAAAATCTGTCAATCACATCCTGTAAAGCTCAATTGTCACAACATTACTGTTTTAACAGAAAGACCAGTGTTAGCTGTAAATTTCTTTATACCAAGCTAAGCTACACTAAGCTAATTGGCTTGTATTATAGCTTCATATTAAATGGACAGACACTATAGTGTTCCTCTCATCTGTTTTTCTCATCTAACTGTCAGAATGAAAGCTAATAACAAAGTATATTTTAGAAAAACGTACAGCCGTTCCTCCAAATCAGATTTTTAAGTCCTGATCAGGTTAAATCTGTTTTATTTATCAATGTGTGAAACAAAATGATCTCAGCTCAGTTATTTCTGTCTGTAAATGGAACTTTTTAGAAAAAGTTTTATTTTACTTTCCTTGTGACTTAAATAATAAAAAGAGACAAGATTTACAACACCGTTTTATAAGGTGAAAATATAAAGAGGAGCTTAAAAGTAAAAACTCTACTCTACTACGCATTTATTTTGTACACTATACTGTTCAGTACTTATTTGAATACATTACTAAGGCTCTAATTACCACAGAGTGCCTCATCTAGGTCACTTCATTTTTAACATTTTGGGAATTAAAGTCATATTATGACGAGATAAAAGGGAAATATTAGAAGTGTGTGTTGAAATGAGGAATATAGAGCATCTTTTGTAGTGATACTTTAGAATAGGCTTTACAAAATAAGGTGAATACTTCATCTTTTGTCACATCAACTCCATAATATCAGAACTGAAAAGATTGTTAAATAAACCGTGTTTATTGTGAAGAAAGAAGCACACAGACTCCTCCCCCTTTTGTAGAGGAGGACATGTGTCGTGGTGGTCGACTGTGAGGTTATCATGGTGGCATCTGCAAGCTATTTAAAAGGGACTTATAGTTTCTCCAAAAAGATTGACTATATTTACATAAACATCCAACTATTGACCTCAATTCAATTATTCAACATAATTTTGGTTTTTATATGAGTTTCTAATAGAATATTACACTCATTTTCCAATTTAGATGTTACAGACGAAAGTCTGGTTATAACCCACTTCATTACGTCCACTACGCCATTACCTCTGACCTTATCTTCAATATTAGACTTAATAAATTGTAACTTCCTGACTTTTAGAGGTGCTGTTTTTGTTTTCTTCTGACTGAGCTGTTTCCCTCTGTTTTCAGCCTCTTCAATGAGCTAAGCTTACCAGCCCCACACTGTAGCTTTGTATTTTAGTGAGTGCAGATCACCAAAGTTGAACCAGTCTGGGACAGAAAGTGTTTGGAGTATCAAAGCGCTCATTTAGCAACAGCATCTGAAGGAGAGGGCGTCCTTGTTTTTACACTTCACCCCACATTTTTCTGATTACAAATTTTTTGGGTCAATTAAATCCAACCATCATGACGCCTGTAATTGTTTACTCCTTCTAAAGAGTCCTCTGTGTCTCAAAGCCAGCTCACCTCTCCAGTATGATCCTCTGGCTACAGTATGCATCTGCGTGTGTCTTGAAGCACCATTTTATCTCCTGACTCACTTCGTCGGCCTCTCACTTGTGGCCCATGTGCGGACAGATACTGAGGGGCGAGCAGATGTGCCGGTGGTTTGTGTTGTTCCTGTGAGTCCGAGTGTGTTGAGACAGGAGTACGTAGATGAATCTCAAACATTCATTTTATCAGCGGGGAGAATTCCAATAGCTGGGTGAGCGCGGACCCCAGGCATTCCTGCAGCGATAGGGTTTATTTATGTGGGGAAAGGTGTTGAGAGGAGGGGGAGCATGCTCTCTTCCGCACATGTGAGGTGGGGCAGTGGTCGGCGATAAATCAAAACAGCAAACAAAAGGCCTGACACTGGATACTCTGGGCTTTATGCTGAGCTGCAGCACCTGCCAATGCCACACAAGCTTGGATTTTGATTGTGCCCTCTCATGTCAAGGTAGCACGACCAGAGGGGGACATCTCCAGACGCCTACTGTGCTGCACTGGAGCTGTCCCCCGGTTCAAACAGTGCATGTGCATTTCGTTTATCACCTTGTTGTGTTTGTTGATTAAAAGTCTGCGATGTTTCAAAACTTGGCAAAAACACAGAGATGTGTTGTCACAGTAATCTCATATCCCTGAGTGGCTTTCTGTTATTCTAGGACTCTTTTTACACGGAGCGCTCTTCTTATCTTACTCCAAAAATGCCTGACTTTGACTTTTCGTTGCCAGCGCTAACTTCCCTCTCCCTGTGTTTGACCACAGCGGCTCCCACAGTTCCTGCCCCGGGTAGAAAACACATGGATACAGACAGATATAATGGGCGTCTGTAGTGGGAATGCCTGTGGCTTCAGCGTGTGTGTGTGTGTGTGTGTGTGTGTGTGTGTGTGTGTGTGTGTGTGTGTGTGTGTGTGTGTGTGTGTGTGCATGCTCCCTTCTCTTTGTGTTATGCTTACCATTGAATTTACCAATGTAATCTAACCTGAGTACTTTTTGATGATAGGTACATATATATGGGTACATGAACTTTTTCGACTCAAAGGAGATTTAAATTAGTTTGCTGCGCCGACTGATAACTGACTCACATACTAAGGAAACTAATATTAATCTGGATTTCATAAATCTGATATCTAATGATTCCATTAAAGGTGCTACTTGTCCACACATATATACAATCATATATTGTGTATTTCTATTCAAAAATCTATTCACTACAGTTCTATTGTTCATTGCTTCTTCTATATGAGTCAGTTCACACCCAGTCACATATTTGTGAAATAAAGCAACAGCTTTTATTCAAATCTTAACCACTGGTAAATGAGACAATATGTGTGTGTATTCCTTCAGCTGAAATTAAATAAGTATTAGGCATCTTTTTATAAAAGCCTTATGATGCAGTTATTTAGATTCGTGTGACATGAACACAGATTCTCCCCAAATTTGTATACAAACAATAACAAAACAAAACAAAACAAAACACAACCTTCTCACAGATGCCGAAAGCGACACCGTCAGAGTATCTGGGGCAGACAGATTTTTCACCAGCTCTTTGTAAACACATCCTGATTTACCAGCAGCCTTTGCTCAGGAGCAGAAAACAGAGGCTGGTTATGAGGGCGGACAATGAGACAATGTTCGCCAGGCATCCACATGCATTCCACTCACTGTCTCAAACGGCTAAATTCACTAAATTGCCTCATTAAAAGCGTAAAAACACTTTAAACAGCGATTAAACTGACTATTTTGTTCCTGCTGTGCGGCCGTAAACTTTCCAGTTCAGTTTGTCTTGACTTGTCTTGGACTCCAAATATTGCTATAAATTATTGGAGCTTTACGGTAAGACGTCGGTATTTTAACTTGTGTTCTCTGACTGTTAATATTCAAAGCGTCGAGTTGTTTATGTCTATAAAGTTCACTGCTGTGAGTTGTGTATAAACCGCAAACAAACACTTTGTGGATGGTTCCTGTGCACAAAACTCCATGAATTGTGTGATAAGACAAAAACAAAGTGGGGGACCTTTCTCTCCAAAGTGTAGATAGTGTTTGTGTGTGAGTCTGTTTGCCTGTGCATAGTGCACACACATATGGGAAGGGCGTGCATGGCCGCAGCTCTCGAAATAGGCCTCAGTCCACCCCTCTCTAATTAGAGACATTTCAAAAACCCAAATTTTAATTTTAGACCTTTTGGACCACTTATGCACATCACACACACACACATACACATGCACACACACACACACACACACACACACACACACACACACACACACACATACACAGTTAAACATATGCACTTTCTGTCTAAATAAATCTGATAGGTCACACATTGCATCTAAATCCACACCCACACACACACACACACAGCCACAAACCACAGAGCCTTACTCCCGGCCTGGTAACCGAGCACAATGCAGTGTACTCTATAATAAGTGGTTGCACATATCAAATGCAGCAGAACACTCCCCAAATATCGCCTCAAGTCAGGAAACTATGATAATAAAGCCAAGTAATGCAGGATTCTCTACAAACTATAAATCACCGAACTCATATATTTTGACTCTTTAGCTCGACAAGTATCTGTTTCGCTCCTAATGTGGCTTCTCGCACCCTCTCTTCTCGATTTGATGACTGAACGACTCAATCTGCGTTTTTCACATAACTGGTTCACAGAAAATATTTTACATGCAATTACATGGATGCTCCGTTCTATGACAGGCAGTAAATGGGGCTTGTAGCTTGGCAGCGTTCCCCGGTGGCTGCCACAAGCCCTCTGGTGGGCCGGGCACAATGGGCACATTCACATCTTGACATGCATTTGCTGCTAAAGTGCTTGTTGTGCTCGAGGGCATTTCGTCTTTCTGTTACTCTCAGTGCCGTGACAAGCTCAGGGTGCAAGGGTGCTCATGGGACCAATGGCTCAGGTGGCTCTCCCATCTTTTATTTTAGAAGCAAAGGGTTAAGCCATTTGGACATCACCGAGTCGCTGAACAGTCTGGGGGCCTCTTGTAAAGTACTTATTGTAACAAAGATGACACAGCCACCTCTCAGCCGGGGAGATCTTTTCGCTTTCGCTCTCTTTCATTCCTCCTGCCTCAGCCTTCCTCTCCTCTTCCCCCGTCTCCGAGCAGGAGACTAACCGAGAGACGAGGGTTGGATTAAGCTGAAGCAAACACAAATATTGTCTACTATCAAAAGCCACTGTGCACAGTCACCGAAAATGTCATCCACTTGGATTATATTCAAAGCATAAAATGTGCAATAATATTTATAATACTCTCAGGATCGAGCCACCACAGTCACAAATGCATAAATAACAATCCAAACGCGTTCAAACCAGCTGCACCACATTCATTATGCTGGGGTTTGGTGATGCACTGACATATACAACGTTTTTTCCAAAGCCCACTTGCTCAAATTTCCTAATATGAGAATTGACTTTTACTAAAAGATATGTACACAAAAAAGCCACAATCGAGCTGGCCAAACCTCAGACATCAGAGACAGAATTAAACAAAAAAATGTAACACAAACTTTTTATCTAAATTCAACTATATTACTTCTTGACTTTGAGTGACACACAGAGGCTGGAAATTACAGAAATGCCACTCAAACAACTGAAAAATTACTCAGGATGCAGACAACTGTTAAAAGCACTTTTTAAAGTCATTTGTCCAATCTGGGCTACTGTAGAATAATTGTTGTAACACAGCAGACTTTTTAGAAATGTAAAGGGATCGTTCTAAGCGAATGAAAACACATAAATTCTTATTTCTGGATGATTATACACAAATTAAGAAAATATTTATTATTATTAAGTTCTGCTCATTGATCCCCTAATGCCTACACACACACACACACACACACACACACATACACACACGTGACATGTCCTGACCCAGAATTCACGGCCACTAATGAAGGTCCATACCAATTACTGCTGCGACAGGAGCCCCAACTCAGCAAGAGGTTGCGTGTACCATATGTGCGTGATAGTGTAAAATGCATTGACAAATTAGAATGGCACTCAGAGCACATACCTCCGCCAAGGCCCAGCAGTCCCTTTACATTATATCATGCTCCAGCAAATATAGACGTATACTGTAGATATCAGGCCCTTAAATATGTCAGATTTTTTTCTCATCAAGATTAATGAACAATCCCTGGGAAAACTATGAAAATGTAAAAAGCTTGATCGCTTCATGTTAAAGAAAGTGTTGAAAAAATGACTGGATCAGGGTCTACGCCTAAATTGTGTGGTTTCTTCCCTGACCCATACCACATCTGTCAACAAGGTTTGCTGGTAATCCGTCCGGTTGTGTTTGCGTTATCTTGTCAACAAACAAACAAACAAACAAACGGTCATGGGTGAGAACAACCTCGGCGTGGTAACACAAAGTGACAAATGTGAATTGTCTATCACTGAAAACATTTTCAAGAAGTTTCTATTCCACACAATAATCTCTCACACATAATATTGAAATTGAAAGTGCAATGCATTTCATTTTCAGACACAAGTCAAACAAATCGTTTTTATGATTCATGAAATACCTCTCTTCATCTGAATTAACCGTAAATTCCACTAATCAACTTGAGTGATGATTTTTTTAAAAGACCATAATTCCTGATTGAATCATAGAGCACAGGTATGATGTTATTCTGAGCTCGTAACTCTGAGACTGTGTGATTTGAGGCCAGCTCCGTGTCTATGAGGTTAAACTGTAACGTAATGTCGTTCTGTAATGGCTGTTGATCTATTGGACTTGGCATGTTGGGGGGGGGGGGCGGCCTTGGAAAACCTGGTAACAGCCAAATTAAGTAATACCGTTTTTAATCCATCTTTTGGTTCAACCACAATATTTTGTAGATCCACTAAGTCTGATCTCATTACTCCGAGCGCCGTGTGTGTGATGTGTATATAAAGAGAAACGCTGCCATGTTCACTTACTGCTCTGCCAAGTCCTGAACTGCCAATGCGCCAGAAATGCAACTCTGGCAAGCAGCCGCTACTCAAATGGAAAAGTAGAGAGGAGAAATTAAAAGGAAAAAACACTGATGATCTTTTGCAGAACGTTCTCAGCTGTGCGCAGGCAGAATGCTCACACAATGCCGTGCTGTGTGAAAGTGGATAATCGTATACTTTCTGCAGAATTTAATTACCTCTAAGGAAAATTCCCTCTAGGGCGAAATTACTCTTTTCTTTATATGAACTTTTTCGCTGCTGTGAGTGACACAGACCAGCGTGTGCACATTCAAGTCAGCGCGCTTATTAAACAGGTTTTAATTCAATAATGACGCTCCGAGATTGCTCATTGAAAATCACTCTCATTATCTGGCTCCGATTGGTCTCCGATTTAGGACTGGATTCGTGGCACGTTAGCAGTTTCTCTCAAGGGTTCTTGTGTTTCACCTCGCGTGTGGGCCTCGAGGGTAGGAGACCTATCCAGAGTTAAATGATGTTTACACGGCGGCCCACTGGCTTGTTTTGACTCTCTGTATTAGAGTGAACTTGTGCCTTGGACACTATAGTTCATCACTCAGGATGAGCTGGAGCTTCCGATCAGCGCCCTGTGTCTCAGCATCCAGTCATTGTGCAGCAGCTCTAGGTGTTTTCAGGGTGATGCTGCAGAAACAAAGAAAAAAAGTACATAGTCCTACAAAGGTAATGACGGCGAGCAGCTTAGCCTGCAGATGAATTCTTATTAAATCTAAATCCCTCTTAAGATCCTTTTTTTGTTCCTGTGAGGGGGTTTTCAGCCACATAGAGCTCCCTGTCTAAGTCCAGCATGCCAAAATATTTGGATCAGCACTTTTTCACTCAAATGCATCTCATTCATGTCCTGCACTGAATGCCAAGCTAGGATGAAGCATTTCCTGTATGCATAAAAAGTACAGAAGCTTTAAGTGTGTCTAACCAGAGAAGTGGGATGAAGGGGGCACAGATATTGACTGTACTTCCAGTGAGAACCGACTGCACACAAGACATCTTGTTGTGTGTTTGGGTTTATTCTAGCTGTGGTTAGGACAGGATATAGAAGGATGTGTTCTCCCTCTCCGTCCATCATTTCTGCACCAGGTTGTGATGTGGAAAGCTGAAAGGACTCCGTTCAGCCGCTGCTCCCTGTGTCGGTGCTGCACACCTCACATCAGGCCTTTACAGCTGCACCACAGAGAAGATTCCTCAGTCAAAATGATTGGTCGAATATGACGCAAAAAACAAAAGCAGCTGTAGAACGGCATCAGATAGACAGTTATCGTTAACAGTACACACAGGTACCCCCCCCCCACACACACACACACACACACATAATGGACCTGAGGCAGTGTGTTACTGCCGTCCAGTGAAGAGTCAAGGGGTAAGAGCGGAAGTAAATCAGTGAGCAAATACGATTTGCGACGTGCTGTCCTGCCCCTGTGTGGCCCTCAAAGGCTTTGTGGGTTGAAGAAGCAAATTGAGCAAACCAACAAAGTGAGTGGCATGGTGCAGGGAGGAGCTGCTGCGGTTTACTAGACAAGACTCTTTGTAAGGCTTTTACTTTTTCACACTCCAGCACACAACAAGGAAACCTTGAACTCACACTGCACAATGGCTCTTGGATTGAAACATAAGGGATTCTAGGATTGTAGTAGCAATATGCTATATTTGAAATGAATTGAAATGACCACAAAACCCGCAGCATTTCTCAATATGCTTCTTTAAATCCACCCTCTCTGCAACTAATACTTAAAGTTTACTTTGCCAACAGTGTATTTGTTTGGATAGATCTCTGCCAACATCTGGGTTAAAGGGTTGAGAGGGATTTTTCATCCGTTTAGAAAACCACTTTCTATACATGTCCTGTGAAAAGATTACATTGTTCTGCAATATGTTCCCTAAAATCTGTGACTCCTTTAAATGACCTGCAGGCTTTTGAGAGTATCTTTGAGGATTTTAATAATTTATCTCCTAATCATTTCTTTTGAACATAGACCAAACATTAATTCAGAAATGTGATCTCATCACAATAACCTCAGTCAGGAAATAATGGAAAGTGTGACCTGTAAGAGATTGTAAGTTATTTTTCAAATGCCAAAGGATCCTTTGGCATTTTATTTGCAGGAAAATAGAAATTGTAAAATAAAAAAAAAGGTAATGTTCACATAATTATTTTAGGAAAAATTAACTACACGTCCCATAATCCATGGTCACAATGAGCATCACCGATCAGAGGCATTTCCACTACACCTGAGGATTGTGGGTAGTGTAGCACTAGAAGATATCAAATGCGTCTTGTAGCACTACAAGACGCAGTTGATATCGTATGGACTTGTGGCTTCTACACGAGCGTGTTACACGAGCGTGTTACATCATTTTTACTTTCATAACCAAGCTGTTGAGCTCTATTTGTATGAAGCTAATGTTTTTTTTTAGCAAATAGATAGCAAATTCAGCTGAGGTTAATCATGAAAGTGTTTGAATACACAGGGAAAAAAATTCCATCTGCACAGGAAAAACTATTTTAGGTGTATTAAGGTTTATCACTGTTAAAAACTCCCTCAGTTGCTATTTATTTTTAACCTTGGTTATGTATTCATTTCCATTTCAGACTTGAAGGCACTCAAAGAGAGTATAGAACATGAAGAGAGGTGGTGCTATACATATGTTTTTGTGTGTGACCCTGGATAACTTCTCTGCAACATGTGAATGCTCTGCACCACGGAAGCCGGCTCCTGTGCTTCTGTTTGACCCGACTCTTCGTATGTGACCCACGGTGTTTTGATCTTCATGTAAATGAATTAGATGAGAGGCTTTAATGGGATGCTGGGGCCTGACATGTGGCCCTGTTTTCTTGTTGCGTTGATTAGACGGATTCAATTAGCCTGTCGGGTTTCACTGAAGCCTTTGTGTCCTGAAAGAGTAGAGTGAATGAGGGATACCATCCAAGATGTCTGGACTAAGTTAGCACACTACATTATACAGCGTATTGTTCAGAAGACCAGATTAACTCAATCTGCCATCTGATCTGTCACCGATGACAAGTAAACAAGCCACTCGTGTACAGTAAATGAAACTGCACAGAGCGGACATTGGGTCTGCTGGTAGCTTGGACCTCCATGATTAAGAAGCTGCTCATCTTCTGTGCTTGTAAAGCTCTGTTAACCTTTGCGACCAGCAGTGGTGAAGAGATGTTACTCCTCAGCTGTCACCTGCCTCTGGTCACTGCTCCTTCCGTCTGATGGCTGTCCAGGAAGTGCTCTCTCCACAACCCCTGAACTCTGGAACCGGTTTCTGAATAAACAGCTAATTGGCTGGGTTTCCTGTTTAGCCTGATGGGAACGCAGACTATTTCTGTCTGTTTACAGAGTTCTGCCTCTGTCTCTCTTTCTCAGAGTCGTACTCTCTGCATTGTTCACGAAAGAACAATGTCCTTCTCTACAACTGTGCTCCAAACATCTGACTTCGAGGGGTTACACAGTAGAGCACAGCCTCTGTAGACTTCCCCGCATTCCTGGAAATCTGCACCTTTAGTTGTCTGTAGGAGGAATTCATGTTGTGCCCTTTTTTTATTTATGAACATCAGCTCTCAAGACCCAGTGTACAGACGACCACGCTAATATTGTTTTGAAATGACTTAACCTGAGAGATATGAGGGTTTCTGTGATCTCCAAGTGCACATGGAGATAACACACAAACACATCTGAATAGAAGTATACAAAAGGTCAAATTTTGTTCGCACGCACATGTACACATTCAAGCGCATCCAGACCCAGCATACACAGGAATCTGACTAATCGTTTTTTTTCTGCATAATAAGCTTAGTCAAAAAGGAACTATCTGTATCTAAACTGTCTGTGTTGAATTAAATGGTTTGTTTCTTTGCCAGATGTGACTTTCTCCTCTCCTATCTGTATTGAATTATTCAGGCAGTTCCGGATCTTCTGTAGCTTTCATCTCGGGCCTGCATCCAGTTATAGAAGAGATATTGTGCCCAAAGTCTAGTGAGAGACCTTAAGGTCCACGAGTCAAAGGTTCATACGCAGGCTACGGCACGAGAGGACTGTGCTCGTTAAACATGCACGCTCAAAATGCTGTGACACGATAATGGATTTATTTCAATGATTCTGGGGGGATTATTGAACATGACATATTTGAGTTTAGTTTATAGTTTACAGTTAGAAATTAGTCTCTGATCTGCAATGGCATCGGTTTTCAAGACTCCATTTTTGGACATTGGTTTAGATTCTTAGATAGTAATAATACTTTCTCAGAACAACTTAAAATAAAAATTATTGAGGCATAGAACAGCTGAGTAAAACCATCAGAAAAGCTTTGGTTTGGTCATTATCTGTGATCTTGATTGAAGCCCAATTTAACTAAATATGTCTCTGGTTTTTAACTGGAGCAGGAGATGATTTACCCTTAAAGTTGTGTTTGATTTTGTGACAGACTTTTCTGCCTTCAGATGTCGTGGCTGTGAACAAGGCTATCGAGGTGAAGAAGTGAGTCGGGCCAGTTTGTCCCTATATACCAAGACTAGATGATTAAATCAGGTCATTAACTGAGCTGGAAGGCGCAGCCTGAAGGCAGTGTTTTTATTGATGTGGCAGGAAATAGGGGGGCCGACTGCTGCTGAATCTGTAAATCTCACAGACTGTTCACAGTCAGCTCCCATTTTTAAAGGAGCACACACAGCTCCACTCTCTCTATTCGGAACACACTTAATGTCGCAAACAGCCCATTAAGCGCCATGTGGTAGGAGCGAAGATGACATGAAACTGAAGGGTGTGTTAATGATGATGGGCTGATGCCAGCATCATGGCCCTGGCTGTACCCTGAGCTTTTCCTGGGCAGACGTGGGCAGTGGACACAGAGCTATGAATATTAAACACTGTCTCCTGGATATTATCTTTATACACAACAAATTAGCACTAGCAGGGTAGATCCTGGTCTTGGTTTATTATTGACAAAGTCAACACTGAGTTGAAGCACAGAGATGCTTTGGGTTTTCAAATATAACAAAAGCACAGACGTTTCCTAACCTTTCCCAATAGCATAAGTGGACTAAACCTAATAACACATGTGATGCACAGTATAAACCCCGGCCTCTGGAGTCAGCGTTTTGTGCTTTGTAGGCCCGACCATCCTGCCTGAACTACTCCCTATTTTGTGCAAGAACACTGAACTTCCTGAACTGGAAAAGAAAACCCCTCAGTAAATATAATCCAGTCAGCTGGTTTATTTCCTCTAAAGGATATTTGGCAAAGTGCATTAGTATACAACATAAACATATTTTGTTGAACACTGGGAACTTTCACTTGGCTTCAAACTCAGATGTGCATGTTATTTTCTGACACACTACTTTATGGCTCTCATAAGAAAATAATAACCCGACTGTATTAATGTAGTCCTGTTTCAGTGTTATTGTCAATTCAATAACAAAACAAGTCGCATTCATCCAACCACACACACATTCAAACAGCACTTCTATGTGCAACAACTTTTTACATCAAACACAATTCAGCACAGCCCACAGAGAAATTTGGGGTTCAGTATCTTGGTAGGAATCAAACTACTGGCCTTTTGGTTAGTAGTCGGCCTTCTCTACCTCCTGAGCCACGGCCACCCGAATGTATTGCTGGTGCAAGGAAGCTTGAGTGGTTGTGAAAAAGCACAGCAGAGGTTACCCACCAGTTCGACAGAGTCGTGCTTGATGTTTCTCTGTGCTTCCAGTCTTTATGCTAAGCTAAGCAAACTGCCTGTAGCTTCCTACTCAGCATACAGACATGAGCCTGGTATTGATCTTCTTGTCTTAATCTTGGCAAAACTCAACAACTTGTATTGAGAGATATCATCTTTGCTTAAGTGTGTCCTTACACTGACTCTGACAATTGTCCCTTAGAGCAGAGTGATTGCTGTAACTATCCAATGTTCCCCCTGTCAGAGAAGCCATCTGAAGCTCACATCCAGTGTGTGCTGCAGCCCTATGCCCTCTGCTCTGATAAGAACTCCTTAAGCCAAGGGATTCGTCACTATGGAAAGAGCCAATTAACATGGTCTGTGCCGCCATTCGTTTGATGTGGAGCGAAATCCTTTTGATGTAAAAAAATGTATGTGAAATGGTTATCAAGATTACAGCTTCCCTCCTAATCTTGATGTTCTATTTCTTGTCTTTAGCATTAATTGGAAACATCTTTGGCTAATGTTTCTGCTCAGGCTAATCTTTTGTGTGACTGCAGGCCCGAGTGGTCAGTTTGACTCTCGTCACCCTCATGACCCCCTCGACATGCGTCTGGTGGGAAACTAATGTCCAAGATAGTATTTAAGCACATTTGATTTTGGCATTCTAAAATGTCCTTTATTTATTATCAGTTGTTGATTTTTAACAATACTGTGTGTTTTGCTTTTAACAGGATAATGAGCCACAACAAAATTCGAGTTCTGAAGAATGGATCCTTCTTTGGACTCTACGCTCTGGAAAAGCTGTGAGTAGCCTATTTCTTATCATGCTTGATTATTTTTGCACCTTGACAGATGCAAAGGTGTCACATTTATTCTTTCCTTTAGATTTATGGGATGCATATATGTGGGAGCTGTTATTAAGTGTGTCTAGGCTTTTGCAGAGAAATAGACAGTGAATCAGTGAGATCTGAGAAGCTCTGTGGGCTTCTATCCAGCAGGGAGGATGATACAGTCAGACTGGCTTTCACAAAGTTATGTTGAAAGTTCACATAATTACACTTCAGTGTTTCATTATCAGGTAAGCCCCACTCCACAGAAACCGCAGGACAAGATAAGGGAGATCTCTGGGAGGAGGTGCATGTTGGCAGTTTGGCCGGAGGCTCACAGACAGTCTGGCCCTCCTTAGCAGCATTGTAATCTCTCTGAATGGGGTGTGAGACAGATGATAGACAATATCTTTTTTCTTCCTGCAGAGCGGCCTCAGTGACAAACGGGAAAGCTACAATAGTGAATATGTCGCCTGACACATCGCTTTGTTAGAATGAAATATCACACAACAATTAGATGGAATTTCATGACATTTGGTTCCGACATTCATGGTCCCCAGATAACCGATAATGTCACTATGAAGCTGAACATTTGTTTTTTTTATTGTCTGGACAGTTATTGGGATGGTCATGACATTGAGTAGACTACAGATGTTCATGGACTCCAAGAGATGAATTACATTCAGAATCTAAATTTAGTTTTTGGTCAACTTTGGTAATGTCTTAACTATTCATACTGTTCCGTTTGTCCAGTTTATCAAGGACTAGCTAATTAGGACTCGCTCTGTCTAGTCTAGGAAAAAGGTTTTTTCAGATAGTTTGAACTTTTGGACCAATAACATGAAGTCTGGACACTGGAAGAGTGGTTGATGCAGTCATTGCTTCCGATGATATAAGGTTTAGGACACTCATTTTGCTAATAGTAATATCGCAATGATATTTAAGTAGAGGTCTATATAATAGACAAAATAAATCAATTCATAATTTTCTTCATTCAAATGGAAAACTACTTTTTACTATGCACCTTATTCCAAAGGACTGGTGAACATGATAGCCTATTTGAAAATACAGCAACGCCAGACAGACGTCCATCCACAAAACAATCAATCTCAAGTATAGGGAGGTACAAAGGACGTACTTATAGCACACAAATGTATTTGGTCAACTCCCTAAATAACAACGTGAAACCAAAGCTATTGTAACAATGACATGAACCTTGATTCGGGACCATGGTCTGGACTCTCTGGTGTGAAATCGCCTCTAGACGGATTTTTGTCATTACGGTCTAGACTTGTGTTTTCCAGCTACTCCTGGCTCCTCTGATTCTCTCTGCATCTAGTTTGTTTCCCAGACATTAAATTCCATTGCAAGGTGTGCTAGCATCCTAGTAAAGCTTTTATAGTGTGCTTGTAGCTAACTACCCACATGGAGCAAGCCGTAGTCTGCATACAGTCTGGCAGACATACTTGTTTTGTCAGAGGGTGGGATGAGTATGCTGAAGGGATATTAGTTCCACATGCCACTCGGATCTGCCACCCATGAAGCTAACTGGCTTCTCAAACATGTTGAAAGAAAAATATGTTAATTTGCAGCAGTTGTTATTAGTAGCTACCTACTGGAGCTCACAGCAGATGTGCCAGTCAAGAACAAAAAAGCCAATTCTTGCTGTACTTGCTATTTTCATGTCTGGCATGTGAGTGCCGTGGGTGAACAGATTTAAGGCCAAAGTTCTCAGCTTGTACCTCAGCAGTCTGTCTTGCACCGAAGACGCTGATAAAGCTGTTGGCGATGATGATGATGATGATGATGATGATGATGAGGATGATGATGATGAAGATGCTACACAGATATCTTATATCTAAAACTGCTTGGGTGGAAGTGATAATAAAGGAAAGCCAAAGTAAATCTGTTGGCTGATGTGTTCGATGTAAAATGAGCTGAATGTTTATTTTTGTAAGTGTGGACAAGATTCCCTGTTGTGCTGCAGGGTCGGTGGGTCGGGTAACCTGAGCTGACCCGCTAACAGGCCCTCGTACCTGAAGCAGCGATAAAACTAGCAGGGGGCAACAAGGGTGGAGCTTTCCTGGAGGCTCATAACTACAAAACCTGGGGGGGGGGTGGAGAGACAGTGCAGACAAACTAACACTCACACTTGTGCTCCACAGAGGGAGATGTGAGGAGAGGACGTAGCGTAAATCACGCAGGCCTCATTTCACTCCTCTGCCTCAGCCTCCGCTGGCTCTCTGACACACAGCGGTGGAGGTCTGTTCCCTCACGCTGACGTCTTCAACCTTTAATTGAGCCCTGCACAGCTTATAATTACATCTGAGCTCATGGGAAAATTGCTGTCTGATGTGAAAAATGCCACATTGAAATTCACCGTTGCTGTGATGGAGGGGTTTGAAGGGATGGACTCAGATGTGAGGTTGCATTCAAAGTTTGGATCGGAGTCCTTGTCAATGTGAAACTGTGAGATGTGAGGTTTGCCTCTTTTCAGCCCGTCACCGCTCTCCAGGTCTCCTCATTGTTTCCAGTGTGTTGTCTACATGTGCTTGTCATTTGGAGCAGTAGTGAACAGTTACTCATATTATGTGGTCAGTGCTGTAATCAAAGGGCGGCCCACTAGGGCTGAGTAAACACACATCAGGGAATTACACTGCATCTCTTCCCCTACGAGACAAGGATAAACACAGTCTGCTCCCCTGACTGCAGACACTCACACACACACACACAGACACACAATTTTGCTCAATCTCCATTGTGACTTCAGTGTAAGTGTGTTTCCTAGTATGGGCACCTTAACTTCTTGTCCAGTCATTTGAAATGGCTCTGCTAACTCTCTGTGCAGACGCACACTCACACCCGTACACTCACACCAGACGTGTATTCAGAGCTGAATGCAGTCTGATCTGCTGTTGTTAGTGGGAGAATACAGCTCTGAGGCAGGCCACCCTCCTCTAGGCCCATGGGCCAGACAGTGCAACGATCTACACAGTTAGCCCTTTCATTGGGACAAACCTCCCCAAAGCCACTATTGCCTTCATAACCTGCCAAACCACCCAAGTGCAGAGGAGCAATTTAGCCCTGTTTGTTTTTGCCCTCTTACTGGACTACTATGTTTTTGTAGCTCTTTTAAACAGACCTGCCATCCAACAGCTACATTTGGATCTTGGAATACCTTATTTCTTTCCAGCTCTTGGACGAAACACCAGCTGAATCATACCTTTCTTCTGTGGTGTCGCCCACCATATGCAAAGAAGGTCACATTAGTATACACACCATTGGGGTTTTGGTACTGTACTTGTGTACCTATCCGACTACCTACACCTCTGTGCACACCCTTTCTGATGGAAGCTGACGCTGGAGGCCCCGCTAACGAGCCGGGACCTTTATGAGTTGTGGACAGATCCCAGCGGCCTGTCCTGCACTGATTTGAGGCAAGGTAATGAGAATAATGAGCAAAGAGGGCCGAAGCAGTCTGGCTCTTGTCCAGCTGGGCCCCACTGCACCATGGGACACAGGACAGGCAGACAGGGCACAAGGGGCCCTCATTACCAGGTCGGCTCACCCTACAGGGAGAGAGGGAGTGGAGAGTGGAGAGGGAGAGCAGAGGGCAGCGGCGGTGATGGATGAGGGAGCAGCGGGACGCTCGCAGTGGACAGGTCTGAAAGGCAGGAGTGAGGCTTGTGGTTAGGACTGGTTAGAGGCTCGAGGTGTTGGCACCACGATAGACTTTGTCAACAAGAGAGTCTGAAAATGACTCCTACAGTGTCAATGAAGTGACGGTAACTTTAGTTGTAAGCACATGCACGTAGAGCTCGCACAGGAAATATCACACCAGATTACTAAGAAACTTCCTGTTGACTTAGAACAACTTTGTTCAAGAGCCGGAAATGAGGAGTTTCTTGTGATTTATGGCAGAAGAGCAATACGAATTAAAGAGAAGTTTGCATAGAAACCTGTGACCAATAAGTCACACAGTGCAAGAGAATGTGCAGATATGTTTAGAAAAGTGTCTGCATGATGGAAAATATACACCCTATTATCACATTATGGTTACAAAACGCCTGGGCCCATGTATCACTCTTTGACTTGATAGTATCTGTTTAACAAAAGGGGAGACGGGCCACTCGCTCTCCGCCTCAGCCTCTCTGAAACCAACCTTGAAATCGCCTCTGCCATTCTGAGCAGCTGGGGTTAGGATGCAGTCCAACTTAAACAACTTCACCATCTGACACAGGGGAAGTGGAGCCGAGATGGCTAAAGATGGTATGGTGGCTGGAGAGAGAGGAAGAGGGAAACAGGGAGGGAGGGGAAGCACACTCCTGCAGTTTGTCCTATATAAAGCTGAGGTTGTTTTCCTTAGTGGGGAGATTAACATTATTTCCACACAGGCTAAGCAAATTACCTTGATGAGGGGGAACAAAGCATAGGTGGGCAGCACTATAGCACATAAAAACAGTGGAGATTGTGCTTACATGGCAAAGAGTCCCTCTGTCTGTACCAGTGTGGGTAAGACAAGGTTCAGATTGTACCGGCCCAACACTCTGAAGACAACTAAAGGCCATCTGGGGAGGTCGCACATGCGAGTCTCATTCCTCACTCAGAAAAATGAACATTTGGGTAAGTATGTTTTCCCACACACGCCACCGAGTGCCCCCCGCTTAGGCAACTCTCACCTAATGAGAGTGCATGACATTCAGGGGTGGAATGGGTGAGGAAGGGGTTAAGCGTGCTGGAGAGTGGAAACAGAAAAGGGGGGGGGGGGGGGGTTGCTGCTGCTGGAGTTGATAGACTCCAGATGTGTCTTTCAGATAAACTGAAGGAACGGGGTGTGTTTGTATTGCAAGCCCAGCTCAGTCATGGCTCTGGGGGTTTATTGAAACAGCGAGCGAGCCCCCTCATAAGCCCATTACCAAATCGTGCACTTTATACGCCAGTAACTCTCGAGCACACTCGTTCGACAAACTTGATATGGTTTCAATGGCGTTCTCCTCCGGAGGAACTTGAGCTTTCTCTGGACTTTCTTCCCCCCACTTCCGTTTGTGTTCCTTTTCTGCTTTATTTTTGCATCTCCCCTCTCCCAGCTCACTGGGTCTCTGTTCCTCCTCCTTCTCACTCTCCATGAGCTGTAGTCCGCCTACTGGCTGAAAATTCCTTAATTTACATAACAAAATTTCCATAATTTCATAATTTGAGTGACAAGTTAACGTGGATTCCTCATATCTATGTTATTATGGGATTTTCAGCTCAAATTACTCAGGTTATGTTGTATCATAATCATAATCAGTAGTGGACAAATTTGCACTATACAATCTATTCTCTATTACTACAACTTCTAGCTCTGAGAAACCTACATGATCATAATTCTGATAAACAACTTTTATAATCCACTTTATGTTGCATTAAACCATGAACTGAGATTGATGTTTATGCTGGTAGATGAAAATCCAGAGTGGGCATCGCCCCCTTCTTTCAGCTGCTCCAAAACTCAGGACTAAAGTCAATAAAAGTCCGTGGTTCCAGAGTTTTCCTTGGCAGGATGATCCCCAGCTCCTCTTGCTGCACACTATAGAAACATATAATCAACTGAGGAAATTTTACCCTTCAAATAAAAATCTATATTGCCATTTTTGTACATCCCACTAACGGCTGTGCAATTGGATCCACAGTTTATGTTACTGTCAGTCATGAGCAGTAAACCACAGTACGGTGTAGGATCAATGATTGTCCAGGTCCGAAGGAAATATCTTAACCCTCTTTAACCAACACCTCCATTACAGGCCTGAAAATAATGTACCGCAAATAAAAGGGTAGTGTTCTTTCCTTTTGGCTACAGACATGATTACAGATGGTCTCATTTTAAAGGTAATTTTATACCCCAAAGCCCAGAATGACTATAAGAAAGATACAGAGGCACAAACATGGGAGAATTGCCTGTATGGAAAGTACTTTGGGTCTAAAACAATTCTGTGTGAACAGCTTTGGCAGTGATTAAGCTCATACTAAATAATTGGTTCTGACACTTTGAGCTTTCAAACAATGTTTAATTTGTCAAGGTTGTGTGCAGAGTCCAGTGCAAACCAAAACACACCAAAATAATCCCCTCCAAGGCCATAGCATCCCACTGATGCATTTTTAAAATGTTAAGTATGTGTCCAGTGGTTTATACTTAATGTCTATTTATGCTCCTATAGCTTCATCAAAGCAGTTGGTTTCCTGACGAAGGCAGACAGACGTTGATTAGGTATATCCAATCTGAGAGGAACCAGGAAAAAAGTAAAGAAAATAATCTGGGGAAGGGGCAGCAAAGCAGGAAACTAGTATAAAAACAAGAGCTCGGCAGATCCTGGTTTCCTGTTTTGGGGGGAAGGCAGGAGTACGTTTGGGGCCTGTGTTACAGAGACCCCATTGTGAGCAAGTGTGTTGAGGAGTAGGGAGGTGGGGTCTGCGGGGCCGTACACAGGGATAATTTAGCTCAGTACAGAATCCCACCTGCCCCTCCCTGAAGAGGAAAGCTAGCTAGTAAAGAAAAGGAGAAAAAGGAAACTGTAAAAATAAACGAGCAAGAGCCTTTACGAGAGACGCCAACCAGACAGGAAATGACACGCGGCACAAAAATGGTCTCCCGTGACCTCTGCCAGGAGCCAAGGTGCTAGTTAACCCCCCCATTGTTTTTTCCAACACAACTATAATCCAGGGACTTATTGATTTGTTCTATCTTCAGGCAGTTGCTTATATTGTTCTGCAGTAAAAGACATTTGCAATGAAATTATAGAAATTGGCCTTGCAATACCACGTCAGTCAATAAAAATAAGAAAAAGAAACAGGGAAGGGAAATTCTTGATTCCAGTCTGGTGATAATGAGTGGCCATTCCCTGGCTTCAGTCATTTTCCCAGCTCCCTCCGGGGCCCAAACAATGTCAGTGGAGCACTCCAGTCCCTGCCGCTGTGCTCCTGATAATGGAGCACTCCACGTCTGGAGCGCTTTACAGAACATGTCTTCATTATTACCCTCTCGGTGCCCTACAAGCACGTCGCTCCTCTCCAGTCTGCATGGGGCCCAGGTGCTCATCCCTTATACCCACAGAGAAATGACTCTTCAGAATGTCGGAGGACTAGTCCCATTGATCAGGAGGAGTTGGTGAACAAGAAAAAAGACATTCTTAATGGCAGAGGCTGGTGTTAGGCCCACTGGTAGCAGACAATGGCCCCTTTTGGGCCGCGAGCGAGCTTGAGTCTGTCTTAACCCAATCACACGGGCCACATGTGGTGAAGGGGAAAAAGCAACGCACTCCCAAGGTTACAAAGCATAACTCAAAGAGAAAAGCCATATTCATAATAACACCGTGTCACCACCAATCATGTAGCTTTTCTTGAAGAACGACATGCTACCGCTGTGAGAGATAATGACAACAAGTAATAGCTACAAGTTACAGCTTCTAACATTTTCAACAATGATATTTTCTGAGCGAGCACGAGGCTTTGAAGTATTTATTATCTCTACTATTATCCTCTTGCCTGGTGACAGCTGTTGTCATCAGTGTCAAGGCCACTGAGCTGTGAAGCTGTGCTCCAGAGGCCACGCCGACAAGTCATCGCCTGAGTATGAGGCCCGCGCTGCAGTCTGCCTTGTGCTGTATATCTGAGATAAAGTTGGAAATAAATCTGGAAGTGTGGACAAGTGGCGAGGGGCTGCAGCTGAGATTAAGCCTGGATTATGTTGGTGAATGAGAGCTGACGTTTGGACTGCAGCAGGGCTCAGCACTTGGCCGGGGCTTCAAATGCTGTAGACTCTGGTGAGCTCCTTCGAATTCCCCAGCTTGGTGATAAGAGAGTGTATCAGAGGTAGTGACCTGTTGACACACACAGCACTGGGCACTTTCCAGGCGGGTATGAATACGCAGCGGTTTGACGTGCATTGTTAGTTGAAGATCGGTTTTGTGGTTCAATTGCTAAAAAGCGCACTGTCATAGAGTTTGAGTCCCTCATGAACTCTGTGCTGCCAATGTCACAATGTGGTTCTCAGGGCGTCAACACCAACATCAACATAAATCCTCTGTCCCTTTGGGTCTGATGATCCACATCCATGCATGACTCAGTTATTAGAGTAAACCTCCAAAAGTATAACTCTATGGAATGTCCTTTGAATACAGCGAGATCTGCGTGTGTGCATGCTTGTGTGTATGTGTGTGAGTGTGTGTGAGTGTGTGTTTGTACTTATGTTTGTCTGATTTAGATGTTGTCTCTATGGTACATTGTGTCTTTTTCAACTATTGTACTGATTAGAAAAGATATAAAGTCAGTTTTCTATTTTAGGTAACCTTAATAATGCTTTGATGTTTTGAACTGTTTTATTTCACAATCTTATTTAGATTGAGATCACTGATCAGTCAAGGACTTATATTAACATTAATACAATAATGAACATTCTATTTCAAAAGGCTTTAGGTTATATAAATATACTTATATTATTTATTTGTTACACAGGTAACATTATACTTATTTTATTATGTTTATAGTTATATTATTATCATTATTCATTATTCTACAGAGCATTTGTTTCTCTCTTGTCCTGAAAATATATTTAAAGAGCTTGAGATCAGCCGATGGGTTGAAACCTTTTAGTTTTAGATTTCGTATTAATTCATGAAATTCATATGTAGAATGACCAGAAGAGACTTTTCCCTAAATGCAATGTTTTCATTCATGTGGGGTATTTAGAGTTAGTCAGTCTTAAAATCCTTTTTCCAGGGCCACGCTTATCTTAACTGTATGAATTAATTGCAACACCAGAAGCACATTTAATCATTACTTTCATAAGAATGCAGGTTGTGGTGCATATACACGTGGGGATCAGTGCTACACGGCAAACGCAAACTTGAATATGTGTGTGAGTGGGAGAGAGGAAACAGTGGGCAGTGCCTCGTCTTTCATTGCTGCACTAATGAGCCCCGGGACACACAGACTGGAAACAGTATTGTTCTCCCCCCCACCCGCCCCGGTCAACAACTATACAGCTACTGTCACACAGGAACCTGGGAATATCCACAGCCGAACACACTTTCGAGGCTCTGGTTCCTCGTCAAACACACACACACACATATAAACTATACTTGTATATCCTGTATAATCATCGTTATTTATGTATCTATCTTCACAATGATACAGGGGGAAACATTTCTACCCTTTTGTAAAAGCTGTGAGGTAATTCTGTCTGACAAACTGGCAACGCACTCATCAGCAGCGCTGAGCCGTCCAAGGCTGTCTGCTTTGAGACAAACACAACAGACCTCAGCCTTTTGGGCCGAGGACAGGGAGATTTTGCTCCATCATTATAACCTGTCTCCTGTCTATAATCCACATATGAGCGATGGCTTGGCGAAAGCTTGGACCAACAGCAAAATCCCTGATCTCTGACTCTATCCCAGCTGAACCGCACTGTCAAATTTTTTAACTGGAAGCCATTTTCTAAAACAATTTCGCTGCCCTAGTTTGATCAAAATAACTCATCTCTTGGAAAGAAGACGAGAGAATGGTTAAGAGACGCCTGAAGCTGTGTACAGGGTGTGAGGCCGTGTGGTCGAGAGCGGCGATGACAGATAATCTCTGTGGAAACAAAAAAAAGGACCAGAAAGTCCCCTGAGGTCTCGGTAAGAAGCGAAATAGACAAAAATGCAGCTGCAGCGCTCCTGCAGAGAAATCCTCTTCTGCTGCCGGTCCAATGGGAGCAGACATTTTTCAAGTTGTAGAAACATGGATGACAGTTAAGCCCGCAGTGACCCTGTCCTGTCAATAACCATCCGTCTGCTGACCTGCTTTAACCTCACTATTCCCACCTGGCCAATAAAAAAAACTTCTAGGATTCAAAATCTAATGTAGGTTACTGATGGAGAGCGGGTATGTGGCTGAATGCTTTAACACATGGGTGCAGAGTGGAAACACAGGGGAAAAAAGTGCTGCAGAAGATATGATAGTGTGAAATCAGATCTTCAAAGGTGGTTCAAGAAACTCACATTTACGGTTCGCAGAGGCCAAGTTTATCGTGGAGAGAGTCATTGTGAAAGAAGTGGAGGTACGACAGAAGGCACGGCAGGAGATGGAAGATTAATACCAGCCTCATGCACGTCCATGAAATTTAAATTTACAGTTAGCAGCCAGTTAGCTTAGCTTTAAAGAAACAGCTAGCCTGGCTCTGTATTAATAATAATCTACCAGAATCTCTACTGCATAAACACTCATTACTCTGATCTAACAATACTCAATACAGAGGAAATCTGCATATTTCACAACATTTATATATCTGTCTCTCTGTCTGTCTGTATTTGGCTCACATAAGGTAAATTGGTCTGTATTTTTAAAGCGCCTGTTGACCTCTCAAGTTGCTATACCATATAGTTTTGCCCTTCACCCATTCACACACACATTTATACAGTGCATCTATGTGCAGTACTCTCTCCATCACTCATACACTGCCCAAGGACACTTCGGCATGCAGCTGCCACACATCTAGACAACTGTTCATTTTATCGGCTTCACACTCGGCATGTATATTGTTGAGGACCCAAGGAAATGTATTTGGAGCGACTTGGACACACGATACATTCAATATTAATACACTTTGAATAAAGAGGTTACCAGGGCTCTGTAACAGCAGAGGCTGGGACTCATCAATGTCAGAGACATTGTGGATCACAACTGATTCTCCAGTTCCGGGTTCTGTGTACTTATCCGAGCTTTACCAAACTTTGAATTAACAGTTGAACATCTCTTTGTGCAGCAGCGGTGGTGTGGCTTCAGAGTCACGCAGTCTGTCACTACTCACCGCGGCTTAATTACTGCAGGTCACTTTTACAGTGTCAGTGAGAAAGCTGCAACCAGCGTCACCACAGGCCAAGCAAACAGCCCAATCCAACACACATGTTTACAATGGGCACTGCACCTAATTGAAGCTGTATCTACACATCATCCCTGCACGCATTCTCTCATTGACCTGAAATGTTCTCTCTCCCCAGGGACCTCAAGCACAACTTAATCAGCACCATCACGCCTGGAGCCTTCCAGGGCCTGTCCGAGCTTCGGAAACTGTAAGTACACATTAACATGACTCACATTCCCTTTGGTTTCAGAGCAGCAAATGTAGAAATCATGCACACAGGCAGAAGATAGCTTAAGATTTTCTTTTTTGATTGTTCACCAACTTTACAGTAGTTGCTAAAGAGAAAAACATGCAGTGTTTTTGCAATTCATGGCAGATGTCATATGTTGCATCGAGCTCCTGATGTTAGCGTGACCATAAAGGCCTTGTTCACTTAAGTTTTCCTGCTGATTCTTGCGGGGGCTGTGCACTGTCATCTCTGGTGGCGCACCGATGCGTAAACCTCAGGCCCACGCCGCGGCTCGCCGTTCACCCTTTTGTGTTTTTCGGACTCCGAGGTCTCGGTTGTGGCGTGGGTCGGAGCTGGTTGCCTGTGCTGCACCGCGTGACTTCCCCTCCCTCCTCCCCCTACTTGTGTTTTCCCTGCAAAGTCTGGGGTTTCTCAAAACAAACAGGGGGAGATAAACACATGCTTTGGACAGCTCTCTGCTGGGTAGTGTCAGAGGGGCAGCAGAGCAGATCCCTCTCTGGCTGTGGCTATACATCACACTCAGGGACGGACGGCAGACCAGGGGCCCTGCTTTTACCCCGAGGGTGATAAACTTTTACTGGGGTCCCATGGAGTTGTGATAAGGGAGAGTGGCGGAGACTGTTGTTATAATTCTTCAACTTATTCTAACTTTCTAAAAAAAGAGAACACTGCAGTATGAAGGTTATTGAATCAAAGAAAATGCTTTATCTTTATCCTTTTCACTATATAAGACTGAGACAGAGGTCTTCAGTTGGAACATGGGCAGTGAAAGAGTCAAAATATCACAATCTGTGTTGCTGAGTGGCTGAGACAGGTCCTCTTCATTTGAAAATAACCAATACATTCCTTTTGTCTCCTCGTACTTTTAGCGACTTATCCAACAACCGCATTGGCTGCCTGACTGCCGACATGTTCCAGGGACTGACCAACCTCACCAAACTGTAAGAGAAAGATGAGCAGATATTTTAAAGATAGAGGATGTTTTATGTTAAGGTTGAAGCCGTTCAGCTAACTGGCTCGTATCTAATTTGCGTTCTGCCAGGAATCTCTCTGGCAACATCATATCGACCATGGACCCAGGAGTGTTTCAGGAACTGCCGTCCCTCAAGCTAGTGTGAGTATCACAGACGCCACACTCTCATTGCATGCCTTTCCATATCTGGATGAAACAATAAATATTATAGATGAAGATAACATTTATGTCTGGCAATATTTATTTTGTTAAGGGTTTGCTAAGTGTTTTACAATCCCTTCAAACCAATGTGGAACATTTCAAATAAGCAACAACCTGTATTTATGTGTACGATTTATTTTAAGATGAAAAACATATTTCAGCTCAGCCTATCTTTAACCAGAAGACACAAAGATTTTGAGTCTGATTGCATGGAGACAAATAAAAAATCTGAAATATATAGGTGATAAAGGGTGGCTGTTATTGTTTGTTGGTGTGTCACGTTTGGGTGTCACGTAGCAAATATGCACTGATCCCTTACCTAAATAGAAATAAAGAAACCTCTTTACTAAAACAAAAAGGTAAACAAATAAAGGTTTTGAAATGTACTCAAAGTAAGAAGAGGTACTCGCAACATTTATTGAGTTAAACGACTATTTTACTTAAAGAACTCTTACATCAAATTATATTTGATTTAATATACAAAAAATATAGGTTTGTGAACATGAAAAATCATTAAGGAGGAAATCTGTACGATGTATGAAATAAAGTATTTAAATATGGCCAGAGATTGAGAATTTGCTGTTCCTCTTCTTAATCATTGACATTGTTGATGTTATCAGTGTTATTGGTTGACTATTCACTTTCTTTCATGTTGTTACTCCTTGTCACAGACACGTGCGTCTGTTTTGTCTCTGCTATGATAGATATATATATGGAATCGTCTTTTTTGTGTTATTGACCCTTCTATCTATGTTGACATCTGTTTTGTTATTGGGAAGACGGCACTTGCAAAACAAAGTAACAGGTCTGTTTTGGAAATGTAAGGAGTAGCAAGTGCAGATATTGTCTTAAAAGTGAAGAGTTCTCAGAAAAATGTACCATCGGGTAAAGTACAGATACCTAAAAAAACGACTTAAAGTACAGTAACAAAGTATTTGTAGTTCTTAACTCCCCACCTCCACATGTGTGTGCCGTATGTACATTAGATGCTATAGTGAGCAGCTAGATAACACTGATTTGACCTCTCTCTGCAGAAACTTCAACTCAGACCACCTGTCGTGTGACTGTGGGTTGCGTTGGGTCCCGGGCTTCTTTCGCAGCAGTTCTGCCAGGTTGGGGGACGAAACCCTGTGTGCCTACCCCAGGAGCCTAAAGGGAAAGCCCCTGCGTGGACTGAGGGAGAGTCAGCTGACCTGTGGTGAGAGCCTGGCTGAGAATGAGGCATTTGAATGAGGCAGTTCACCGCATTGTTTCGGAAAGCATAAGCTTGCGAATGACAATGACAATGCAATCATAACATCGCTCAAGATCATCCCAGTAATTTGAAGAATTAGTGGACGCAAAGGGCTGCAAGGAGATCCATCCCAGTCACTCAGCGGGGACATATTTATAAAATCATCAGTGAGCTGTGTTGACAACTAATCCTGTGGGTCGCATTTATGAATTGCTGCAGGCTGCATCTAATCTGTGGCAGACTCCTCATAACTTCTGTGGAAACGTTTAGCTGAGGATGGGTAATAAGAGAGCAGAAATAATTCAGCGTGATGTGTAATGGCCGCGTCTGTGTCTTTTCCCACCGGTGGTGCTCAGACGGTCCGCTGGAGCTGCACACCCTGTCGCTGCTGCCGTCCCAGCGTCAGGTGGTCTTCAAAGGGGATCGGCTGCCCTTCCAGTGCACATCCGCCTTGGTGGACAAGATCACCACTCTGCACTGGCGTCAAAACGGTCAGCTGGTGACCTCCAACCCAGAAATGGGTGTCCAGCTGGAGAACAGTGTGCTGCACGACTGCACCTTCATCACCAGGTATGTTAACTTGAGAGACACAGGCTTTCTGAGTGCTCTGTGTTTCCCTCATGTCCCCTGGTGATGCTGTTTATCATTCAAATTTCCGTACTAGAATATACTATTTTGGAGAAGAAGGTGTTATAATGAGCTGTCTATATCTTTATCCAGTGAGCTGATTCTATTCAACGTACATGTGGAGGCCAGTGGAGAGTGGGAGTGTGTGGTTTCCACTGGGCGCGGTAATACGTCTCGCAGTGTTGAAATAGTGGTGCTGGAGAACAGTGCCTCCTTCTGTCCAGAGGATAAAGTTGTCAACAACCGTGGGGAGTTCAGGTTGGTTACAGTTACATTATTTATTATTACATACCGAAGGATTCAGTGCTCTCATTATTCTTTGGCTTTAATCCTCAGGTGGCCAAGAACCCTGGCAGGCATCACCTCCCAACAATACTGCCTACAGCTGCGTTACCCTTCCCTGTCTGTGGAGGGGGGTATGGAGCAGAAAAAGGCCTCTCGGTACTGTGATCGTTCTGGAAAGTGGCAGGACGGGGACTACTCCGACTGTCATTACACCAACGGCATCACCCGTGTCCTGCACACCTTCATTTTGGTCAGTGCTGCTGTCAGTGCACAGTTTACTTTGTCAAGTCCGTGCTTCATGTTCATTAAACACAATGAAGATTTTGATCAGACCTTTATTCCTTGTTCTACAGAAGCCAATCAATGCGTCCAACGCAGTCACTGTTGCACATCAGGTGCGCACGTACACCCTGGAGGCTGCAGGCTTCACTGACTCAGTAGATGTGTTGTACGTGGCACAAATGATGGAGAAGTTCATGGAATTTGTCCGACCTCTGCGGGAGGTGAGAAGGATTTAATTTCACAAATTTAAATTGGCGATGTAAAGATATGTGTGTCATGTTTTCTCCTGAAGTTACAGTCCTTTAAGCTTAATCATCTCTGTGTGTGTTTGCTGCAGTTGTCAGAGGTGTTGGTTGAGATGGGCAGTAACCTGATGCAGGTGGACGACCAGATCCTCGCTCTCGCTCAGAGAGAGAAGAGAGCCTGCAGCTCCATCGTCTACTCTCTGGAGACACTGGCCTGGCCTCAGCTACACAGTCACGCTCAGGACTTCTCCATGGTACCCAATCAACCTGATGCTCATCTCATCATCTAGAGAATTACCCTGAATATATTTATAGTTAATCATGGCAATCGCACGTGCATAAATTTGCAACCGAAGCATTAATGTGAATATTTTTTGTTCTTTTGATCGATCTCATGATTTAGCCTATGTAGCCAAATTAAACAAACAATTTAAAAGCAAAATGTTAAATCTATCAATTCAATTTTAGACACCTTATCCAGATGACTGAAATTATCTACTGATAATATATGGAAATAGTCCATAGCATTCATATTTGTTTTGTATATGTACAGGTATCCAGGAACATTGTGATGGAGGCCCACCTAATCCGACCGGCCCACTTCACTGGTATAACCTGCACTGCGTACCAGCGCCGTGAGGTCTCAGTGGGCAGCCTGGGATTAGACATGGCAGAGTCCAGCCATGAACAGCAGCTTCGGTTCCGATGCAGCACTGGCTCCCATAACACCTCCCTCAACAATTTTCTACTAAAGGTGAGGCATGAGCATCTGCTTATTGTTTTCATAAGTGGGTTGTTAGTGACCTATTGTTCCTGCATTCCCCATGAACAAGGTTCAATGGTGGATTTCAACTTTAAATACATGATTTCCATGTCTTCTTCACCAGAATTCAGTGGCCCTGGCGTCTGTGACTATTCCAGCGACTCTGTTTCCTCCTGATGCTACTGCCGACTGTAAACTGCAGTTTGTAGCCTTCAGAACCGGCAGCTTCTTTCCTCTGTCTGGAAACTCGAGCAACATTGGGGATCACAACCGCAGACGAAGTGTCAACACTCCTGTCGTCTTCGTAGGCCTAGGTAAGGAATCTTCCAATAGCTTAAAATACATATATATATATATATATATATATAATGTCATAAGAGATTGCTAGTATTGCTACATTGTGGTGTGATCCCTATATCTCTATAACGTGAACTCATTATTTGTCTTGGGGTAAAGCTAATATCATTGATTTTGTCACTAGGATGCCAGGATTGATACTATTACATTTTCAAAGCAACAGAAGGAGAAAACAACATGTTTCGCATCACGCTTAATCAGATTTGTTCTTCTATAATGAGATAGTCGTTACAATGTCTGTCTCAGGAGCAGATCCAGGGGTGGGGCCAGGGGGGCTCTGGCCCCTGATGAAAATCAGATTGACCCCTGAATTTCATGTTTTCAATAAAGTAGTCACAATTTCTGAAAAAAATTGTGTACGTAGAAAAAATATTTTTTCTACGTACACAAATAGCTTGAACAAGGAACATTTTTAGGAAAATATAGTCAATGATGTGTTGCTTCGCTTAAATCTATATATATAAAAGTGAATGACAAGGAATGACTTAAATGTGTATATAACCAAATCAGAAATTGAAAATGTGAATGGATGTTGGACACATAACTGAACCCTCTATGTAAATTGTGGCTCCTTTATGGCCCCTGATTAAGGCAAACCCAGATTAGCCAAGCTGGTCTGACTGTACCATCGTATTAGAGGAACAATGTATACAGTATGGATATATGAGATACCAGGTAATGAAATACTAGAAAGCCTCCCTCCCTTTTTGTATTGAATTTCAACCCTTTTCATCAAATAATAAAAATAATATATTTTATTTATAGAGCACTTTTCATGATACTCAAAGACATTAATGTAGACACAATCAAGAATCATTTATTGTCGTACCTATACGAACAGAAGTGCCGTAGAATAAAACTCACATTGTAAATTCTTGATGGGATTTACTATATCCATAAATCTATCAACTCTTTGTGCACTCACTTTTCCTTGACCTTCACAAGTGTTAATTTAGCTATTTTCACCAGAAGAGCACAGTGCATTCATGTCTGTGGGGATTGTTGAGAATTATTTAGCATAGGGAAGATCTGGCATCCCAAACTGATTTACTTGCTAATATTAAGGTAGCCATTTACTCAACTTGGTCATCAGTACAGTTTTGTATTAACGATATCAATCCTTTTCTGTGACAGAGGGCTGCAGCGTGTGGAATCACTCAGAGCCGATCTGGGTGTCACTGCGTCACTTGTCCCCTGGTTCCGATGCTGTGGCAGCCCAGTGGAGCCTGAAGGGACAGGAGAGGCAGGGAGCCTGGAGCCAGGAGGGCTGTCAGCTGGTCCACAGTGACAGCAGCACCTCCACCATGCGCTGCTCTATGCTCAGCAACTATGCTGTGTTGCAGGTAGGATACCAAGTTTCTTTTAAAATTATATTTCACCATTGAATGAGACTTTCCTTGGCTGAATGGGATTTTTTTTTCTCTAGGAGGTGCCTGACTTCCCAGGATCCTCACCGATGTCTGTAGTTGTGCTCCACCCTGTGGTGTACGCCTGCACTGCAGTGCTGCTCCTCTGCCTCTTCACCATCATCATCACACACATACTACATCACAGGTATGTGCATTCAGACACTTCTCACCGCTGTTTGCTGTTGCTTTTCATGTTCTGATCATTTAACTCTGTGTCCCTACAGCACTATTCACATATCGAGAAAGAGCTGGCACACATTACTGAATACCTGCTTCCACATCGCCATGACATCAGCCATCTACGCAGGAGGCATAAGCTTAACCAGCTACCCAGTGGTCTGTCAAGCAGTAAGTTCTGAGTTTACACAGAGTCATAATTTTTCAATAGTGGGATGTAAACTTGATGTCTGATCTGACTGAAATATGTGACAGGTGGGAATTGCGCTGCACTACTCGTCGCTGTCGACCCTGCTGTGGATCGGAGTCAGCGCCAGGGTCATCTACAAAGAGACGGTGTGGAGACTGCCGCGGCAGTTGGAGGGAGAGTCTCCTGTTCCACCTACTCAGCGACCAATGCTCAGGTCAGGGCGCGAGCGAGCCGCAGCATGTCTTCACCGAATTCCCGTACCATGAGATTATTGTTCGCTGTCAATATGGTTTATGATTTAGACAGATGCGGGAGTTCTTGTGCATGGCCACCCAAACTCAAAGGCGGCCACTGTGCCCCAACAACTAAAGTCCCTCTGTTTTTAATGAAACTTTGGAGGGACATTAGAGAATATTGCTGTAAGGCACAGAAAAGCCATAAGACTAGAGGGGAGGAATGTTTGAAACCAACACAACAGAAACTGAAGGGGTCACCATAAATCTAAGCAGGGCCATTCAGTGGGGTGCACTGTCTTTCTAAATATTCCCTTCTATTTTTCACCCTCACCCCCACCCATCCCTGTGATCATATACTGTGCCCCTGACCTCCAGCCACCTCTTTGTTGCCCACTCGGCCACATGGGATGAGAGTGAAATAAATCACAGCCTTCCCGGCCCTGTTCTGACCCTTGTAGCGCTCTGCCCACTAAAAGGGTGAGGGATCACACAGCTCTGTTCAGATTGTAGGCAGTTAGAGACATAACAATACTGAAAGGAAAATGACAGAGACAGGCACACTTTAAAATCACTGTGGTCGAAAAGCATCCTGTGGCACGAACAAGAACTGCTCTTTATTTCTGAAACTGCAGCTGGGAATGTGTGTTTGAAATGTTTTTTCTCTGTTATTCAAGGTTCTATTTGATAGCTGGGGGAGTTCCTCTTATCATTTGTGGGATCACTGCAGCTGTCAATGTCAACAACTATGGAGACAACAGCCCTTAGTGAGTACTTCTTTCTTCATCCTTGATCCATTTTTCTCATGAGGCTGTGTTGTGTTGTTAGGTACTGACGTGAATAATTCTCTCGGACATGTTTGATACACAGAGATGTCCTTGTTTTGCTTTGACCCTCCTGACATCTTCTCTGGCTCTTGCAGCTGCTGGCTGGTGTGGCGCCCCAGTCTAGGGTCTTTCTTTGTCCCTGCTGGCCTGGTGGTGTTGGTGACCTGGATCTATTTCCTGTTCACTGTGTTTCGCCTGAGGCACCGTGTGGCCAAAGAATGCACAGGAACCACCCTGTCCTCTCCTGTGACCGAGAGCCAGCCCGCGCTGGCAGGAAGCACCAGCCTGCTCTCCACAGACTCAGTGGTGGGACCCATAAACACTTCTGTGGCTCCAGAGGACCAGTACTCACTGAAGACACAGTTCTTAGTGCTGGTGGCCACTCACTTTCTGTTTGTGGCTCTGTGGTGTTGTGGGGCCATGGCTATGTGGCTGACAGAGCACACTAGTCTGTTGTTCAGCTGTCTCTATGGGATGGCTGCCACCATCTTGGGGCTGTTTCTGGTGGTGCACCACTGCTTCAGACGAATGGATGTGCAGGCCTCGTGGCTGGCATGTTGCCCAGGCTACCGCCGTTCTCACCCTATGTCGACTTACACACACACCTGCACTACCGGGAGTGGAGTGCAGACTTCTGAGCAGGGATCTCAACTTTTCATCAACTGCCATCCACCCGCTGACTCTCACAACTCCTCATCAGCTAGGTCGTCCTCCACGCCAAGTGGGATCAGCAGCGTGGGCCCCGGGCCCTGCAAGCTCACCAACTTGTTACAGGTGGCACAAGAGAGTCCAAACAATCAATCAGTTACACGCACCCCTGCAAGCAACAACACTAGCACAAGTACCGACAACACCACCAAGCCAACAAACAATATTCTGCCCTTCAATAACTCTGCAGCCCCAGTGCATCCCCAGAGAAGGAAAGTAAGTAGCAGAACTAAACAAGGGAGCAGTCAGTATCACCATCGGAGTGAGGGGAGAGGTCACTATCGTCTCAAAGCTCTAAGGACCGCTGCAGGTGGGGGCAGCCTTGGCGCTTTGGGGCCCACAGGTTTAGAGCACATCAGCTCCTCTCATGGGGTTTACAAACAGGCCACGAGCGAGAACGGCAGCATTCACCACAGCCTCTCAGAGAACCAGGCCAGCCCACTGACAAATGGGAAGCGGGTGGGGGAGACACTGGCCACAAGCCCCTCAGAGGGAAGCGACGGCGGCAGCAGTGGGAGCCGCAAGCCCTTCCCACTCCTGCCTTCCATAGCCAGCAGAGTGGCCATGCAAGGTGCTCAGAGACGATGTGCCAGCAAAGACAATTTGAAACTGGCAGCTGCTGCAGAGCGGGAGACGAAGCGCTGTTCGTACCCCTTGAACAGTGTCACGACCACTGTGCCAGGGGCTGCTGCCCCAAATGGCACCCTAAAAAACTCAGTGCTGGAACTGGAGCAGGATATGAGTGGCACTGACCAGTCACAGAGCTCTGTTGGATTGAAGAGCAGTTTGTGGAAAAGTGAAACCACAGTGTAACCTATACTTACATGTGAACTTCTATGCATGACCTTAAAGAACTCTTAAATGATCAGGTTATGTTTTAATGGTCTCTTGATTATTATAATTATATAATTTAAGATATAAAATCATGAAGGCATCCAGGACCCTAAACTAGTACTCTTGCCTCTGTAGCATTGTAAGAATTTTCTGTGAAATGGGAAAAAAATAATGAGACTGGGTTTTTTATTGTCGTTTTCCAAAACAAGATACTCGTTTATTTTATCCATTTCACTCAAAAACATTTACACAATATCTCTGAAATTGGCATATGATGTTGATTTTGGATGTCTAATGAAAGCTTTACATTTTTAGTTGTGATTTTTCTATGCATATCAACTATAGCGAGAAATGGACACCAAGATGTTCTGTTTCCAAAGTACAGCTATATGCATTTAATCTGTGGACAGTCCTTCACCCTTATGTTTGCTTCAAGTAACAGCGTGTCCTCATGTATGCACTTGTATGTTCATTGTGTGTGTGTGTGTGTGTGTGTGTGTGTGTGTGTCTGCGTGTGTATGTGCGTGTGTGTTTGCATGTGTGCGTGTGTGTGTGCATACATACAGTGGAATAACTGTATGAATGTGTCTGTACAGAATCTTTGTGTGAATTAAAAAAAGCTATGTGAGACTTTTGAATATATGATGAAAATGTTTCATTTTTATTTTCTATGTACTCCCATCAGCACTGACAGAGCTCCCCTCCCTATCTAATAAATTCAGACAGATTAAACACCAGAGCTTCTCTCTCATACCCAGTCAACACAAGTCTGTTTCTTGTGTAATGTGTCAATGACTGCCCCCTCCTGGATGGCAATGAAACGTTTCAGTCAATGTCTTGGTTTAGAAATGTGTTAGACTTGCGAGTGTGTAAAATCTCGTTTTTGGTTTTGCAATGACAGACTTATACAACCAATGCTGACTTGACAGGGAACTTTCTCACTATGATTTTAGAGGTGTAAGTATTCAAACTTTCTAAATTACTATCCTCAAAATACCTGTTTTTGAATAGGCCTGAACAAAAGAAAAATAGGATACATTATACAATAATGAACTTTTAGTCACACTTGTAATTCAGGAAATTATCAGGAAATAGTGTTTCCACAATGCAACTCTTTGTCACTGCTTTTTCCCATTGTTCTTTGAGAGGAAGTCCTCTGTTGTGTTAACTGTTGCATATTCTGCTGAAGTATGACCTCTTTTTCCCATCAGCCACAACAGCTATTCCATGTGAGTGGGACCTATATTAAACCTCTCATGGGAAGCAAATATAAACATTAAAATAGTCTTGACTTCGATCAAATAATTCAGCAATGTCATCATGTCCAAGTACATCATAAATCTGGTGTATATATTGTTACCCGAGCACACTGTCTTTCATGGCCACGGCTGAGATATCCACATGTATATTCTTTGTCATAGAGCATATGCAGAAAACATTTAAATTTTCACACAATAAGACATAAAAAACATAACAATCTAAATCATTTTTTTAAAACTTTTTCATGTTTCCCAATATACCTGCTATGTTGCTAGAGGAGCGAGCACAGGTCAGCAGCTTGTTCGGTCTTTCACGTAAATTATTTATAATTTGATGCGATTTCCATTTTTACTTTCTGAAACTTTAACTCTGTTGGGGGCTCTCTATTGTGCATATTATTCAGGACAAGCCTACAAGAGCCCATGACAATGAGATGACGTGGAACATTTTCTTCTCCATTGTACACCCTAGAAACAATCAACCTTAAATGTAAGCCTAGAATTAAATGTGCTGCTTAATGTGTTGATGAAGGCCTAATGGATGGATCAAGTACAAGAGAATAAGAAGAGGGAGAGAGATAGAAGATGACTGGGTGGACTGATGGATTCATCTCAGGCCACTTGACTTCATTTCATCAGTCAACACATGAACACACCTTTTGTTTTTGGTGTCACAAAACTAATTATGATTTTTAAATATTGCAAATCCAAACCATATTTGTCTGTTACAATAAATAAATCATTCCTGCAGTGTCAGGATTAGATTTTTTTTTAAATATGTTCTAATTGTCATATATCATTCAAGAAACTTAACTAAACTAAATTACTACAGTTTTACACGCGAAATAAAGGGAGAATAAAATCTTCCGGCCTGTGCTACATGAGCATGGCTGGTCTCAGTTCAGTGTTTACGGTTGCTCTATCCGTCTCCTCTGTGACTTTTAAACGAGTAAACTGATTCCCGATCAGTGGCTGATATCACGAGTTAACGGTCCGCCAAGTTTCAACGCCCGCCTCCTCCACTGTCCAATCACTGACGCCCCTGAAAACACTGAAAGAAATATCAGCCAATCGCCTCGCGTTCTGTGTGTCCTGGATGGGAACTGACAACATCAGGGAAGTGAAGTGAGGAACTTGGCCGAGGAGAAGCAGCGTCTTTGTGTATTCGCCTCTTCGTGGAGTCAGTGTCCCCGCAGTGATGTCATGGTACAGTTACACAGGCCGCTACTGACGTCGAGTTTGTGTTAACTTAACTTAACTTAACAACTTTCCACTCGGAGGAGGGAGACGTGTTACGTCACCAGCCCGAGCTTCCTGAACAGGAGTCAAGCTCGGTAACAGGAACCCACAGCGGCAGAGGACGGCGAAGGTGAGGTAAACACAGCCCAGGAAGAGGTTCACCTGCGGCCCGACGGTATCAAAGACCTTTAAGACGACCCGGATTCACTTTGGTTAATCCACACGGGGGTTAAGCCATGTCTCTGGTGGACCAGAGCCAGCAGTGGTTCCCCACCAGCGTCCAGGTAACGGTGCACCAGGCTCGAAACCTGCGCGTCAAGGGGAAAAATGGCACCAACGACTCTTACGCCATCATGCAGGTGGCCAAAGACAAGTTCTCCACCTCGGTGGCCGAGAAAAGTGTCGCTCCGGTGTGGAAGGAGGAGGCTTCGTTCGACCTGCCGCTCTTCCACCCGGGGAACGCCGAGCGATGCACCCTGCACGTCATCGTGATGCACCGGGCACAGGTGGGACTCGACAAGTTCCTGGGTCAAGCTGTGGTCAACCTACTGGATCTACACGACGACAGGTCCCGCACCAAGACCGAGTAAGTTACCGCTGCGAAGTGGGCCTCATGTGGTCACCCCTTATGAGATCACTGTTCCACTGTGTCAGAGGATCGGGTGTCTGGTCTGGATAATGTCTGATAACCTCATTCCACATATGTCGCAGCGGGGATCATGTACAGAGGGAAACTAATGGACCATCCACATAACTTCAGTATCAGTTCAAAAGTTCAATGTATTGTAGACATCACAAACGTTACAGCCAGAGAAACCGCTTCTCCTCTGATAAATAGATCAGACTGACAAAAGGGCCTCTTTTTTTTTTTAAAGTCCACATCCTCCTTAGTGGTTAAATATAAACAAACCAATGTCATTGGTTTACCCACACGTTTGTGTTTTGTTTTGAAGTGGAAAGCATTAACACAATTTGTGTGGCTTATATGAAAACTTAACCGAAGGTCTTTTACTGTCATATATTCAATGTGGATCTTAGATATTCTCCAAAACATTTTACTGCTTTTAATGCAAAGATGGTAAATGTACCAAAAATCATTGAACATTAAATGTTGTAAAACACCACACATAAAGCCCATTACAATCTTTGACTTGCTTCACACTTTGAAAAGTGTGAATTATATATAAATCCTTTTTTATTTTCATTACGTTCATGAGTTGGTAAGTTCCATTCATGGGAGAAAAGAATACATAGTGTACACTTAAAAAATTATGATCTCAAAATACATAGAGTTTAAAAAGAACATTGACATGGTGATGAGCTCACTTTTCCCTCCCTCAGTGTGTGGAGGGAAAAACAGAAAAATAAGTCTCCTCTCAACTTCCTTCTGTCTTTCCTAGCCCCGCTGGGCCACACCTCAAACGTTTGGCTGAGGCTTTACTTCATGATCTGGTGTGAAGCCAACTCTGTTACTGGCAGCTTGGTTATTGAAGCCTTTCTGGAGATTTTTTTGTTTTGTTTTGTTTCTCCTACTGCTGCTGTTACTTCTGCACATTCCTTTGGGTTATTTAGCAGTTAACAGTATTTTTTGCTCACACCCTGATGTGCTTAATGAGTCAGAGTGACTATTGTGGTTTGACGTAACATGGGTGTAACGTGGGCGTAACAAGACTCAAAATAAAACATTTGTATTTGCGTTGAATTACGATATACACACCCCCTTTTGTAAGATACATTTGTAATATGAAGAGAGATTCATATATAAACTGTCAACTGTATCATACCCTGGTAATCCCCCCCCAATATAGTTCTCCAATATATTTAATTATGTGCTTCTGAATTGACCTTTGGTAAAGCCTGAGTGAGCGTGGGATCATGAGCTCTCACTAAACACCTAACCAAGGCCAGTCCTGACATGGTGCTGGAATGACCTCATTCACTTATTTATCACCATCATATCTGAAATGTCATCCTGATATTGCAAGACAAGTTTTTTCACTTCAACGGCAGAGCACCATGACTGTCCGTGCTAGGCCTCCTCTTTCCGTCTCCTGTATCCAACATGCATGCTGGGTATTGGATGTTGCTGTTGTCGCCTGAAAGCGTGGTGTTAAATTACTATCCTGCTTCCTTGTACTGCTGATACAGGGTGTGACATTGAGGACTTTGTTGTTGTGTTGAAAGGGAACTCTTCAGTTGCCTCTAATACAAACAAGTTCATTCGAGAGGAAATTAGGTTATAACGTCACATTTTCCCCAGAGTTTAAAGTGATGGTTTGTGTTGTTTATCTAACCGTCTGAAACACAGCAATATTCAGTTTCATAGTTATGTAAAGCCGAGAAAAGCTGTAATACTCACATTTTCAAAGCAGGAACGAGAGAACATTTATTATCAAAATTACAATATGACCAATTACAATATGCTGGACCTCCAATGTTTTGATTAAGGCAAATGTGTCGTACCATTGTAAAAGAGGGATTGTGCTGCTCCAGACATTGTGTCCTACAAATCTTATTCTCCAGTTTTTAGGGAACATGGTTGTTTAGAGCAGACGCCAGAAAAGGTCTTGTCATCCTAATTATATTTTTGTCTAAACGATATGCAGATAATCACACTGAGATCACAACTCATCAGGGCTACCATAGCTGTTTTAAATAATTGCAATACATTTTTTTGCATATTTACATTTAACACTAATATTTGCTTGAAAATTGCCTAAAAACAAATCTATTATCAAATTATTTGTTGTCTTTCTATCAACTAATTGATTATTCACCTAATGATCATAGCTCTATGAAACATTTTAAATCTTTGATGCATTTGATTAGTTTCTGATATATATTCATATAATGTACAAGTAATGATTATGTTCCATATTTAATATTTTGCCAGTGACTTTTATGTTCAATAAATGATTCTATCAAATTTAAGAAAATAGGAAAAAAATTAAAATTTGCATTGTCACAATTTCATTTTGGGTTGACATTTTCATATTTCTTGTTTTGTATGAATTTTTTTCAAACCCCAAAGAAAAAATCTCACAATTTATTGAATTGAAGATATCAATATTTGGAAATAATTGCTTAAAACATGACTAAACCAATTCATCAGTCATAAAAACAGTTGGTGATGATACTGGACCAGCTCCAGTAGTGACAGAGCTGTTGCTCTGGGTCAGATTTATTAGGTCAGACAACAGAGCCACAATATTTGTTTTGTAATCAGTGGCACTAAAAATAAATCGCTCAGTGACGTACGTTTTTTTGTGTTCACCCAGTACGAGAGTCACCTTCAGTGAGTCCAGACAAAATATAAATGTATATAACCGCAGCCCTGGCTTTAAGAATAGTGATAAATAAAAGTGATAAATCTGCTCAAATTAGTTATCTCTGAGATTAAACAATGTTTCAGGGGAATCTATCTATGTTTTACTCTATTTACAATATGTTGTTTTAATGGTCGAGTTAATTCCGCAGAGTACCAGTAGGGTAAACAAAGGCTTGTTAATCATTACGCATGTAAGAGAAGTGCCCCTGACAGTTGCCAAAGGGAACCTGTACAGCAGGACCATTGTGCATCAGACAGGACAGAACATGCACACCCTGTCAGCCTTTAACAACTGTCATAATGCATTGTTAGAGTCAACTTAAATGCGTACTCTCACATAATAGGCAAGAACAACAACATCAGATCCTCGGTTGGCTTGATCTCTGTCCTCGTAGATAGACTTGGTTAATGATTGTTTGACATGGCAGGCTGGGTTCAGGGTTGGGAACAAGGAGTGTTTGAATTATATGCAGCGTAACATTCATTACCTCGCGTACCGAACATCACCTCCCTGCTTGTTTGAAAGTGTTTGAGGAATGTTGGTTCACTCCCATGCTCGTTTCCTGACTGTTATCCCTAGAAGAGCATGTCTGGAAGGCTGAGCGATGACACCAAAATAAATGCATGCAGCCGTAAACTCCACTTGAACCGCTGTTAACTGCCTGCTCACTGTTGCTTTTTAAAAATACTTTATTTACAATTTTCAGGGACATAACAAAGTGTTGACAGGATATAAAAAGTAAATTTTACTTGAACAAAACCTAACAACAATCAAAACAAAAGCAAAAAGGCTGCCACCCAGATTACACAATTACATATGTCAAATTAAAATTTAATCCAAAAGCTATAGAGAGATTGGCAAAACCAAAGAACGTGTGCCAGTGAACCCTCAGCAGAGCCACATTTAGCACATTGAGAAGAGACTGATGGGAAAATGCGGTTCAACTTTGTTTTTGAGTGATGCAGTCTATGCACCACTTCGTTCACTGTAACTTTTATATTTGCATTTAGTAATAGATATTCTCAGCATACTCCTCATTATTTCCCTTTTAAGTTAGATCTATTCTTACCGGGACCCACATACAGTTTTATTCTACAAAATGATTAAAGAGGAATAAATCTTTACTTGGAGTGAAATAGTTGAATTGCCCCTCTGTGGATAAAAGGAGTTCAGAAGGGGATAGGATCACCATAATGGGTGCCTCGTCTACAGTAGTAAAGAGATAGTTCGCCCAAAAATGAAAATTCACTAATTATCTGCTCACGACAATGCTGATGGAGGGGTGGGTGAAATGTATCCACAAAACACTTTTGCAGTTTCAGGGGTAACCCGTGTTGCAGCCAATCAAATACAATTGAAGTAACTGAGGATTCAAGTATTACAACGTAAACAAAACATAAAATGCCTCCAAGCCATGACTTTCAAATTCAATTCGAAACTAGGTCATTCACACCAAGAATTGATTCCCAGTTACCTCAGTTGTTTTCGATTTGGCTGCAACACTGTTTACCACTGAAACTTCAACAGTGTTTTGTGAACATAAACACTAAACCCACCCCTCCACTGGCATTGTGGTGAGTTGATAATGAGTGAATTTAAATTTTTCAGTGAACTATCCCTATAATGCGTCTATTCATAGCAAGGCTTTAATTACACAAGCTGAAAGCATCTGTATGTAATGGTGCTAATGGCTTGTTTTGGCATGGTTTTAGACAGGGCTCTCCAGAACTCTCCTACCTTCCCCTTGCAGACAATAAGTGCTGATGCTGTACAACACAAAGGACATAGTTTGGGGGGGTTGTGGGAACAAAGCTGTAATTGTCAAGCTTTATCTGTGGTTTGCATGGTATGACCAACAGGAACTGGAACAAGCCATACACTGGTTAATGACACCTTTCAGTCTCGGGTTGATTGAGACGCAGCACATGAACTCAAACTGATATAAAGCATTTGAAGACAGTCGTCAGGTACCAGGCGATTTATGTTGGATATTTATTTACAGTATGTAATTTATTATATTCATCTTTAGATCTCAACTGATTTATCGGTTGGTGAGCCTTTCACAGACACATTGATATTTATGTTGATTTTTGTGGATATTCGCCAGTGGGGAATATATTTATTTTCTCGACTCAGGTTCTATATATTTGTGGTATTTGTGTTATCTTTTTATTTAAAGTTTCTTATAATAAAGTGTATGGGGGTTGATAACAACATCTTAGTAATCATTGCCAATATTTATTTATTTTTAGATATATCGGCCAATGTATCATCATAAGAAATGTTTTACTCCCTAATATCTGTGTCAGCCTCCCTCTCAAAAAAATCTGGCTACACATCTTACACTTAAAACATGTTCTCAGAGCATGATAATAAAAATAAAAAAGATTAAATTTATCATCATATTTGGAATCCAGTAAAAAGCGACAATGGATTGGTAATTAATCACAAGTGTTGTTGATTAATTTTGTGTCAAACCGCTATTGATTGAAAATGTCAATTTCACATAACAAAAAAGCTGAATCAGAAACGGTCAGTTAACAATGTTTTAATTTAACTAGACTGAAATTATATTGCCTGTGTCCTGCACATGTTAACTTGTATGGGTCATGTAATTTGTGTCTTAGCAAATTGTGTAGTGGGAAAGTCTGAAAGTTTGATATTTTTATTTGTTCTAAAGACAGTTTCTGTGACCTTGCAAAAAGTTTCAATTCAACCACTGTTTATTTTATTTTTTTCTCTGCAGTTGGTTCAAGCTGGTGGACAAGTCCGGAAAAGCAGATAAGGTGCGAGGAGAAGTGCTGCTAGATATGAAGTTCATGAGAAACAACATGTCGGCCAGCATGTTTGACCTTTCTATGCAAGACAAACCCCGCTCACGCATCTCCAAGCTGAAGGACAAAGTCCGTGGAAAGAAGAAGGACGGCTTCTCTGACTCTGCCTCAGCCATCGTTCCCTCTGTCAGCCAGGTCCTCACTGACAGTGACGGAGAGGCTGATGCTCAGTCACTCAATCAGTCTCCAGGAGTGAAAAAGAAATCAAAGCTCAAATCCCTCTTTGGCCCTAAATCCAACTTGCAGCGTAACATTTCACAGTCCATGTCTACACTGGGGGCTCTTCCTGAGAATAACTCATCTCTTAGTGGCAGTCGCTCATCTGGCCTCAATGTAGACTCACCTGAAGGTAACATATCCTTTCTGCACTCAGTCTGCTCTGTCTGTGGATAGTTCTGTCTTTCTTCTGCTGCACAGTGCAAGTTATGTAAGTTATGTGGGTTTTTTATCACTCTTCTCTGTTTCTCTTCCCACAGTGAAGAAGAAATTCAAATTCCTGGGACACAAGCGATCAGGCAGCTCTGACAGCAAGGTGTCTCAGGGTCCTTTCTCCCTACTGGGTCGCTCCAAGCAGAGCAACAGTGACCAGAACAACTTTTGCATCAATGGCAATCATGTGTACACAGAGGAGACGGAGTCAAAGAGTGGATCTACTCTCAGTCTGAACAGCTCAGGCCAAGGCTCCGTGGGAGATATCCACAAACACACCTCTGATGCCTCTGCCTCTGAATCGACAGACAGAGCTATACTGGAGCAACAGCGCCATCAAGAGGAGGGAGAGAGACGGCAAGCAGAAGAGAGGCACAAAGCCGAAGCAAAGAGGGTGGAGGAAGAGGAGAAATACAGGGCAGATGCCAGGAGATTGCAGGAGGAAGAGGAGCGCAGATATCAAGAGGAACAGGAGAGGAGCAGAAAGTTCCTCGAGGATGAAGCAAGGAGGACGAAACAGAGGGAGGAGGAAGAGAAAAGAAACCAAGAGGAAGAGCATAGGATGCGACAAGCAGCGGAGAATCAGAGGCTCGAGGAGGAGCGTCGCAATTCGGAGGAGCAGAAAAAACAGGAGGAGGCCTCCATGAGTGACAGGCTGTCAACTCTGTTCGGAATGATCAGAAAGAAGGAGGAGAAAAAGGAGGAGGTGCAGCAGCAAACTAAAGAGGAGTTGCCTGAAACAGCCCCTCGCAGTGACTCCAGCAGCCTTGATCAACCGATCTCCCACCAGCCCACTAACCCATTTGAGGAAATTCCTCTCAGCAGTGATGGGAGTCCAGCTGATCTTCAGAAATCCAGCCGTAATCCTCAAACCCCCTCTGCCATGGTCTTCCTCAACCGCACGGCCAAGGTGTCTGCAGTCAAACCCAGGTATGACTTATTTTCATATTGTTGCATTATATGCTCAAATTAAAGTATTGATGTTGTTATGTCCTTGCTGGGATGCTGGGGATGCTACTGTTTCACTATTCTTCGACTTGCGTGACTGGGATTTGACCAGTACCTGCACATACCGATGCATTTTAAGTACTATGTGAGTCATATTTAACTTAACGACAGTAAAGCAAAAACAAGAGTTCTTTGTTTTCTCTTCTCTGTTATCTGGTCATCACTAACACACACAACTTCTTACTTTAGAAATCCCACATAGTTTGCTCTGGTTACAAAGTTTCTTCCTGCACCGAGATGTCAACACTGAAACTTGGAACTTCCCCTACTCTCCGCCCTGTTTCTGCTCCTGGTGCCTGTACCAAAACTCTGAATTCCATCCTGTAGTTGACTGACGGGTTTGACCAGTTTGGTCTCAGCACAAAGGAGAAGTGGGGTGTGGCTTGAGCGTGTGAAGATGTTGTGGAGCAGGTTGTGAACTCTTCATAAGGAGGAAAGCAGCCACAGTGGGACTTTCTGGGTGATCCGATTTTAGTTTTAATGGTGTTTTTTCTAACCTTCTTGTGGACTGGATTTGGTTTTTAAATCTTGGAATGGTTACGGTAAGAAGCTGGTTTCTGCTGTTGTCATGGTTATTACATTGGTCCTCATTTTCGAGGAAGTTCGCTCGATGGCAGATTAATTGGATTATTTAGTTGTGTTGTATATTTTATTACATTCTGATGCCATGTTGGACTATCTAGTATGGTCAAAGTTTCAAAATCTTACCGTAGAAATATCACATTGTGCTCAACAAATTGGACGGCTTAAAATAGAAACCGTACCCGCTGTGACGTGGATATCTGATGTACTGTCTGTAGCATCATTTTATGAGACCTTTCTTAACTGTGATATCATTAAGCGTGTCGTCACAGATGAAATATTCTTAGTTTAATAAGGTTTGAGTTAGTCATGAAGTGAGTATTGATTTTTAAGCGCTACATTATGTGCGTTTGTAAATGGCAAATTTAATTGTTTTTATTGGCTGACTTCTAGACATGTGAGATTCAAGTTAAATTGGTGATGGGTTGTACATTGGTGGAAGTGACTTCAGATAATGTGATGGTCCCACTGACCCGTAGGCCTTTGTTTTCACTCCTTGGCAGATTGGTTCAAATTCTGGAGTCTGAACCCCCTGACTGTTAAACCCCCAGTCAGCTGTGTCCTTCCCCAGCCGCCTCTGACTCCACCCTCTCTAGTGTCCCGTCTGAGCCCCCTGATAGTTTCTCCAACTTCCACTCATCCTTGCCTCCACCAAACGTAAGCAAAAGCCTGTCTGGTTCCCCTCGTGGGAGCACAGAGGATTTGTCATCTGTGGAATCTGAGGGATCTTCACCCGACATGGCGGACAAGAAGAAAAAAGCCCCCCTGCCACCTACGTATCATCTACATGGGAACCAAACAGGAGGAAATCCCATTCCTGTCGGAGAGATGAAAAGTTCTTCCTACATTGAGGCAGACGGATCGCAACAAGGCAAAAAGATGTCTATACCACTTCCTGATTATGAATCCCTCTTCCCAAAGAAGAGACACGGAGTACAAGGAGAAACTCGGTGGGATCATATTATCGCTGAGGTCAATCAGAAACAAAGGGACACTGCACCTGAACTTCTGGGTCCAGAGATGAGTGTGGATGGCCCAGTGGAGCATGATCGGAGTCCTAGGTCGTTCACATCGCAAGAGAGTCCTGCCATGAGGCATTATCAAATACAACCTGAGGAGACCAAACCTATGTCGTTAAAGAAGACAGCATCCCCAGCTCCCCCTAAACCAGTCTTATCCTCACATCCCCAATCAATTGGTCAAAATCAGTACACTGCTCAGCAGTCTGGCATGAGACCTAATCCGTCTGCAGTGCAGGGACCGAGAAACACTGACTTAGCAAGCAGAGGAGGTCTCTCTGGGATGTCCAGGGAGGGAGCAAGGAAGGCGTTGCAGCCATCACCTGCAGCTACACTTGTACCCAGACCAAGTATCCAAATGGATACAAGTCCACCAGAAGATCAGCAGAAAGAAGCACCCACTGCCAAACCCAGACAGAGGGCTAGCGGCAAAGAGCCAACAGAGAAAGAAGTTTCTGCTGCAGACAAAAACCAGAACAGTAATGCCCAAGCATTATTTAGTCAGAGTGTGAAAAGCATGGACAAAAAGAGTGGGCAGGCAAAGGATAACATGGTAGAGTTTGACCCGTTCCCCAGGACTGAACTTCTATCCAAAGACACGCGGGCACAGCAGAAGCAGAAGCAGAAGCAGGAAGTTGACAACATTTTGACTGGCAACATCCAGAGAGAACAGAAACCTGAAATTCAGGGAATGACAGCCAATGATTTTGAGAAAATATTTAGTCAAGATAAGCCAACTGATCCCTTTGCTAGTTTTAGTCGCAGCAATTCAAACAACCAGAGTCCAAATAGAAAAGACTCCGAGCAAGCGGGCTTTCATGCTTTTCAAAGAAAGAATTCACAGAGACGGAGTCTTACATCAAAAACTCCCCCGGAAGATAAAGGTCTCCAGTCTCATCAAGAGGCAGCATCTAAAGAAGGAACAACCAAAATGGCAGCTAAGCAAGACCTCGTCACAAACGATGTCAGGAAGGAGCCTTTCGCACTTCAGCCTCAAGCTGACGTGAAGACACAGAGCGGTTTTTACAAAGAAGAGGATCAGCTTGGAGCTGAACCTTTCGCTGTTCCCTCTGCATATACTTCCTCTGAGGCCCTCCAGGCTATTACGGAGGAACCAGGGGCTCTGTCTGGGGGAAAGACATTTTTGCAAGCGTGGGTCTCACCGTCTGAGGTTCAGCCTGTCAGTGCTCAGAATAGCAATGGAGGTGGGCAAGCCTTAACGGCACGCAGGTGAGATTGAAGAGGCTCCTTACAAAGAATACTTTTGTGAACTGTTTATCTAGATTTGCACATGGCTGCTGTTGTTTTATTGGGAGGCAGATAAGGTCCTAAGATTTACTTTGGGAGTGACTGCTTTGAGAGCTTGTGATTTCTTGGCTTCCGTTCCTCATTTTGGGTTAAATTCTGGATCACAGTGAAAAGATTGGCAAGATTCGCAAAACACTAGAGGAAATTGTGAATGTGAAATGTGATCTCTTTCTGTGCTTGATGATAATGTGTGTGCTTTCTTTACAGGCCTCACCCTGTGAAGCCCCTGACCTCAGTTGAGAGCCAATATGCCACCAGCACCAAAACTGGGAAGGATATAAAGGTCCGGGACAGTACACCGGGGAAGATAAAGGTACTGTCATGACATAAATAGCATTTTATCTTTTTTAAGGTAATTCTGAGAAATCTTCATAGACTTTAAGTATTAACACAAAATGTCAGTTGCAGTTGACAGCCTTATTTTTTACCCCTGGAACCTGGAGTTGAACCCAATTCATGACGAAAAGTCCAGTCATTATGTGTTTTTAACCGTTGTCTGTAATTGAGGAAAACTCAATCTGCTCATAAGATGATTTTGCTGAAAGATACAGAAAAGCCAAGTAAACTTGTGATATAATTATCTTTCAAATCTCTGTTAAGACATTCTTGAGCGTATTCTCTCCGGGTATAAACCAAAGAGTCATTACTGTTCAATTAAATCATAAATAGATATAAACTGTATTTACCTTTGTCGTGTCCCACAGGTGGCAGACCCTTTAGACAGCGGACCTTACACTCAGCTCACCCAGGGGGAGTTGATCTCACTGGTGGTGAGGCAGCAAACAGACCTGTCCAAGAAGGACGCCAAAATCGGGGAGCTGGAAGAGTACATCGACAACCTGGTGGTCCGAGTCATCGAGGAGAAACCCAGTATCCTGCAAGCCTTAAACGCAGCCAAGCAGGTGTAAGGTCGTGGCTGCTCGAATGACAGAGGCCCGCTCGGGGACCCAGTTTTGTCTTCCTTGTGCGAATTTGTACGGTTGTCACTGTGTCATTTTGTTCTCTCAGTGCACATTGTCACTGAGAGACACGATCTCCATGAAGGTCTTAGAGCATATGCACTTTCTTTAACTTTCAGAGTCAGATGTTTTTCAAGAATGCTGGAAAATGTCTCTGAACTAATAATTACTTCATAACAAGCAAGTGAAAATCTTTATACAAGCAGATGAATGTATTTGTTTTGACACTAAGGTACTGGATTTGCTTTTAATTGTTACATGAAAATATTTTCATTATCTTGATTTATACTTCATACTTGATTAGAACTCGGGTTGAGCGTTATTTAATATACTTAATGAGAAGAAAGGTTATCTCTTACTCTGGCCTTTTAAATTCTTTGCTATTCATAATGGGCTTAGTGTAACTTTTGTGTGATGCATGACAATATACTCAACCACATACGACCATTCCAAATACATGCTCAATCTTGTTTAGGTCAGACTTTATTAGTATTGTCTTGTAAATATATTTGCAGTACTTTTCATCAGCTTTTCTGCAAATATTAACTAGGATTTCTGCCCTCATGAGCTTAATATTAAGATTATGTAAAAAAAACTTAAAAAGTGCACATTTCTCTTTCTTATTCCATTTAGCAGATGTTCAACATTCCTCACATGTTTAACTCACCACAGTTGAATGTCAGCTGGTCTTCCAGTCCTTAAAAGATATTGTGCCTACACTTTTGCTTCAAAGAGGTTTCTATTTAGAAAACCATGAAATCAATAAAAGCAACAAGCTACCAAATACTGTACATCCTTTGAATTACACAACAGTTTTTTCCTATTCTTTATGTGGTTGTAATCTAGCCGGTGCACTGTGGAAAATAAAATATTATGCAAGAAATATTACAGAATTAGATTTCTTTAATAATAATTTAAGACTTTGATCATTTTGATATTTGTGTTTTATTTATATAAACGAAAAATACAGAAATGATTAAAACCTAATCATCAGGGGAACAGTCGCAGAATCAGAGTCGGTAATAACCAGCGTGGTCTTTGTATTTGAACTACAATCATGAATGAAAACCTTCATCTTTGCTTTCACATTATAATACTCTTTGATGTCTTGGCAGAAAATAAAGCAATATTACATTTTCAGAATGTGAAAGCTGTGCCTTTAAATCTTTTTCATTACTTTAATGTTTGCTGGATGGAGAGTCTTTGGCTCCATCTCTTCTTTTACTCTGGCGAGAACACAAACAATGAAAATAATCAGTCAATGTCAAACTTCTAAAAGGAGTGATGCTGATTTTAAATCTAAATAAGACACTAATTATTTCACCAGACTGTTGTATTTGAGATTGCTTACAGTTATTCTATGTTCATTTTCAAAGAAAGCAACACTCGTAAATGAAATGTAATCTTCACAGCATATCATTTTAAAACCCTTAAAAAAAGTATTGCATGTTGTCTTGCGTGTTTCTTTTTAGGTTTTTCCCACTACCTGTCCGTTCAGATCATATTCAGTTCAGATATGTTTAAAAAATGTATCAAGATTCCTGTATACAAATATACATAAATAAAAGTTTTTAAAAGGGAGATAAAAATGCAAGACTGGTTATTTGTGAGTATTGGATAAGTTTGGTGAGGGATTGGTTTGTTATCGGCAACAGATTCCAGTTTAAAAAGACAAAAGCAACAATGAATTGATCAAGAAGTTTATAGAAAGACTGATGTACTTTAGTTTATAACTCAGTGTCACAGACCTCCATTCGTATAAAAAAAACTAGTGCTTATGCACCAAATCCACAGATGGAAATAGTTCCAGATAAATTCACAATTTACTCAGTGTTTGATTTTTACATAAAACTACATGGAAATTATCTTGTCCTAAATTAGAAAATGAGATAATATAATTTTGGACTCATTTTAAAAGTATCTTGTTTTAACTAGTAAAGAATGGGCTCGATGATGAGACCCACAGAAAGGCCTGGGAACTGTGAGTATTGAGAGAGATGAGTTAATGCACTGTTGCTTTGGGTCTTTTCATGAGATCTGTTAACAATTATAAAAATGCAGAAGGATACCAAACCTATCCCTGTAACCAAGTAAGTCAATATTCTTAATCTGTGAAAAAGAGTTGTCTTTCATGGTCCACACACAAAATAAATCATAAAACAAGATTTCTACAATAAACAAGCCTCTGTTAAAATAGACTATTTAAGAAAATATAGAAGTTAAATTTTCTTTTTTTTTAAAGCATGCTACTCTACGTGATTTTTTTTAAGGACACATGGCAGTTGACTGTTGAGGTTTAAAGAGGAACACCACTGATTTTATATAATCTGTTTTATACTATTATCTGTTTACATGTCTTCAGGAGAACAACTGCTTAGGCAAAAAATGTTGTCTAAAGCCTTTTGTGGCTCCAGAGGGAGCTGCAAAGAATATAATCAGTTCCCTTGAATGATGTCACTTGAGTCACTATGTCTGAAGAATGCAGCGAGCATTACAAACACCTGTGACCTTCTCTCTATCTCTGTAACTAGAGATCTGCCTTAGCTGTTAATAGTAACACATGAATTCTCCATCTGAACAGTCAGAGGTAAAGTAAAGAGACTGCACATCGACTGTTGGCTATCTAAAGATGGACGACTTGTCTCTACTTCCTCACACTATCCAGATATGAAGCCATATATCCCGGATACGAATGCATCTTACGTCGGTGAGGGTGGATGGAGCCACACTGATACACACGCTTGACCAATCACAAGTCAGTCTCAGCCGTCAATCATGACGTTTCACCCCATTTTTATAACATCAAATAACTAATGAATTCCAAGCGTACTGGAAATATTTACACTGGAACAAACTTTACTGTGCTTAAATCTACCTAAAATGACAAAAAACACCTTTATTCGACATGGACTTTTTAGTTTGGTCCATGTCCCATCCTCTAACATGGAGGAGTTTGAGTTTGTAACCTATACTGCAGCCAACCACAAGATGGTGATCAAGACGTGAGTTTCCCCTTTGGGCAGCTGTCATGTTGTCCATCTTTGCAAGCAGCATTCTGGCGAACTACAAAGTCAAATTTAGTGTGGATAGTTTAGGTGAAAGTTGAGAATCGGTCTCATATCTAATTATCTTATTTGCATGTTTCTAGAACGAGAAGAATGAAGTCTGTCCAAAGAAACAAAGACTTAAACAACAGCTGCCTAACACACAAGAGCTTTACAGAACCACGCTGGCTGTGGCACAGTTATTGGCCGAGATGCCAATGCGACGGCGAAACGTGAACATCTTGCGCAGCTCGGAGCGGAAGCGGTCGTGCAGCCAGGCGTAGAGGAACGGGTTACAGCAGGACGAGCTCATGGCGCACAGGTGACAGAGCAGCTGGATGAGCAGAAAGTACCTCTTGTCTATCAGGTCGATGTCAATGTCGCGCAGAACGTTGAACACGCTGATGGGCAACCAGCAAATGCCGAACGCCGCCACCACCAGGCTCACCAGGCGGAAGGTCTTGCGTTTGCGCATGCGCTGGGCCTCCGCCTGGCTCTGGGTGTGGTGGCCGGGGACGACACAGTTCCGCAGCTTAACAGAGATGCACAAGTACGAGATGCAGAGCGCGGAGAGGGGCAGGACGTAGGTGATGAAGAGGGTGCTGTAGGCGTAGGCCAACCGCTCCCGCTCCTGGCCCATCCAGAACTCCTCGCAGATGGTGAAGCCCTCGGTCTTAAACTCCACGTGGTAGGTGTGAGCCACAGCCGGGGCCACCAGGCTGCAGGACAGCAGCCAGATCCCGGACAGGAGGTAGGTGCACGCCAAGACCGAGATGCGCTTTTTCAGAGGGTGCACTGTGGCGTAGTATCTGTGGAGAGAGAGGAGGAGGAGGGTGGGATTAGATGAGATCTGTCCTGTCCAAAACATGTGGGGCGATGTGGGACATGCCAGGTGACTCAATTTCGAATAAGAAGATTTTGTAGCACCACAGATAATAACAGCCTTGCGTAACTCGAAACGTTTTTTTCATCTTTACAAATATCACAAATTGGATCTGAGGCTGTCTCCATACAAGGGAAAGGATTTGTTCCTCCCGAAAACAGCTTGACGCAATGAGCAATGGGGGAAATGTACAGTGTTTTAGTATAGTCTGACGAATCCCTCCTCCATTCTTTTTGTTCTCCATATGGAGAGATTTGCATGTAAAGAGACCCACAGCTGTATCTGCTGTAGTGTGAGCAGCCGTGAAAGAAACATGATCATCTCTTTACAGATGAAGCATAAATGGCGAACACATGATTAAAACATCAATAAATGCAGCACACTGCAAGAATCCATTAAATATTCAGAATGTTTTGGATGAAATATTGAGCAGAAAGGTGAAAAAATAAGGTAAATGTGTGTGGTCATTGTTACCTATGGGATTTTATTTAATTTGATCAGACAAGTCCGTGGAGTTTCAGGTTCAAACATGTATCCATATATGCAATTTCTTCTAGTAAAAAAATCTCAAGCGGGTCCATTTGACCTCGAGACGAGTATAGCGTTTAGAGTTCTTCAGCGCGGAGAGAAAAAACACTTCAAGATCGGTAATCATTGAAACAACTCAACAGTGCTTCTCAAAGAACTACCCGAATACACACCAGGATTCGTGTTACATTCTTCCAGGAATTGTTTCAATTATCATTGCCAGAAAATGATGATTATATACACCTATATGTGCTTGCATATTTTACTCCCATCTTTTCAGATCTGGTATAAAATCATCCACTACATCCAGGTGCTTACATTTGCATCTGCCTCTGCAATTTGATGCAATTTCCTTCAAGAGAGACATGATTGCACCTCGTTTTAAGGAGTTTATGGAAAGGTGGCTAAGTGCGTTTGGATGAAAACCCTCAGAACTGGTTAAGGCTTTTTGCTCTTCTGACAACGCATCAGTGAGAGATGGATGCAAAAACAGATCCCATTCTTATTATTGTTGTGACGTACCTGTCCACACCGATGGCAGTGAGTGTGAAGACTGACACGTATACCGTCACGGGCTGGATGAGGTAGACCAGGTAGCACATGAAGCGCCCGAACACCCAGCCGTGGGGGTTGAAGGCGTACGCCAGCGTGAAGGGGACGCACGTGGCACACATCAGCATGTCGGAGAAGGCCAGGTTCCCGATGAAAAAGTTGGTGACGTTGTGCATCTTGCGGGTGCAGCAGATGACGTAGAGGAGCAGATAATTGCCGAACACCCCCACCAGGGCCACCAGGGTGTAGCAGGGGATGATGAGCGGCTTGAAGGACTGCAGCAGCTCCACGCCCACAAACTGGGGGCTGCGCTTGGAGGAGCTGTTGTGCAGCGCCACTTCAAAGACCTGACCGCTGTCACTCCCATTCACATCATGCAGCATCACGCATGGGGGTGTGAGCTCAGCTGCCCAGCCGCTGCCTATGCCCTCCATCCCAGAAGCCTGATGTCGACCTGGAGGTGTGAAATCATGACAACAATACAGTGCATGTGATGTTTTGTTGGAAATTGAATCCAACAAACATCACACAGCAGCTTGACTTATTCACCTTGTCTCTTCCTAAACAACCTTGGAACAAATGCGATCGTGAACAGTCTGTGTTGGAACATATCAAGGACATGCTGAGCAAATCTAAATCCTTCAAATTCAAGTAAAAAAAAAAAAACACGTACTTCTAAAGATTTGTCCAAATAGAAAATCATTTTTAATAGTTTGCAATGATGGAGAATTGGTGCATGTGTTTGCATCATTTCCAATTTTTTCTTTTCAGCTGAAATATTTGCTTCACTCATTTGAAGTCATTGAAGTCAGGGACGTGCTGATATGATCAAAGACATGAGCACGTCATGCAACCTGTTACAATCAATTTAATAGAAATGTTCCATTTTATAATTTTCCAACCATATGCAACAGCAGATAAACTGCTCAGTTTAACGAGGCTCTTCTTCTCTACATTTATAATTCACCTGTGCGCGTGAAGCTTCAAAGAGAAATGCACTGAATAATAGTAACTATCTTCTGTTACAGAATCACAATGTCTTTAATGGGTGAGGTTGATTGCTGCATTGTACTGCCATGAAGTAGCCTATAGGAGCTGCATGGGTGCCTTTCAGTTACACTGGATATTATAGATGTGGAGAGCCTGTGCATGTGCCATTTAAAATACATTAAACCCAGCAGGGTGAAATTAAAAGGTGCATAATGGTGATGTAACAGGGAAAACCAGTCACCAGTGACACCTTAGATACAAATTTGTATTTTGAATGGCCTGTCCAGATCTTACAAGAAATACTCCTCAAAACAAGAAAATGTTATCGCAGATAAAATACATTTCTGTGAAAAGTGCGGATGATATGTTAAAACATCATTTGTGTCTTAATGTCCTCACTGAATTTCCCCTCAGTCATAACACTGTCTGCACAGGGCTATCAGCAGCAGGTTGTACTTTGGACTGAGGTGGCAGTAGGGCTACTGAATATAATGCTAAGTAGAGCCAGATGTTTTTATATCTATTGTTTTAAACACCTCTGTATCCCTTCTGCAAAGGAGACTAAAAGTATATTAAAATGGTGACAGTAATATTGTGATATTTTATTTAACAGACATCAGTGTACAGTATTATAAATATTTACTGTCTCTCCAATAGAGATTTACAACCTCAGATCCCATGCAGTTAGAAGGAAACTCTACAGCTTCTATGGAACATACATGAGCAAATGCAAATCTTTTAAATTCAAGTAAAAGAAAAAAAATGGTCTCAGTGAAAAACGTTATATATGCTTATTTGCGCAATGGTCCACCCACCTTCATCTTTTCAAGTCCAACAATTGCTCCATTGACTTTAAGTCATTTTTGAATCAATTTCCAATATCGAATGGGAGTAAATGCCTCTCACCTGCCGCGCGTTGCTTTGCTCAGTTTCCAGCCACAGAGCGAGTACGAGTGGAGGAGAGATGAGATCCAGCGGAGCCTCTGTGCGCCTCTGGAGAGATGCGCGCCTCTCACACGGACTGACAGCGGAGCAGCGCTACGGAGCCGTGCGTCCTCACTCTGAACCTCCGCACTGTGGATCATGTGCCGGCGGAATTACTGACAGCCGACATGATGCGTTCAAGTGTTATGTTGACAGGGGATCAACAGGTGCACACCTCCGGGTGACGAGCACGGCTATGCTTCAAATCTGCGGGTCTTTATTAAAACTTGACTGACAGGCAGCTCCTATATGATTGAGTGATGCGTGCGTCTCTGGGGGTTCAGTCTGCACATTGTTCACGAAAATATACGAGTAAAAAACTCCTATAGTACAGTTACACAAGGGAAAGCTTTCTCTATAGGTTTAAGAGAAATTGCTCTACATTTTCACATGTGCTTTTTTACCCTCGAATTTGGCTCAGTGTTCTTCACAGATAAGAAAAGATAAAATGAGATAAGGTTAGATACAATATGGCTATGTTTGTTGTATGATATGATGACATAAGATACAATGCGATGCAATACTATAATATAAGATAAGATATACCTTTATTGATCCATCAATTAAAGATTGACACGGCAGTGCAAGTGGAAACATTTTGTTAGAAATAAGATTAAAAACAGAATCTAGAATAAACAAGATAAAAATAGAAATACCGTATACAATAAAATAGAAATACTACATATAATCAATACTATATACAAGGGAACCACACACCCCTGAAACCGGCACCTTTTTGTGTATCCTCCTCTGCTGCCTGGATTAATGCAGCAGCAGAGATCCGTGACACATTGTCTTTAATGTTCGAACTTTTATCCTCCACTGGTCACAAATATTTGTAAAGGGACCAAGGGGGCAGACTGATAAGGAGGTGACGTGATGTGGTGTCTGAATGAGAGGACGACCACAGATGGAGCTCTGTGGGCAGGGTGTTTGATTTGTGCTAAACTGATTATCAGGACATCCAGTCTCTCTTTCATAACAAGCCAGACAGCAGAGGGCAAACAATCACTGCTCTGTATGCTTCAATTAGTGGAGCTGCTCTGAATCAATAGCCTGCTTTGAAGCCCGACGAGAAGGCATGTTAAAGGAGATCCTGGTGTGACGTACCCAGGGGAGGTTTAATGCACAGTGTGTCTGAGGCTTCCGAGTGTTCATTTAATACTTAAGGAGTTTAGCTTTATGTAATTGAGGAGGTTAACTCTCCTCGCTCTTCTCACTACAGCATACGGCCAGCACAAGGTGTTACAGCAGAAATGAACCCGAGGCCACTGGAACGTTCAACACACTGGCAATACAATAATTAAGAAATATGTGCTTTAGTTAAGATAAGAGAAGATAATCTTGTATTCGTCCCACAATGGGGAAATTTATGATGTTACAGCAGCAGTCAAACAATAGAAAGAGTAACTAAAAGAACATAAATAAGCAATACGTATAATTGCAGGGAAATGTAAAAAAACAAACAAAATGTATTAAAATTTTAAAATATATAAAATGAATAGAAAACTAGTAGATACAGAGTACAAACAGAATATATATAATGTGATAATATATGCAGTCGAATGGATTGTACATAAGCTAGTGAAGTTTTCTGGATTTGAATTCTGTGTTATATATTTGTTTGCATTCTGAGTTGTCTGTTCCCGTTTTATTTTGAAATTCCCCTCTCTGTGTCTCTCCTGCTATACTTCCTGTCTTTGTTCTGTTTCCCGACTGATTGTCAGCACCTTATGTGTTTGACTTGTGTTCAATCGTCCCTGCTTCCCACATTCCCTTTGTCAGGTAGTCTGTTCACATTTCCTAGAGTTTCAGTGTCTCTCACCATCGTCACTTTACTTTGTTATTTTGCATTAGTGACTTTTTTTTGCGGATTGGGGATTTTCAGCTGGTCGACCTGTCCTTCCAGTGACTGTTTGTCTGTTTACTGTAACGAAACATTTTGTATTTGCTGTTAAGTATGTCATCGGCATCCAGGTCCTACAAATATTAAACCCTGACAATAGGGCCTGTTGTGCAAAGATGCTAAACAGTCAAAATACAACGAAAGAATAATATGCAAGAACAATATAGCAAATCAAATCAGTGGAGTAAAATACGTCAAAATAATGGATGAAGAGTGTGCTAAACTCAACTCCACTGCCGCAGGCTGTTCCAGAGTCGAGGACTCAAATGCAACCTCCCCCTCATTCTTTTCCATCACTCTGTTATAAACTCAAATGCCAAGTGACCTTAGTGATATAGAGGGGCAATATTAAAAGCATTTCTAACAAGTATTCAGGTGTTTGTACGTTGAGTGATTTGTAAATTGATAACAATTTTAAAAAACTGACAAGCAACCCAAAGAAGGGACTTAAGAACCTCTGTGTCAGTATTATTGGCAGAAAAAATATAATCTTCTACAGCTGAAATAATGATCTTTGGGGAATCTGCAGCGAGACCTCTTCTGATACTGTTGAAAGGACAAGTACTCCTTGCATTTGTTTCAAGGCGAGCTTCACTGCAGCAGAATATTTTCTGGATGTGGATGTTTGCAGTGGACATGACTTGGACTTGATGAAGGGAAATATTACTACGTTTTCAATCAAGCTATCATTGAACAAGACCTCTGACTATTTATACTGTGAAGCTGCAGTCATCCTGTCTGACTATTATAGGTCTAATTTCTCCAGCAGACAACAAGCAGACGGGAACTGTGTTTTTTCCACAAGCATTCACTTACATTGAGTTTACATTTTAAGCATCAGATGCAATATTTGATCATATTGTTCTCTTTATGGGATAATGAGCAACATTCATTTTTTTCTATGGGATATCAAAGCTAATGGGAAATAACTCAGACTGGCTGTATACAGCTTCATGCACATTTTCTGTCATGAGCTTTTTTCAGACATGAATTCAGGAAAATGTCTGGAAAACCGGGTTTGCTTTTTCTAATGTAGAACACAGCAGGAGATTGTCCAAATCTGACATGTTCAAAGAACATTAACATTTCTGTTACATTCAGGCGAGAGGTCGTGTCTGGTTTAAACATGAAGGGGGCGGGACACTACATAGCCTAGTCATTGTGCATCATCTTTGTTAATACTGTAGCAAATGGACTTATTGTTAAGTGTCATGTATAAGTCTTGACTGTTTATAGGTCTCGTCTTTCCAGGTTGACATCCAATCCATTGTCAAGTCATGGATTAAAATAAGACAACTAACTAACACGACACTTGACAGAACAACTTCTCGGCTTAACAACTCTTCACAGTAAAGCATTGCATTGTACCCCAGTAGACGTTTGTTCTAAGTTGTCATCAGACGATGTTTCAAGTGTTTTGCGACCACTTGTCTCGAAGGTCAAGCACGGAGTGATGAAAACAAAACCGCAGACCCTGAGTTACAAAGAGGAAGATGGCACAATGAGTCACCATGGTGTATTAGTCATGTCTCTATACAGCTTTACATTGCAATAACTGTTTCAACTGTCATGGTCCCTGAACCTTGAAAGACATATCTTCCTGTATCTGTTTGGTTTTATCTAACATGCTTTTGATTTAACAGATTTCAAGATTAATTACAGGTCCTTGAAGATCAATGTTCATTGTGATCCTGTTGCGAGTGACTGCTTTGTGAGAGAAGCCAGAAGTGTTTATTTATAAACTAAAGCTTAAAACCTACTTCATTAGCCTACCGTCTAATTAATTATGTTTTATATTGACAATATTAGTAAATATTTGTATCCCCTTTATTTTCATCATTCACTATTTTTATTTTAGGTTTTAAATTCCATTCTATGATATTTCATTACCAGCATTTGTATTAGTTGAGTCTTAATCTTAGCGCATCTTTCAATTGTGAAGTCTGCATTAACCTGCAAGGTGGTATACAAATCAATTTTCATGGATTGATGGATTGATGGATTGATGGATTGATGAAATTTGGCACAGACATACACTACAAAATCTTGTGACCCCTCACTTAAACTAAAGACATTCCTATGAGACTCTGACTTATGTGAGTTCCAAAAGCCCTTTTTAAAATGTGAATTCATGGCCATCTATAGATGAGAAGATGCTTTACTCAGAACAAATGGCTAGTTCAAGATGGCAGGGAAAAGTCAGAGGTTAAGAATCAGTAAGATTCATCTCCTGAGGAAAACTGGTGAATGCAGTGTGAGACATATCATCTAAACTAAAGACCCAACATAGTGCCCTAAATATGCCAGATTTTGGTCATCAAGATCCATGATTCATTTCTTTTCAGTAAATAGAAAGTGGTGAAAAATTCAACAATTGACATATCTTGCAATGTTAAATACAGTGAGAAAGAAAAAATCCTAGATCCACCGCAAAATTTTATGGATTATTTAATTGCCCATGCTCTATCCTTTCACTAAATGTTGGTGTAAATATGTTTGGTAAACAACTTTTCACAGAAATGATTCACACACCTCACATCCGTCTGTTGAAGTCTCCTTACGGCCACACCTGAATAAAGTGTTTTAGAGCCACTCTTTAAAAAACAATTCAGTTCACCGTGCGTCATAAACATCCATTAGTGCCCTCTAACGCATGACTAAGAAGCAATAACATGTAACAGGTTTTGACAACAAACTCATTTCACTGAAAGAATTTCTCCACTTGAAAAGAATGATGCTGTCATAGAATTATAATTTTCTTGTTGCTAATGGCATATCTTCCCTTAGTATGAGTTATGGCTTTAATCAGTGATCACTATCAGATAGCGCAGTGTTCTTGGAGACAATGGATAAACACCTGAAAGCCAATACTGCTGTCGTAGTGAGAGGCTGATCTGCGTCCTCTCTGTTGTACCCCATGTGCTAAATCTACTTCCTTCATTGGCACCTCGCTGTGACATGTTAACGATCAATTATTTATACTTGACAATCATGTGATTACACTTTCACAGTCCAGGTTATAAACGATGTAGCTACTTGAAGGAGTCGTGATGAAGAGAGGATTAGCAGATCAGAATAGCTCCGTGATGCAATAGAACCGCTAACACTCACAAGAGTTAATAAGCGTTGTCAGGAGCTTATATAAATATGCTGCTTAGCATGTATCACGTTTAGCATTACCATCTCAAATTAGCATGTTGGCATGGTAGCATTTGCTCAGTGACATCAAGCACAACATCTTAAGCTGTATGTTATTTAAAATAAGAAAAAATAATATTGGGTAGAATAAAATGTTTTCCTAATTTTCAGTTGTTTTGAGACATTAACTCTGGACCAAAGTCTGACTAGACATCGGACAGACATTATCAAGCATTAAGCAAATAATGAATACAACGTTCGTAATAGTCCTGATTCTTACCCTGTGTTGAACATTTGGAAGACTTATTTGTGTTGGACCATGGAGAACTTTTGGATTTCTGATGTGTTGATTTTGTTATTGGACTCATTGTGTTTATGGACTTTGACCTTGTTATTTTCCTTGTGTTAATTTTCTGGATTTAAATCTTTGTATTTTTAGTTTATTAATTCCAGTTTCATTGTTAAACTTCAATCCTTGTGTGTCCCTCTTATTTCACTTCCTTTCTTTGTTTAGTTTGTTTGTCTGATGACGTCCTGCCCCGTTTTCATTAGCTTCACATGTGTCTTGTTAACTTTGTGTTTTTAGTCTGTGTTTCTCTTTGCTCTAGGCCAGTTTGTCGCGTCAGTTTTTCCTTAGTTCATTAGTGAGTTTTCCAGTGTTTTTTTAAATGATTTTCCTTGTGTGTTTTGCCAACTTCAGCTTTCTTGACATTGCCGGCAGACTTTTGAGTTTGGATTCCTCTGTCAACCTACTCAAGAGTCAAAATTATAACTGCTCATTGGATCTGTTCCTATTTTACATCTGCATTTGTTCCTCTATGTAACACTAATCGGGCTTCTGTCAAATAATTTATATATTTGATGACTTCCTTACCTCCACAAAGGAGGTGTTTGTCTGTTAGTTAGTTAGTTAGTTAGTTAGTTAGCAGGATTACACAAAACCTGCTCAACTAATATCTGTAACATTTTCTGGAGGGGTGGGGCCTGACCCAAGCAAGGATCAGTTACATATTGTAGCGGATATGGATAAGAGCCCTTTTCAGGCAAATTAATTGGCTTTTTGAGGGCTTTAACATGCTCAAATTCTTACCAAAATTTGCAGAAAATTTGAAAGTGGTGAAAATGTAAGTATTCTGGAGGAATTTTCAATTTGGCGTTGAAAAATAGCTCAACGGTGCCCCGAGACCCCTGGAACGCGTTAACATTGACCGATCTTCACAAAAATCGTTACATAGGGGTATCATGACCAGACAAACAAAAAAGTATTCCAGAGCAATTGGAAAAACGCAACAGGCAGCCTGCTATTTTTCATTTAGTGGCCATTTTTGCCATATTCCAAATTTTTACTTTGAGGTACTTGTACCAGGGCTTCCATCAGATCGACTTCAAATTGAGATGAGTGTCATCATAACAATATGAAGATACAACCAACTCAAAGATCGATTTTTCGTCACACGGTGTGACCGTGGCATGGCATCAAAGTTTGATTGCACGCCATTAAAACACAAGATTCTGTATCGCGGACATACATGGACCATGAATCCTTTGAGGCTGAGCCGTAAACAAACAGCTCCACTCCTTCATTGACAGTGTCAGTGGTCAAAGATCAAAGGAATCTCTTTCTCTCTCTCAGAATTGGATATTTCCTCAAACCGTGTAAACATTGAGGTACGGCGATGGTTCATCCTTCGCCAGAGGAGACGATGTTGTCATAACTCCACTGTGCATTGTCCTATCACCACCAAACTTCTGTCTCATGATCAGAGTCCAAGCCTGAACAGCTCTATGTGTCAATATTTCCTCAGTCATTATTTATTTTTTACAGGCAAAACGATGCAACACTTCAAAATGCATGTGCTCGGGACCGCTCCTACTGAGTTGGTGCGACCATCCTGGAGATACTGCAATACAAGGTCGATCCAAGTGGAAAGCGCAAGCACACGTATTGTCTTTGAAACAAAAGCCTAATACCAGACTAATGGATATAATAGTTCAATGAGTTATTTTTGTGTTACAGTCAAAGTTGAGGGGTGTGGCTTATTGTCACATCAGAGTTTACATTGATCTATTAGTCCCATTATATTCCTTTAACCCCCTTTGCTACAAAACCTTAACCCCCTTTGCTTCAATTCCTTTAACCCCCTTTGCCTCAATTCCTAGTACCCACTTTGCTTCATTGAAGAATCAGTCTGCAACAACCAGCCAATTGGTAGAACAAAGAATAAGAGATTTTTCACGGAAAACACACTTCGAACAGCGAAAAAAACAGTCACAATGGAATTCACTCATCAGAAAGTTAAACAAATGGACATAAATGCAGAGACTGTCTGCCCGTACTTTGAAAACTTTTTTACGAAGCTCACTGCAGAGCAGTGGGAGCTGTTGAAGACATGCAAACCGGATGAAGCGACAACATTTATGTTGGCAGAACTTCTGCTGAACTTAATGACGTCTGTTTCAAATGCCATTGTAAAGCGACGTCTCCGTGCACCCGTGTCTGAGGACACGGTGCACGGGGACGTCGCTTTCTGGGCAACACTCTCAACAACAGTCTTTCTCCAGGCAGCACAACAACATCTAAGAGTTTGGATAAGCTCACAGACTTGATTGTAGAGGAGGTGACGGAGACTGTCAACTCCACCTTGTCTGCAAGCTCCATCTGTGTGAGCTCTGAGAAGCCTATACCAACCCGCCTCATTAACCCCGCTAAAGTCCAGAAGATGATCTGTTATGCCTGCGAGTCGTTAAAGACAGCGAACGACACTTGACCATCAAACAATTGGTCAAGTGTCAATCGCGCAAGCAAGATCAGGCCATCTCCTCAGAGGAACAGGACCTCTTTGACACAAGATGATCCCATTCTGGTGTCTAGGACTTCTTCAAGCTCCTACTCTTCACGAGTAAGCTCCAAGTCAGGTAGATCCTCAGAGGGAGGTTCAAAAGCAAGCAGTATGGACAGTGTGAAGAGGTTTGTCCAGGATCAATCAACGATAGTTTGACTGACATCACAGACTTCTTTAATGAGTTCAATGACAGCCTCTCTCTCAATTCATCATTTTCTCCATAGATTGATATGGCTTTAGATGAAATAATTGAGTCAATCAGTGAGGAAAGCACAAATGGAAAGGAATTTCAAGAGTCAAACTTCTCAAACGGTAAAGGAATGAGAAAGATCAATCGACTTTTTATAAAGACTTTCGCCGCAGCAGGGACGCTCCAAATACTGTCACAGATCGCGAAAAAATTCAATGAGAATCCCAAAGTCACCAGCTGTAAGGCGATACATTCATTGATTGCTAGTATTGACGCTGTGCTTCTGGAGAAGGAGAAGCAAGGAGGTGGAAATGAAAGTTCTGCATTCCAAACACTCGAAAAGTCTCCATCTGAAAAGGTTATTGTATTCACAAAACAGCTTTCAGATCTCATCTATTGGCACATCGCACGTGGCAAGATTTCAGACATGGGTTTAGGTCTAGTGAAAAAGGTTTGTTTTCCTACTTCACACAGGGGCATATATGCAGACATTCAGACCAGGGTGTTTTGTTTTCTGTCCTTGATAAGCTGGTGGCTGAACAACCAAGTTAACCGCGACACAAACAGAGTGTCAGTCCCTTTAATGACCATCGACTCATCGCAGTCATCATCATTAGAGGTCAACAGCCTTGAGGAGAAAAGATCAGAGCAGTCGTCACCATCATCAGAAGTCAGCAGCGGAGGGAATAAAAGACTGAAGCAGTCAACACCAGCAGTCGTCAGCAGCAATGGGAGTAAAAGATCGAAGCAGTCTTCATCATCAGAAGTCAGCAAAGAACATGAGAACTCAGCATCATCAGACAGGAGGGCCAGGGAGAAGATTGAAAAGATCCAGGCAGAGGTCAGATTTAAAATGTATGCCAGTGTTCTCTCGGACAAGCTCGTCACACGAATCTATAAAAAGGCAAAGGTGAGCTGTACTGATGATGACACAAGGCGTCATCTGCTGGAGAGAATATGGGCCGAGGTCAAAGACATTGACTCACCTTTCATCCCTAAAAGAATCCTTGACATGGACATTTTCAAGGAGTTGTGTAAGAAGTGGCCTTCTCCAGAGATGCTTATGTCTTCCCTTCTTGGAAGAGATCCAGAACTTGAGATATCAATAATCTTAATTTTGAGAAGACGCCTGTGCAAAAAGCCTGGCTTCATCTCCTCTTTCAGAGCAGGCATCTCTTCCTTCTTCAGGAGATAACAGGTGGATGATATTACTCCGATAGCTTCACTTTCAAATGTCAGTGTGGCAGTGGTGCTTGCCACGGGGCTCTCCCACACAAAGCAAGAAACGGAATGTTTGCTTTTTAACATGATTTATTGTACACCAGACACGTGAACACACAAAGTTAACACAAACACAAAGTGACTCGCTTTTCAGTGTGAGGACCCATCAGCTAACAGCTCTCACCTGCGCTGATTGATCCTCTGTGTTGCAGGTACCCCATAATAATTTTCAGGCCAGGGATTTATCCGGTCTGACCTAGCTTTTACTAAGTCTAAAGTTTTGCAATGGGTTTTCTCAAGTTGCTCCTGTTATCCCCACATTTATAAAAATGAATAAAATTTCTAAAATGCAATTATTTGTTCTCAGTATTTATTCCACTCAGACTAAAGTTTTGCTGTTTTAAAAGCTGAAAATTCACATTTCTCATTTATAGTTGGTACTTTCCAGGGTTGAGCAATCCTGGTTATAACATTCCATTCCATGATCTGGTTTACGATTCTTGTTCATTTTATATTCACATGAGGTTTTTCACTGAGATAACGTTATGGTGCCCTGGAGATGTGATTTATTATATTGCAAGACTGAATTTTATTTCGCATAAAGCTATAACTGTGTGTTACCATAATGTGGTATGTCAAACTGAAAAGATATTCGGAATCCTCATAGATCAGCAGGTTTAACAATTTTTCATCAATCTGTTCCTGCATTCTAATGTTGTATTGCCATTACGATTCAAAAATCTTACAAATATTAATTAAATAAATGAATGATAATTTAGCGAATATGCACCTAAAATGAATCAGTCCCATCTTACCTTCAACACTGGATAGTTTTACAATTATACTTGTGACCCTTTACAGAAGCTTAACAAATTGAAAAAGCACTTGTTTTCATTTATTTATTTTATTTTATTAAAATAACTCAATTTTATACCTTAATTTTACTTACATTTGAATATAATTTAACTGAGTTTTCTAATTTAATTTAACTCAATTTTCTAAATTAATTTAACTCAAATATTTGATTTAATTTAACTCAATTTAACACAATTGACACACAATATTTAATCAGTGTTTTTGTTATGAATCTGAATGATTTCTGCGAATGGCTTTGATTAGCTGAGAGGTAACCAACCCTTTTCTCTACCATTGTTATTTTGCAGTCTGTGTAAATTCAGCTTATTTGTTCTTGTATGCAGGGGAAATATTACGAATCATGTCCACAATTTATCCCAAAACATGAGGTCTGTGATTCAAGCAAATATCTGCCGACACTGTATACAGGTAAGCATTGCCAGATGAAAATCAAAGGGCTCTAGACAACATCTAATGGCTCAGTATACTGTATGTGATGAGACTGTGGAGGTGGATGCTGATTTTCCTCATTGTTCATCAAAGGTCACTAAAATGAAAAGAGTGAACACACTGGCTCCATGTCGCAACCTGCTTCTCAGAACTAAACAACATGGAGCGATAATGGTGACATACTCACAAATGAAATGAAGGCTCCATGGATATATAGTTAGATAATAAGCATGTGTTTAAAAATCTTTAAGAACAACAAGTAAATAACAGGATACATTACTGTCAGATGTGCTGATACAGATTAGTATTTCTCTGAGATTTCAGACAATCATTTTCTCTTAATACATTCATATCCTTTGAAAATGTTTATTTTGACAATGTGACAATAAAAGCTCCATATAATTTATTATGAATCAGAATTCTTTACAGATGAAATAATACTCTGAGAAGCGGCCAAGAAATTATATCTTATATTAAAAATACTTTGGTCACATTATTGAGCTTTGGTATCTAAAAAGAATCCAACCTGATAAGAAATTACTTTGGCTTATGGATAGACAAATCTCATATGTTTGCACCAGAGTGCATTAGTCTCACTTAGGAGAAGCAGTGACAGGGTTTTAGTCAATGTTGTTTATCTAGCTGAACTATAAACTGCACATGTTTTCAAAACGTTTGAGATTTCTCTGCCTGCTGTTCACTGTAACCTTGAAAGGAATGCATGAAGCATCCTTTTTGCTTTGAATGCAGCAACCAATATACGGCTGCTTGTCTGAAGCTTATCCCTCTAAAGGTTACCCTCGGGCCTCTGATAAGCTCTTGATTCACATTATATTAGATAGTGCTGGTGTTTGCAGAGGCTGTTGTTTCTAACAATATCCAGAGTATATCCACAGAAAATATAATAAAGTCTCTAAATTCACAGATTTCATGCCAGAGAAACATAATATAGAGTCAGTTTAACATAGAATGACTTTAAAATGACACATCTGTAGCATTAATCACATTAACAAGCCCAATATATACATGAAGGAACAATTTTATAGGAATAGACTGTGTTGCTGAGAGTTTAATGATAAGTTTGATACCACTCTTTGTTAAATACAGTATGCGACAGCCAGGGGCCTCTTAGCTTAGCATTAATGTAATCTGTAAGACTGAATACAGTGGGGAATGGCGGGAGTCCTAGTGTCCTTGGTGTTGAGACGTTCATATAGTCCTGAGTACTCAAATAATTGTCTCCCAACCTGATGAAAATACCTTGGATGGATACGTGTACTCACATCCAGGGGTCCTGGTTTAGGGGTTTGAAAATGTGGCCTTTCTAGTCTGTCTGCACAAGTCAATGGGTATGAGCCATAAATTGTAGATGGATGACGCATCTTCACTTCCTCCCATTGTACAAAAATGAGTCCAAAATATCGTTGAAACAGATTTTGAGATCATTTGGAGCCAGAGTCATGAAGCTGAAGTATCAAGGTCCTGCTTGTAAATGCACTCCACCAATCACAAATCCGTGTCCATACGTTTTACCTTAAAACTTATCAGAAAAATTTGTACTTGAACAAACTATTCCTAAAATGACAGAAACCATTTTTGAGAAAAATTTGATATGTTCTGTGAACTTTTAGTTTGGTCCATGTATATATGTTAACATGCAGGAGGTGGGGTTTATGACCAATACTGCATCCAGCCACCAGGGGGCAATCCAGATGATTTGGCTTCACTTTTGAGGAGCTGTCATGGTGTCTATCTTTATATACAGTCTATGGTCTGGACCACCTCTCAACCAGGGTTAAACATGAGTATAGCTGCTGCCTAAGTTGCGTTAACTGAAATAGAGATTGCAAATTGGCAATTACAGGGTTTTTGGGGGGATTTTGGTTTATTTAAAAAAAAATCTTTAATGAATTAAAGCAACCAGAAGAAACATGTTCATAGAATTATATAAGTGGCAGCAGTTTCATTTTGTCACCTTTGCCAATCTGCTAAGCTAACCAGCTGATAGCTGTAGCTGTAGAGATTTACCATATGAAAATGAAACACCAAAACAGAGGAGGAACATTTGCCAAAAGCACATTTTGTTGAACGATCAGGTCTATTTCACAGTTACTAATGACTGGACTTCTATCATCAAAAGTAAGCGGAGGTTCATTATGCAATCATTCTCCTTTTAACAACAACTATCGTAACTTTACTTTGTGATTGCCACAGCTATAATACTAATTACAGGAAACAGAGCATTTCATTATTTGAGGGAAGCTTGAAAGCCCCTGTGACACAGATTTCAGATCCTGATTTCAAAAGCCATGTGATCATGGTGAAGTGGTCATGGCCAGATGGATGGACTCAGATATATACTTCAGGTTACGGCCGTTGATTGCGCTCACATTCAGACAGCCACTGGGAAGGAGGTTCACATGTCTCCTCTTTGTCAGAAATTCCACCTGCTGATCTAAAGCAGACCAAAAAAACACAAGAAGTACAGAGAACACTCAGAGGTTGTTAAGATAGTATTTCTGTTGCTTCATTGGAGAACACTGGTCTTATTTAAACAAAAGGCAGTCAACTAATCATATGTTTAGCAATTTTATCTAATGTTGATAAATCAGAGACTGTAAAACATCTGTAGGATGCCTAGATCATTAATATTCATTTACAGTACACTGATTACTGTTAAAGCATGTGATTTTCAGACATAAAATAAGCCAAACATATTTCTGAACTGATTATAGAGTGCAATAATGATATTCTAATAAAACGCTGCCAGAATATCCGGCTTTGATTCTGTGAATATATATAAATGCACTCTACATTCCAGTTATTGATTTGTAAACGAGGTTACTGAGGCGATGAGGAAATCAGCTGAGAAAATAATCAGGAATATCAGGCATGAGTTCCGTAATGCTGTCAATCACTTGCTATAGATTATTAGAAAAACAGCACTTCAAATATTCATAACATATCAGAAACATTTGGTTCCTCACCATTCAAGCCTGTAGAGCAGTAGAGTCCACCTTGTTGTGTCAGGTGGTCCCAGCAGCCTGGAGTTCCCAGAAGCCTCAGCTTCTCTCTCAAAATGTCTCTGATCAGCTTACTTCTCTCAACCATGCGCTTAACTTCTCCCTGCCTGGGGGACAATAATTGCATCAAATGCTAAGGACACCGGCAGTTTAACTTTGTGTGCATGAAGGAATCGCTCAAGCAGTCTAGCTGTCATTTCGTACATCTACTGACACGGCAGTGATGCTTCTGTCCAGGCCACAGTTTTCAGTAAGCAGATAATTATTGTGCGTGGAGCATGACTCACCATTCAACAAGATGTGCGGGGTTGCTGAGCACAGTGGCGACGACATCTGCTCCTCCCACAGACGGCCGGGCCCACAGAGACCTGACTAACTTGACAGCTTGAGACTGCAGAGATATCAGGAGGCTGCTCTGCTTCAACACACACAGTAGGTGACCCACAGCCTCACCTGGGGAAGTTTAAGAACAAGAAGAGGAGCCTGGTGCAAAGAAACACTTTTTTCCAGTTATATTACTATATTTCTGCTGAAAATAAGTTAGCTGTGAAAATGAAATAATTCACTCTGTTCTGGGTGAGTGAATAGAGGGTCATTGAGACACGCGCAAAAAGCAAAGAGCTGATGCGCCTAATGATGAGTTACAGGAGGGAGAGGCAGAGCTCTCTCTCTCTCAAAAGAGTAATTAATAGAAGGCAACAGGAAAACGTGAGTTATATGAGCATGTGCCTTCTGTGGAACATTCAGTAAGACAAACAGGAACATATTATGCTGCACACGTCTATTTTATGCAGTGATGAATCTAACTGTGCAAATAATAAAAAATGCGCTAAGATTGATCAACAATTTTGAATTGTACTTGGTGTTGATTTAAGGTCACAGATTACAGACTCATTTTGAAGTATGGGCTAATTTTGCCAATTGGAGTTCCTACGGCCATAAGAGCAAACACATTAGTCCTTGCAATCAGATGTATTTTAAGTATTACTCTTACCGTAAAGGCCAAAGCAGTGGGAGAAGGACTGAGCACAAAGGAGCTCCATGCCTTGGGATGCACAGAGCTGTACAGGCCAGGAATCCCGCTTAAAATCTCCATAGCAGAGCCCCTGAGCGGGCAGCAGGAGGAAAGGGAAGAGCCTACGCCTCTGTTGAAACAGTTCCAAGACGACAAAGGATGATCCAAGCAGCAGTTAAACAGCGAGTTGTCTGATAAAATTCATTATAGCCTTTGTTAGAGACTGTAAATGTATCGATACCATGATTAGTTGTGTAATCACAGTCCACTGATCCTGAGAGAGATCTGCTCCGGTTGGGTAATGGGCAGACGCTGACAGAACAACAACACTTTGCTCAGGAGCCCCCTCCAGATCCTGCAGAAGCTTCTCCAAACAAATGCACCGCAGCTTATCATCCCAGTAATAATACCGACGGATATCCTGGATCCCCGCTGCCTGGAAGATGCCAGCCAATGAGTCTGCACGGAGGATCAAGTCAAAATATAATATTAGATGTCTAAAGCAGAACAAACTCCTTGAGATACCTTAGCATGTAATTACAGTAAGAGGCTACTGTGAGTGCATTTTTTTTCCAATTCTTTTTAAAACTAGGATGGTTCTCAGAAGTGCACATACCTCCCAAAGGCCAAACAGTCCCTTTATATTCAATCAAGCTGCACCACATTTCACTCACTCAGAAATATTAGTGCCCTTGCTCAACGTTAAAGAAAGTGAAAAAAGTGACTGGATCCACCGCATGATCTGGATTCCTCACAAATGTTACGCGTCCTTCCCTGACCCAGACCACATCCTTGCACCAAATTCTGTGGTAATCTGTCCAAACCCTGAACCTTGTTTTTTTGTAGGCTTACCAACAATCCAACCCACCTTTAAACAAACAGGGGTGAAAACATAACCTCCTTGGTGGAGGTAACAATTCAAATACATCCTTTTTAACCTCTGGTCTGAGATGCATTTGTAATGAATTAATTAGTTATTAAACTCTTTCAAAAATGCACGCACAAACCATGATTAGACATTTGTTCTGCCTTTTTGAATCTATAGTGATGTATATATCCCATTCTAAAAGCCTTACATTCATGCAGTTCTTCATTATAATGTGTCTTGCACATATTTTCTTTTTTGTTCACAAATCTGGTGAATACACTCTATCTGAGAGGTGTAAAATACTTTCAATGAATGTTTGTCAAGGATCTTTGTGAAATATGAGCTACCTTTTCTCTGTCTGGAATGAAATCCTTTTGTTATTTCCTTTTCCAGGATTTGTAACTCTGAAATCTCAGAAAAATGTCTGTTGCTATGGATACAGTAAAATGCAGTGTTATCTGATCATTGGTTCATGTTATTGTGGCATAAATACAGAGGTTATGCTCTAAAAATGTTTTACAACAGGTATACGTTGATGTGAAATCAGCTGCATTGGCTTATTGATGTTCCTTGAGGATAAATCAACGGGTGCCGCATCTTAACGACAATAAACCGGGGGTCGTGTCTTTAGATACTGTTTACAGGAAGTAGGGTTTTACTCGACCATCGCAAGGGGAGGAGAGGTAGACCGGACCGCACCAAGCAGCACCGGCATCGAAACAGTGCCTCAGGAGTTCAGCCCCGAGGCGCACAGCAGCAGTAAAACCAGGGGTCTGGACACCCAACACCTGCAACAACAGCCAATTAACATGAAGAATTAGGTCTAGTTTTTAATACAACTATGATGATGATGAAACACTGCAGAGCTGATCTTGTATTGATTTACTCTGAAGATGAAGCTGAGAGTGTGAATTCATGATTGACCAGTGAGTCCATGTAATGGGGCTGATTGATTGTATGTGTGGCTAGGGGCCTTATTTATTGCTGCACAGACTGAGTATTAATTATGAATCTAAGCTATTATTCGTTACTGTATATATGTAAAGCTGTCATTACCCGGCTCTCCATTATAGCCCGGGAGCTCTTCCCCAAAACGACCTCATTGGCACGTCTGGTGAATTCTGTTAGCCCAAGAGAAGATGGATACTCTGGACAAAGGCAGGGATCAGCGTTTAACTGTTGTTTTATTTTCCCAACGAGACGCAGTTGAAAGGTCTTCCCCTCCTCACTGTAATACTCTGTAAAAGACAGTGAGTGCACAGGTATTATTAAAATCCAACAAGGTATTGAGCAGTGAAAAGTGTGAATCTGTCAAGAAAAAGAGAGGTGACAATGAGAGAAGATTTCAGTTTCAAATTCACATTAGATTTGACGTATTCCTGCTGACAATCAATCAAACTAATGGATAGGAGTGATCATAAACCTTTTGGCAGAGATAACAATCCGGAGTCAAGTTAAACCATTGTGGTCTGGCGTAGTTTTTTATCTTAGCTGTTTTTTATTTACCATCAGGAAGGCAATATGGTGTTATAATCGGTGGTTTGAGAGTTTAGTGCACTGGTCTGTACTTCAAGAACACTCAGGTCCACACGGACCCTCCAGCTGCTGCGCTTTTTTATCCATGAAACATACTGTATGTGCTGATGTGAGGAAAACCCAACCTCCAGGTTTTAAAATGTTCCTTCAGAAATCTGTGGGTGAAATCAGGGACACTTTGTCCCTGTTTTCCACAAACTATTTCTGGAGCCGCAGCTAAATAAACACCTACTCTCTTTATTAAACTAAGAAATCTAGGTCACTGTGAATTCTCCCGTAACTTATTATGAGTCTTATGTCAAACAAGATGTCCAGAGTGAGTCAGTAATTCAGAGTAAATGACAATAGGTGTTATATGCATTACCACTTGTGATTTCTGCCTGAAGGAGCCACATTAATTCATAGCTCTTGCAAGTGTGAACCATGAAAGCAAAAGACAGACAGCAACATGTCCTTGTCATACTTGGCAATACAATTGTATCAATAATTATATAAGGATTTAATTTTCAACAGTGGCAATATACCCAATCGCTTTTTGTCAAGTGTTTGTCAACAAAGACATCTGTTGAGAGTCATCAACTTTTTTTAAACTTTTTTATTCAAAATGTTTGACCATATCGTCCAGCCTATTTCTGAGGAAGTCCACCTGTCTCAAAAGAAAGAACAACATTGAAACAATGCCTTAACAAACTGAAGATCGATATGTTATACATTGAAAGTGAAAGGAACCCTCCCTCCCTCTGCTACTGTGTCCGGGTGGTGCGTCCACAGAAGTAAACATCCAGCAGCGTCATCAGACAGGTGGGAGGACGGGACTCACCCACACACTGTAAATAAAGACCCACCTCTCCCTGTCAGGTCCACTCTCCTGGCCTGAGAGTCTCTCTTGAGGGCGGACAGTTGTTTTGAGTCGGGACCAGGTTCCGCACCCTCCGCCGCCGCCGCCGCCGGCACCGCCGCCGCAGAGTGAGTATTGATCGGTTCACAGTGATGACCTCCCGGGTCTCCTCCATTTTGCTTGACCAGTATTTCATCGAGGCCACCGCTGGGTCGACTCATCTTCTCACCCCGCGAGCAGCATCCGGCCCTTTGTTTAGACTCTGTTGCCAGGCTACAGCACGCGTCTGGATACTGTCACCGAGGCAACGGTGATGGATGAGTTTGCCCCTCCCTAATTGGCGGGTCTGCTGGTGGGAGTTTACTTTGGTCACAGTGAGCTATCGTGATCAGACAGGACCCGTTATCAGCTCTGGTCGAAAAGACCTCAGCTTTGCTTGTTTTAGTCCCAAACACTGAACACATATAACCAACCCACCAATCTCCGCCCCACATTAACGTGTGTGTTGTTGGTTATACAACAGGCCTGTAGCATCAACCTTACATTGATGAGGATAGTGTTTGATTCTGCAACAGTGTTTCAGTGTGGCAGTAAAACTGTCTCACCAAATTGAAAAGCTTTTGAATTTCCAGCACTATTACATATTTTTTATTTTTTGAAAATGCTATACTTTTGTACGGAATTATGAGGTTGTTGAATTTAGAGGTAAAAATCTAAAACATTATGAAATACTAAATATTTAACTAATACATATTCAATGGGAACAAATGTAACATGCCAAATTCAAATCGCAAACTTCATTGTAACAATTTTCAGATTAAACATTCAGGATTCATTATGCTCCTTAGAGGACAATATTTTCAAATACCTAATTTCAGAGTAACATTTTTTGTTATAAATTCACAGGTAAAATTCTAACTCTGTTGAGACATATTTATGGAGTGAAGGGAGGTTTGAAATATTAATATAAGACAAACTAGGCATTCTTAAAAATTCAAAAGACCATTTCCACATCCCTCATTTCAAGATGAAATATCCAGGATTCCAAGGATAAGCAATCGATTCTGGCTCATACCAAACCAACATCCAGTCGAGTCCGTAACTCTCCATTAGTTGAATTTAGAATTAAAAAAAATCCTAATACATCATTCAATAGCAAAGCAAAATCACTGCTAGAAATTCCAAGGGTTTTAAATCCCAAAATCTGGTGAGACCGATTTGCTTAAATATTTCAAGTTAATTCAAATCAACATCAGAAACCGAGTTCTATTTAATTAAAAGTAGGTTTTTAATCACACAAGGAATTTGCTTTGGTCTTTGGTGCATAAACATGAGATGGACATATTCAGAATATTCTTTTAAGATTTCCTGTTTCCATTTCTTTGATGGAATCATCTCCATACAGAGAAGAAGATTGTTTTAATATCCCCCGGCATATTTTTACAGATCAACCTTACTTCTACCTTGTGGAATTACATCTCCTCTGTAGTGTTAATGTTTTGCTTCTGCATGTGCCTGTAAACCAAAGCATATTTCTGCACTCAGTTCGAGATGGAGATGAGACATCCAGTTTCCTCCCCTCTCTCCTCTCTTGCTCTTCAAGTTATTACAAAATACAATTGTCCCTTTGCGCTCGTGCCTCCAGAGCAATTCTCCTGGGCAGGGAATCGAAGGAACAGCAATGTTGCGTTTAAAGACGAGGCGGGGAATCTAACAGTAATCTAAAAGACCAGGAATCAAAGTCAACATCTTGCAGCTATTATATTGAGGAGAGGAGCAGCGAGCCAGGCTGTGTTTAGCTGATAGTCACATGTCGCTGCACTAGATGGCAGTAGATGGCAAAACCAGGCGGCTGGTCTTGTCAATCAGCTTTCTTCCAACCTGATTCATCCACTCTAATATTGCCCCCAATATATATCAAAAAATATGCCTCATTATGTGCAACGCATTTTTTTCCGGTCATATAATAGGGAGGCTTGCATTCTTTCTTAAATGTAATATATGCCTCAGGGCTGCTGGCTACTGCATGTGCAGAAATCTGTGTCTTCTCCTGGAATGGATTTGTCTTTGTGGGAGTGTTGCGAGAATAGAAAAAATGGGTTTTCGTTTTATTGTGAGCGATTGACAACTAAATATTTATCTGTGACTTCGTCCATCGCTGACCATGTTTTCACATCAAAATGCACTGTGATTCTCCATTAGAGTAAGATAAAATGCCCTCACACTACAAACTGGGTGCAGAAACTAAAAGTTGCAGTTCCTCTAATGAAGTCTCAGTTGATTCTGTGACTCCAGATTTGTGGTGATCTCAGGAAAAGACTTGATTTATCCTCTACTTTACTGGAGTCTATTATTAGTGTGAGTAGTGATAAAGAGGTAGTAAACTGGCCCCAGTGGTGTAAAGCTTTGTCACGCCACCGTGTTACCGGCATGAATAAGGTACTTATCTAATTAAGGTGCTGTTGATTCCATTAGATTAAAACTGCTGAGTCCTGAGATCTGGTGTCAAAGGACCTTTTTGTCTGAGGGCCCCCGTGTTCCAAAAATATCCGTCTGTCCTGAGGCGAACTGTAGTGTAACACTCAGCTCAGGACGAGGGTGAGTGGAAAATGAACCACTTTAAGTTAGTGATGTGCATGTGCAATCAAGAGAAAACAATACAAATGTTAAAAATGTTTAATCACACATCAGCGTTTCATTAGAGTTCCTTTGTCACGATGATAGAAAACAGTAAAGCGCATCATCTAAAATAGAGAGTAAAGCCACATGGAATTTATCGTATTATCACATTATATTTAAGTGGTGGCCTAAAATGTCAGTAATCGATTTCAGTCTAATCCTGCTCATGGAAAACTGTGTAATAGGGATCAGTTTCTAAGAAAGTGGCCTCATTTCAGACAGGACAATTGTTTCCACTCCGAGCTGTTGTGGCTTTTTCTGCTGGTTGATAGATATAGAGTCTTCACAAAGCAGAGCGTCTGGCATGGTGCTGTTCACAGTTTATTTTCAGATGTCATGCATTCTGTTCTTGGATTATTTTGAAAAGTCCCGAATAGACTTGTGGACTTCCTGTCACAACAGAACATGATGTCTGCTCAAACAGTAGCAGAGCCAGACGTGACTTTGGTTTTGGCGTTTTGAGGAACAACAACGTTTTTCTAAGATTGTGTCCTAAACTCATGTGAACAGTAGTTTTATACGATTGAGAGTTATGGTGTCTGGGGTTATAGACACCCCAGGGACTCCCAAGGTAAATCGGTGGGTTTATATTTAATGTGACAGAAAAGAAAGAATATATTACAGTTACACAAATAATGTTTGTTTTATCCTGACCTTTCCCAGAAAAATTTTCTCGGACAAAATACAGGATTCTTTCACCTCATCAGGCCTCTATAAACCTTGGATTGAAAAAAACGGACAATTCTTCAATCAAGCTGATCACAACTCGCATCTGTAATGAGGTCATGAACTGTGATAAAGGGTCACAATTATAAATAAAATTTTAGGACACACAAGCCAAAACATCTGAGACCCATAATCATCGAGTTTAAAAAAATCACTCAGTTCAGCCGTCATTCGTATCTCCATTGTCAAACTAGCTGATTTTAAATGTGCAGGGCGGCCGTATTCTGACCTGAATGGCAAAGCAAGCAGATCTAGGGCAAGCTAGGGCACCATACAAACTAGAACCTAGAATACATTACTTCATAATACAGAGTTTTGCTAGATATCAGTTGTCAGCACACAAAACACACATAAGCAGTGTCACACAGTTGTATAATATTTTATTTCTCATTGCGACGGATGATGTTACGTAATTAATAACGCATTACAAAGTGTCCCAGTACAAATTGGACTTTTCAGAGTGTGTTTATTGAGCTTATACTGCCACTTACCAAAGAGACACAGCATGTAGCGGATGGATAATATCATGTGTAGCTGCAGCGGGACTGTACCTTGCACATACTGATGGTTAAATCCTAAAGAATTTTGCCTGAGATCTCCTGATGTAGGGTTTGAGCCGTTTCTCATAGCTACAACATAAACTAAGACGAGGACAGAGGTTCCCAAACTTTTCAGATCCCAGAAATAACAATGCCAGAGACTTTCAACCCCCATTATCATAAAAAATCTGCTATGTGCACATGTTGCAGTGTTTCGTGTGGTGCTGTAAACTCACCCATGGATTATTTAAATCTAGCTTATATTATTTAGCTTTTGGAACAATAATTGATACGATGTGTTAATAAGAATTATTTTAAAATGGTATTTGATATCTGCAAATCACCTTGCAAACCCTCCCTCTGTGTTGCGATGCCCCAGGGGGTCCCCCCGCACCTAGTGTGAGAACCAGTGGACAATAGGAGATTTAAGCAAGATAATGAATATACGAGTCCAGGCTCGAAACAGAAAGATTAAGATGAAAAAGAGACACCAGAATAATGAATGCACAGCCCTTTGGTTTAGCTCAAATTACATAGGAAAAAATATTTTTTTCTTAACAGGACAGTAATGGCAGCTTTACCTTGTATGAGACATGCCAACTTTTGTACCCTGCTACAGATTCAGTGTATCATAAATAGATAACTTACCAGATAATATATTATACAAAACAATTTTATGCTTTTATTTTTTAGACTACAGGCGACATGCCCTGTGTCCAAAGGCTCACTGGAATACATTTAACCCTCGCAGCTAATTGTTGTCTCATGTTCAGGAACAGGCGCTCTCTTGCAAACAGCATTGAGACGACACCGGTGTCGGCTAATGTGCTGACTCACAGCCGCCTATCTCCTGTGCACAGAGCCAGTCACCGTGTTCCTGTCTGTTTCTGTACAGACTATCCAGCTCTTTTGGGTTCGGCTGCGTTTATCAGGGCCAGTAGTTGCACTCTTCTTCAGCTTGTCCCCACGAATGGTTGGTCTCAGCCTTTGCAGGAGTCACAGAGACAGCTGGAGAACATGTAGTTTGCTTCCGCAGCTCGACGTTTCACCCTTCATCCGTCCTTTTCCTGCAGTGTGAAGCTGAAAAGAGATGGACATGTTAGCATGGTTTGTTAAGCTCAGCGCATGTGATTATCATGCTCACATTAAAAAAATTGTTCGAAACAGATAAGGGCGGCCTCACACTGGGAGGAATTTACATTAAAATCTGTCTGACTTTCTGTTTTATAATTCCGACCAAGGACATTGTGTTATTATCTGTGTTTGTTTGTAAACAGGATTACGCAAAAACTAATCAACCACATTCAATGAAATCCTGGAAGAGTGGAGCGTGATCCAAGGAAAACCCCATTAAATGTTCACGGATGTTGATCAAAACTTCAGTGTGAAATTATGTGCAGATCAAAAAGAAAATCCACATCTTGTGAAATTAAACACGCTAAATCTATTGGATGGATTACCATGATGGTGGAAGGATGCGGTTTGGGTCAGGAAAAGAACTCATTGCATTTTTGTGTGGTTCTGGATCCGGGGAAGGATCCAGGAGTATTTTCTTTAACATTGTGACACTGTTTCTGCATTATCACTGATGGATTTTGATGAACAAAATCAGGCACAATAAGAGAGCTGATATCTACAAGTGAGTGAAATTTGATGTGGCGTGATTGGATGTAAGGGGACGGTTCGGTCTGTTCTTCACTGAGACATCGTGCTATTTGATCTTTTTCTAAAAGTTACAGTAAGAATCCAACATTTATTGGAGTGTGTTGCTCTGTTTATATATTCTGAACTCATGCTCTCCTTCTAAAGCAGTTTTGATTTGATTTTGACTGAACAGTACTTGACGCCGAGACCAGTTTCCTCTCTCATTATGAACCTCATTAAATCTTCCTGTGAGATGTAACTTGCTGAACAATGAGCTCTGTAATGTGCATTACTATGTGACTGGTGTTGGTCACACCCTGTACAGCATTTCACTGTCTATCAGATAAGAAAGCTCCAAGATAACACCAGCAGTTTGTTGTCTTACAGGTTATTTTTAAGTGTGATTGTGTTTTACCTTGAAAAACAGCATTGATACAATCACAGCAACTTTTTTTTTCTTCTGTCTAATCACGGAGTTATTGCAAAGTCGCCCTCATCTCTTTATCCCGTGTGAAACTCTACCTTTTTCCCCAACAAGACTGGAATTCTGATACTATCACCTCCACTGTACATGTCTCCACAGGAAGACATAAACTACCTCGAACCGTAGGCTTCCCAGAAATGTGCAGGCTTACAGGAAGAGCTACGCAGGAAACAATTTACAATGAAACTTCACCAGATTTAACATACTTTCGTTGAGTCCAACTCTTCACAGTGTATACAGTGGAACCACAGCAGAGTCTGTCCTAGTCATACTGTAAAGGTAAGAATGATCTTAAACTGACACATTTAGGAAAAACCCTCCAGGAATAATAATGTTGTAAATTTCTCTCTTTTTTGTTTGAATTACAAACCAGAGACAAGTCATGCAAATGTTTTGTAGTTTCCATTCAAATTACAGGAGCTATAAGCTCATCAGAATCAGATCCATCAATCACGTGGCATGGGTATGTTCTGTTTTTGTATCTGCCTGTCAAAGCAGGGTGGTATTCATAAAGACTTCAAGTAGAAATGAATAATTGTCAATAATTAAAAACAATTATAGTCTTTTTCAAAAGAAAATTTGTTTGTTTGTTGATCTCTGCCAAGGAGGTTATGTTTTTCCCCTGACTGTTGATATGTTTGTCAGCAAAATTACCTCAAAACTACCTCTAAATGTGGTGAAATTACGGGACATTTATGTGTGGATCCATTATGATCTCTACTGAGTCACTTTCTAGTTTTAAGATATTAATGATATCTTATTTAAAAAAAAAGATATCATTCCAGCTCACTAAACGAATGCGAAAGTGTCTATAATTAAAAAGTTGAATGTCTTAAAATTATAGCTCTAAGTCCAGTACAAGTTTCTATAATTAGAAGGGCCTTTTCTCATTGAAAAGGAACTCTTTGATCTGCCCATCTACCTCGGTTTATCCTGCTAATCAACAAAACAAGCTGGCATGAGCAAGGAATCATATAGTAGGAACGTAGACAAAAAATATACTGAAAGTTACAGTTTAAATACAAACAATCTCTGAATACAGTAACTCAGTGAACTAATTTAGGATTTGAGTCATTTGTACTTTCCCAGAAGTTTTGAAAAGTAGCTATGTAATTTTCATAAATGGTCAACATTACCCATTAACTGTTATTATATATATATGTATAAAGTACATCACACATTCATAGCATATTTATATCTTGAATTCTGGGTTTGATAATATATTATCCAGTGTTTTGATCTTGGCAGCTCTTGTAAGGATAAAACAAAAGAACATCCAGTTAGCATTCATAGCTTTTTTATCTGCTTGAACCCAACGATTTAAGAGTTATACCCTTTCTCGAGTGTTTGCCTAACTCCCGGATGCCTCCATTTAAAGACCGTGATGATTGGCTCTGATAGCAGCGAGACTTGAAAGGGAGCATTGGGAGGTTTCCCACAGGTCACCGGCATCATGTTTTGCTTTATCCTGCTTCTTGTTTCATGCTCTCTTGGGCCTGATCTCGCTCTAAGCTAACTAAATGCACATTATGGAAGTGGGTGTGTGAAGATGGGTCGGAGGCACCGTTAGCCTGCTGCAGAGAAAAGCTCAGAATTACAAGGTTCATAGAACAGCGGGGGAGGCATTAGCACTCACACCAGCCTGTCCTTAAACGCTGTCAAAACATTATGTTGCCCTCGTGACTTTCTCACTTCAATGCCGTCACTTAGTGCATATAGGTTGAGATGAGACCCAGGAGCTGTAATGCTGCAGAACATTAGTGTAGTAAAAAGCTTGTTGATCGCCGCTTCTTGTGCTAAAGTGCAAATTCCTGATCAACACATGACTCGTCCTGTATGGTGCATCGCCCATTAGAAGAAAAACAGTTTTCACGTTTATTAAAATTTCTTCCATTTTTCCTGCTTGTAATGTTTTTTCACACTGACACTATGTCCTTTAATACAGCATTAAGTGCTTTGGGAGGCTGGGCATGCATGTGTGGAAAATACAATTACATATTCATATTTAGCCAGCCTAATGATACAGCCTGCTCCAGTAACCACACAGTTATTTACAATGTCCTTTCAGATTTGTCCTCATGAGCTGTCAACTAATATGACAAAAATATTTACGCAGTCATTTGGAGTAATTAGCCACTCGTTGTTACTTCACTGACTCAGTATTTATACTGGAAATGTCATCATCCACCATCTCCCTCTGCTTTCTGTCACGTCTGTCAAGTTACTTGTACGTATTTAGCCCTCCACATTAAAATAAGAACTTGTATGGATAACCGGACCAACGAGATTTACATCAAGATCCATGGATTATTCTCTGAGAAATCAGCAGAAATGTCAAAAATTGCTTACGGATCTATCCCCTTATTTGGATCCGCACCAAATTTTGGTTCCTCCCTGACGTATACCACATCCTTCCTCCAAGTGTTGTTTTAATCCGGCCAGTCGTGTGAACGTAATATTGCTCACAAACAAACAAACGGACGCAGGTGGAAAGATAACCTCCTTGGCGGATCCAAAGACTCATCATCAAATCACAAAGCACAATGCTAGACACTACCTTTTATATTTATTTATAAGTTTTTATGTTATGAGCTCTTATTTTGTGGGCTACCAATAAGACAGGGGTCCATCAAATCTATTTCCCCAATTCTGACACATTAGAGAAAAAATATGTTTGGATTGATTTCTTCTTTCTGTGCCATTCAGATTTAAACTTATTAATATTAATTCTCTTGCAGTTTTTCAAGGATGAAAAAATAGTTTTTCTAGCTTTTGCCTCTCTCACTCAGTTGACAAGTTATTTCCTCATGTGTCTCTTGATACTTGTTGATGCACCAGCACAGCTGTAGAATATACATTGTTTCCTGTAGGGTAGGAGCTGTGTGTAATGATGACGATACCGACCAATGTTCTGTCAGGCCTCTATGGCTCCTGCATGCATGTTGTTAATGTCTTAAGGTCTCATCATGTTTCTAAATCAGACATCCGAGCAGAAAACTCATTTCATCTCCACATTCACTCCCACATCTAGCTGGTTGCTGCCCTACGTAATCAAATGTTCCGCTCTCTGTTAGCTTTACTTTAGTGTTCTCAATCACGGATAAACTGTGCTAACAAACTCCCTCTGCTTATAACACACAGCGATACATGGAGGTTCTTCTTTTTTTCCCCAATATACATATAGGGGACTAATGTAGAAACAATTTACCGTTCATCCACTTAAGGAGTAACATGACTGACAAAAACAAAGGAAGACACAACAAGCCCCCTCTTATCAACTGCTTGAAAATTGACATTTTGATGGATAAAATCCAGCAATTAGAAATGCGGTTATTCAGGGCTTCTGAAGGGAATTTTTGTCATTTGTCATGTAAGATGGCTCATATGTGACAGATGCTGAGGCTGCTGTTCGTGTTGATAAGAGCTGCACTGATATGCCTGCGTTTCTTTCTGTGAAAACAAAGTAACTGCTGATAGTGAACCATTCTGTGCGGTGCAGCCACCCGTCCCTGGTAACCATTCACGGCGGTGGTTACCTCATGTTCTACCATTCCTGGGATACATCAGCCCCTGACTGAAGCGAACCTATTGTCACATGTTGTCCTAAGGTTTAGAGGAAACATGCTTCTAATTTGCTCTATTGTGTTTCGTTAAATAGAGAGTTGACATGGATGACTGTGGAGCACATGGTCTCTAGATGCCTCGCGTGGCATTATTGGCACAGCAGCTTGGGCAGACCAGACTCTACCTGGAAAAGTTAGTCATATTCCTCCATGAAACATGTCTTGGAGCCGTGGCCCCCGATAAGAGTCATTCCAGAGCGGCTGGTCTCACTTACTTTTGTAATCCTGCTCAAAGCGCGGAGTGAGACCGCTGAGCCTTTCCCTTGGGCTAATTTACTACAGAACACACCAGGCTCCTTTTAAGGAAGACTTTTATATGCTCCTAAGTATCTCCTGTTTTACACCCCCATTGATTATGTTTGTAGGATTCCTCTGAGGGGAAAGTCATGTAAAGAGATGAGTAACGCAGGATATCATTTGCAGAGTAAATTAAATAAAACATCCCTCTGCTGTAAAACTGGGTTATTCAACATGCAACATGAATTCAGCAGGCTAAGTGTGTTGTATGTGAGAGATTTGTCAAATTGAATTGAATGAGGACTAGTTGAGTCTTAATTAGTTTTTTCTTTCGTATAAATATTATTATAGAGAAACATATACACAAGCTACAATTTCAAATGTACCTAAATACCTCAAGTATTACACAAATTAGACACATCATCTAAACAGAGTGATATAATATTTGTTACTATGAAAGTTATTACATATTGAAGAGTAATACATTTAAGCTCATCCTCTCTGGGAAATTAACCAGAATTATATTTGAAGTTCTGATGACAGTAATTCAAACTTTTTTTTAATTTAAATAAAAGTAGGGAAAGAATTGTTTCAATAAATCAATATTCATACCACAAAATTCAAACCCACAGCAAATATTGCTAATTAATTGTGTAAATGAGTTGAATCGTGCACCAGTAGTTGTGCGTAAAATGTATAATTGATAGTTGAAATGATGTATCTTCCTGTATTATGTGACATATCTGCTGTCAGTTCGTGTTAATGTATTACAATAATAACAAATCTCACATTAAGCTGGCCAACCCCTAGTTAACCTGCCCTACAGACAGTGTTCTCGTTGGTTGTCAGTCTTGTAAACAGCCTCTCCAGTCTTGTGTGTAAGTGATAAAGATTTATCTGCTGCAGGGGGTGTTGGGCAGGGCCCCCTGAGGCCCACTGACAGGCAGCCACGCTGACATTTGGAAGTGTCCTCTAATGTGTCCTAATCAGCCTTTCACATGTCGCACAGTGGTTTCACAGAACGCCTTCATAATTGGCCGATAGAGTACATTGGCCGTGGTGGTTGAGGTTTCTTTAAAAGCCCAAACATAGCAACAGTACTGAGACATCAGTTTGTTATTTTTAACACGTTGACATCAGCTGGAGGAAACACGCCGCAGTTACAGATACAGGTCCTCACATATTTACTGAATCATCCATGAAAACTAAATATTGATAAATCTCAAGTTTCACTTTTCATATCGTACTGTAATATTGTAAAAGCCCAAAGCCATCAATGTGTCAGAAGTGATTTATTTTCTTCAGAGTTTTTTCGTACTATTTTATTCCTGGCAGCACACTCACATATTCAAATATGTCCAAATATGGATTTCTGCTTTTATTAAATGCTATGTGGACAGTAAAATTAACCAGTTTATGTCAAACTCAAAATATAAAAAATTGTATATGTAGACTAGAGATTATTTTTTATATTTAATCTTGAATACTATACATTCATGTGCATCTAGAGGTTTCATCTGATTAAAAATACCTCAAATTCTATGAATGTTGTTGATTTCGAGGAAACGCTTTGACAATTTGTTAATGACAATTATTTGTCAAAGGCTTCACTAACCCTAACCCTTGTCACATGATAAACCAATGATGTTACACCAAGCTCAGTGGAATTAATAGGGGAGAAAGAAAAAGTGTTTATTAACTGTCCCAACTTGACTCTTTATTGTCTTTAGACACTGACTTAACTTTGTGTACCTGAGGATGTAGATGAGCGTGTGTGTGTGTGTGTGTGTAGAACAGAGGAACTCAGAAAACATTTATCACCGTTAAATGGACTGCATGGAGAAAATAAGAGAAGACAGAGACACTTACAATTTGGTTTCTGGTTCTGAGTCACTGAATTGTGTGCTGCCGTTGGACTGCAGAGGACCCGGAGAAGCCGCCTCGCTTTTTCTGCTTTCCTGCCAACTAGCCAGGCTCTCGTTGCCCTCAGTCCTACTGTTCGGGGACTTTTGGAACGATCCAGCTGTGCCTGACTCCGCTTGCCACAGAAAGCAGGAGCAGCGTGTCCGCAGCTCTTTATATAAAGTATTGAGCTGCAGGGAGGACAGCCACGGGCAGCCCAGCAGGTTCTTGAACGCAGTGCGAAACTCTGGACTCCTGCAGTAGATGATGGGGTTGAGGCCGGAGTTGATGTAACCCAGCCAGTTCAACAGTCGGAAGATCTTCTCGGGGGGAACGTCTCTGTTAAAAGCGTTGATGATGTTGGCGACAAAGAACGGTAGCCAGCACACAGTGAAGGTTCCCATGATGATACCCAGAGTCTTGAGGGCCTTGTGCTCTTTGACCAGTATGAGCCGTGACGGCCTGCGCTTGGCGCTCTTTCTACTCGCGACACTGTTGCAGCCGCCTGAGCCTGCACATGCAGAGGGCAGGATATTGTTGATGTTGGAGCAAACTTGTATCTTTGCTGTGGTGCACTCATTCTGGAAACGATTGCGACTCTTGTCTATCAGCTTGACTTGCTGTGTTGCTATGAGAAAGACTTTTGCATACACAAATATCATAATGAGCAGTGGAATGTAAAAAGACACTATAGAAGATATAATAGCAAAGGGCCAGTTGGTCACAAAGTCACAGCATGCAGTGGTATTATAGCACCTCTGTGCCTCGGGGTCTTCCTCTGCTCGCCAGTACCCTTTCATAATTGGCACAAAGGAAATTAAGGCAGACACGACCCACACTAAGCAAACTATGACCCTGGCACGACACTTGTTGAGTAGGACCTTGTATCGCAGTGGCCTTGTGATGGCTATGTACCGATCCACTGCGATGACACACAGCGTCTCGATGCTCGCCGTCACACACAGGACGTCAACGGAGGTCCAGAACTCACAAAACGTGTCGCTGAGCTGCCAGTCACCTGTCACCACGATCGTAGCCCCGAGGGGGACCACAAGGACCCCCATGATGAGGTCCGCACAAGCTAGGGACATAACAAAGATGTTTGTCGTCGTCTGTAGTTGCGATGTACGCGCTACGGCGTTGATTACCAGCAGGTTTCCCATCACTATGGTCAGTATGATGATGACCAGTATGATGAGGCTCCAAGGTCCTGCCGCATCATGGTAGGATTGTGTTGCGTTAATCCCCAAGGATGCTGAAGTACTCAGGTTTCCATCCATTATTCACCAGTTGAAAAGTTTTTTACATCAAGCTCAACAAAAATGTCAAACTAGCACTTTTTACAAGCATCGGCTCAAAATAAAGTGACTGAAGTTTTCCTCACAAAAACTTAAAGTTACTCTTCACGTTGTAGTTACTGCTTACATTTCACACATTGGGAGTCTTGTTTGACTCTGTTCAAAAGCCAGTGGAGGTGCTCCATGTTTCCAAAGATGTGATTGTTTGTGGAAGTTCTTCTGGTCGAGACAACAGCAACAACAAAAACCGCATGATTCCTAATGAGATGTATCCAAACTGTCCATAATGCTGAAACAACATTAGTTCATGGAGTTGCTGCACTTTGGTGAATCCAAGAAAAAAGTCCAAATATCAAGTGGAGGAAAAAAAGTTTCAGAGAAGAAAAGTCAGCCTTGTCCATTTAAACACATCCACTGGGATTAGTTCGCTTTTTCGTTGAAATCTTGAGCCACAATGCCACAGTTTGGAGTGTTGGAGATCAAGCAAGCAGTGACGCTGCTGCAAGAACCACCAGAGTGCACCAGAGTGGCTGCTCTCTCTCTCTCTCTCTCTCTCTCTCTCTCTCTCTCTCTCTCTCTCTCTCTCTCTCTGTCAGTGCAGTGGCCCAAGATTGTATTGGCTCGACTCAAACCGTGGGTGAAGGCGAAGGGGAGGAGTTGAAAAGTGTGGCTGTGTGTTGAAGCCAAACAGGGATCACTAACATTCATAGAGCCACACACATTAATAATAACCAGCGGTGAGAAGTAACCGAGTATAAATACTTAGTACTGTACATATATTTTTACTTTACTTGAATAGACTTTACAGGTACCTGTACATTAATTGCTATTTATTTGTCTCACAACTTTTTACTATTATTTTTAAAACACAAAATATCTGTACTTTCTACTCCATACAATTTTAGAAAAACGGGCTCATTATGTAATTTAATTCGAAGTAAGATTGGTTACAGTGAAGTAGTCTGCGAATTACAGTATATTGCTTCGACACCCGTCTCAGTTTGCTTCGCTTGGATGCAGAGTACGACTTTTTACATTTTTACTTTGAGTACATTTCAGAGCCTGTACTTTAATAATTTCACTCGAGCAAAGAAGTTTAATAGATACTTTTAATTGAGACGTTTTTTAACACATCTACGATGACTCGAGTGAAGATTGTGAGTGCTTTTGCCACTTCTGACAACAAACTGAGTGATTTTAAAAAATCTGAATTTTAAAAGTATGCAAAGACCCTCCGCTCTTTGCTCTTTAATGTTACTGTTTAATTTAGCAGCTACACTGAGCATGTTAACCCATTAACTGATCTGTCACCTTAACTGTGTCAACAGTGCAACAGGCTTTTCCACTGCTAACCTCCGCTCTGCCTCACAAATGCTGCTTCAGATGTCCAACCCATCCTATACGGCTCAACAAATCTTTTTATCCTTCATTTAAAAACAGTAAGCGGAATAAGATTAAGCTATTTTGGTCAGTTCTACTGTTTAAATGTGATTATAGCTGGTTATCTTCACATTATACTGAACTCAAAAAGGTTTGTTTGTAAAATAGCTTCTGGTCAACTTTCCAGACCAACAGGCACGAGGCAGCACCGACTCTAGAGAACTGGAAGTGAGTGTCCTCACTTTGACTCGAAGCAGTAAAAGAAAATAATGGATCACTATCTCGCTGTTACTCAACCTGACGTACCGAAGAAGAACAATCAGACAAATGCCTTCCATGCGATTCCTGTCAGATATTACGCACTGTGCTATGGTGCTCAAATGTCTTGTCACCGAGCAGTTCCTTCTTTGGTCTCGTAAGCGCCACATCTGCTGTTGTGATGGGTCTATTCCCACTTTGCATTTTACTTTGTCTGCTCAGCTTTATGAAGAACGAAGCTGAGCATCTGCTTGCTCCTGCTTCAAAATAGTGACAGAAGTGTGGTGTCATTCTGTTTATCTAACTTTTGAGAGGAAAATGAACAAGCACTTTTCCCAAAATGTCAACTAGTCTTTTTGGGGGGGGGTTTCAGATTGCTCTGAGGGACTTTCTTCCAATTTGGTGCAAAGATTTCTTTGGACTGAAGAATGAATTGATTCGATTTTGATTGTCAAAGTTATAGTCACATTTTTATAACCCTTATGTATGTAGACTGAAACTGCACTGGTTGGTCGATGCATAAAACTGCAGGGCGGTAATTCTTGTTTGTGCGATCTAGTACGCAGTTCCCCTTCCCTTTGGCCCAATTTCTGTTTCAATAGACTCTCTTCCTCTTTTAGTCTGAGTCACTATATCACTCATGTAACAATAGGAAGTTGTGGAGCTGCGAGTGCTTTCACAGAAGCGAAAAGTGGACCAAAGCAAAACACTGGTGCCTTTTTGACACTTGACGACCAAGAGGCCCCATCTGACGGCATTTCTGTAAATGAAGGTCACGGTTTCGGTGCTGACATCTTGACAGCTGCTCATTTGTCTTCGCATGAGAAGATTCCATTGGTGGATCTGAACCTGGTCCTGGTGTAGCAGAGTACAGCAGCTGGCACAAGCTGAGCTGTTGATAGTGGAATCGGATGTGACAGCTCTCTCACCAACACAGAGGAAGACCCGTAGCAGAAACATTAGCTTACCATGCATACAGTTATTTATATTGCATAATAAGTGGTATGCAAAATTCACTTTGTGCAACTGAAGAGACTAATGTACGTCGTCGATGAATAATCCATCATAATTCTATTTATATTATGATGTAATCCACCTGTTTAATCATGTGCTGAGTTGAAACATGATACTCCAGTGCACTTGACCTCAGACACTGCAATGCCTGTGACACTAACCCTGGTGCCTGTTTAATGTGAATTTAACTTTGGAGATCTATAAACCCAATTTACAATGTGCCGAACAGTGGAAGAGTTATTCTGCTCAGTTCATGATGGCAGCTTGTAAATAATCAGAGCAGTCATAAAGTGGTAAAAAAAAGCCTGTCTATTACAGATTAACTCCACATACTGTACCCTGGGAATATTGTTCCCTCCTCACCATGGAAACCACAAAGACGATATGTTTTAATCAGCTTGCATTTAAAATAACGTCTGGTATTTCTCTCACAAGACTTACAGTGTATGGGGATGGCCTGATCTGTGGCAGCCATCTGGTCTTTACAAGCTTGAATTTCAATTCACAACACAAATCTTTTGCTCTTTGCCAATACTCCCATGCCTCGAAAAGTACACATAGTCCCTCTCCCACTCCCAGCCAATTGAAAAAGCCTGAGGGGCTACATATGTTTTTTCCTTTTGTGTGTTTTCTCATCAGTACTTATGTTGGATATGTTGTTTGGATCTGCAGAAGTGCCCACCGCTGCTTGGTCTTTACAAAGACTACGCTTTTAATCTGACAATCTGTTACATGTTCATGATCCTACAGGTTTAAGGATTGTGATTGAAACCCAACAAGATCGTTCTTTCCACTTGACACCTACACCGCAGTTTGGATTGTTGTGACCTTTTTAGTCATCAGATGTTTGCAGAGGCCTACTGCAAATTTGTTTGGTGCTTTTTTTTCTCTCTTTTGCACAGGAAACTCTCCATTAGTGGGAGAAGCTCATCCAGACTAGAAGGAGGGGGAAGGAGTGGCTTTAAGTGCAAAATAAAACTTCAGACCTCAGAGTGCACATTATAATGGATCCACTTTTGAAATGTGCATAATATGCATTGTAACATAAATAAGGAGCATGAAGATTTAGTCAGAAATTACATTTGATTGGAGAACATTTCCTCCACATGTATGCATCCTGTTGGAGTTACAGCCCAGAAGCGGTTCCTCTGCCAGTATACAGAGTATGAGACCAAGTATTGAGGTGAGAGGAGGGTCTTTTAGAGAATTAACTGTTCAGCTTTTCACAACTGTCATGTCGTTGTTAAATCACACTTGTTATGCTCTGAGTGGAATCACATGCTTGGGTTATAAGATGTTGTACATGGGGAATACAGAGGAATAAAGACACTGATGTCGGACTGTCTCTGGAGGCATGTATAATTCACTGTGGAAATTGCAAGTCAAGCGATCTCAAGCTCATGCTATACACAATGATGAACCATCCAGTAGGCGATTTATTGGGAGAGTGGAGTGTATTGTGGATCCACTGTTTATTTTTGGAAAGTTGAAACAGAATCGCCTTGTTTACCAGACAAACACACTAAGCGCCGGTCGGTCAGATTGAGCATTAGCAGCCCGGGAGAATTCCTTTCCAGGTTGTAGGCTGTTAAAACATCCATACAGATTTTACCGTCCACAGCAGCCTAATTGGTTTGATACCATTACCGCTGTGCGCAATCAGGCAACAAGCATACAGCTACTGCAGGGATGTTGTCCCCCATTCCAACATTCCAGATCTATCAGCCCCAAACAGTGCAAAATTCACCTCTCTGCCTCTTACTCTTTTGGGTTGAGTTTTAAAAGGAAAATTTCTTTAAGAGAAAGAAAGAAGTTTACTATATGTTAATTGCAGGAGTGCAGGTCAACTCTATCCTTTATCAGTATAGAGTTAAGCCCCACTCCTGCAATTAACATATAGCTACTGGTCATCAGAATCCATGACATGCAGATCACACAACTTTACATTAAGGAGAATATAAGTGGTTACAAAATAGAAACTGTTAATGGTAACAACCATGTAGAGAATGAACCATTAGATAAAATCCAATACGCAGACATATGTAAAAGTGAAGACCAACATTAAATATTAATTTACTTTATACAATGCATAATTTAAAATAAAGTTTGAGTAAATCAAGTATTAAATCATACATTTATGATCAAATATGAATTCAATCATAACTATAAACACATAATACACTATTCAAGTCATTTCTTGTTCCAGGGTTCATGAAATCAAGTGTTTGTTTTCTATAACACTCATCCTGTTCAGGGAATCCCACAGAAGTCGTCATGTTTATGTCTGGTTTATTTTCTTTACTTAGTCACAGTGGTGCTTGGTCAGTAATTTATTGTTTGCTTGTGCAAGTAAAATTTGTTCATGCATGAATAGAATGCCTTACAGCATTGTGTATAATAATTCATGTCTTTGTCATTCATCTGGGCATGTACACTGTGTGGAGGAGATCTATGGCACTTGACTTATAGTCTGCTGGAGGCAATTCTCCTCAACAGCAAGTCAAAAATATTAAGTTAACATTGAACTTTTTGAACATGTATTGAGCTTTGCCTGGGTTATTTTTTTTTACCTATACAGGACACATTCTCAAGGTTGCACCCTGGTTGTTTTTGCAAAATCTGGTTTGGTGAGTTTCAAAGCAAAACACTGTCGCAGCACATTATGAGTGATGTCTATGCTGGTGTTTCCATTTGGTAAACACTGAAAGAAAATGTGACCTGCCAACTCCGGCTGCTTGTGACATTCACATCAGACTTCTAAGTGGTCAGTAGCAGCACAGGTCATTGCAAGGCCGTCAATCTGTGACTCTGTTGACAACGGCAATTACAACATGCGATTAAAAATCTATACAGCCACAAGGTCTCCCGTTACTGCCTCAAGGCAAACAGTAAATTGGAGTCAAGGGGTTGACACCGGCTCTATATCTTAGTAAAAGAAGAGGTTTGTATAATCCTCTGAATCAGTGTCAGAATGAAGAAGGCAAAAGCTCCTGAAGCTGGCGCCAGAGAAGGAGACATACAGACAGTAGAGGAGAAGGGCTCTGGTTCAACTCTCATCTGGTCCTAAGGGGATTACTGACTGCAGCTCGACTCAGCTGTGTGATGGCTCTCTGCAGTCAACGCCAGTTAAGTTGACGTTTATCAAGGCAATTAATCATTGTCACCGGGAATCTCACTGAATTACTGATGGCAGCCCAGGTGAGATCAAGTAGAAAGTGAAATCCTCTGTCTGATAAACATGCCAGATCAAGATTGGCCTCATGGGAAATCTTGACGATCTTGATGAGAAGTGAAAGTGAGAGAAAACAACAGACTGTTAATTGAGTGTAGAAAAGTTAAATCAGGGCGAAGGGATAGAATAGAGCAGTTGTAGGAGGGGTACAAAGTGGATGCACTAAACCTTATATGAAGAAAAAAGAAGGCACAATTTGGAAATGATGACTTGCGTTCACTTGCTGATTGGCTCTTATCAGTCACAACATCACTGTGGTGAAAGGAAAACGTTATGAACACTTGTTTTCACAGCGATTCCAGCACTTCGTCGTGGTCCAAGAAAAGCAATCCTGCTCTTTTTGTTACGATACGCGACGGGTGGACCCCAGAGCGGAGGCAAAACACAGAGCACTGAGGTGGTGCGTTCAATGATGTTTATTTAACGTGGGACAAGGTGGATAGACGGGGTGCTGATGGCTCCGGGAGTTCTTCAGCGCAGGGGAGAGGCAGGAGGGCAGGACGAGGGAGTGCTGATGGCTCCGGGAGTTCTTCAGCAGGAATGGAGAAGCAGGTGAGCAGGATGACGGGGTAGCTGATGGCTCCGGGAGTTCGTCAGCGGGAAGGAGAATCAGGTGAGCAGGATGACGGGGTAACTGGAGGACAGGAGAACAGACACGAGGATTAACTGGGAGAATAATCACAGGAGGATATGACTATGAGCGCTGGTGCGCCTGGTGAGCCGGGTCATCTAGTGAGACGAGCAGCACCTGCGGGAAAAAGGAGAGGAGAGAGGACGAGGGGCACAGAGAACTGTGACAGTACCCCCCCCCCCCCCCCCCCCCCCCCCTCAACGGACGCCTCCGGGCGTCCCACCAGGACGGTCCGGATTGGCCTGATAGAAGTCTCGGAGGAGGGTAGGGTCAAGGATGAGTCGCCGGGAGATCCAAGATCTCTCCTCTGGGCCGTATCCCTCCCAGTCTACCAAATACTGGTACCCCCTGCCCCGTCGTCTGACGTCCAGGATTCTGGAGACAGTGTAGGCCGGATGATCGTCGATGAGCCGGGTGGGTGGCGGGGGCTCGGCCGGAGGGCTCAGAGGACAGGTGGAGACAGGTTTAACGAGGGAGGTGTGGAAGGCGTACCGTCACCGGATTTATTACCTTCTCCACCACATACGGACCGATGTAACGGGGAGCCAACTTCTTAGACTCCACCTGGAGTGGAATGTCCCGGGCGGAAAGCCACACCTTCTGCCCAGGTGTGTAGGTAGGAGCGGCAGTACGACGGCGGTTGGCTGTCCTTTCATTCCTGGCCGCAGTACGGACCAACGCTGCCCGAGCCTCCCTCCAGATTCTCCGGCAGCGGCGCAGATGGAGCTGAACGGAGGGGACGGCCACGTCCTCCTCCTGCGACGGGAACAAGGGGGGTTGAAAGCCGTTCATTATTGTGAAAGGGGTCATACCTGTGGCTGAGCTAGTCAGGGAGTTGTGGGCGTACTCGACCCAGGCCAGGTGTGAACTCCAGGACGAGGGGTGTCGGGCAGAAACGCAGCGGAGGGCTGTCTCCAGGTCCTGGTTAGCTCGCTCGGTCTGTCCGTTGGTCTGGGGGTTATAACCCGAGGACAGGCTGACCGAGGCCCCCAGAGCCCGGCAGAATGCCCTCCACACCTGTGAGGTGAACTGTGGCCCGCGGTCGGAGACAATATCCAGGGGCAGACCGTGCAGCCGGAACACGTGCTGGGTGAGAAGGGCAGCTGTCTCTAGGGCCGAGGGGAGTTTGGGAAGAGGGACAAAATGCACGCCCTTAGAAAAGCGGTCCACAATGGTAAGTATGGTGGTGTTACATGCCGAGGGAGGGAGCCCCGTGACGAAATCCACTGCGATGTGGGACCATGGGCGGCTTGGGATGGGAAGTGGTCGGAGTAACCCCGAGGAAGGTTGGCGAGAGGCCTTCCCACGGGCGCAGACCGGGCACGCGGCGATAAAGGCCTGGATATCTTGCGTCATGCCGGTCCACCAAAAACGCCGGCGGATGAACTCCAGCGTCCGCTGGATCCCAGGATGGCAGGCAAGCTTGGATGCGTGGCCCCAAACTAGCACTTGGGATCTAAGGGAAGCCGGAACATAAAGGCGGTTAGGAGGACCGTTACCTGGACCGGGATCCGTGAGCTGGGCCTCCTTGACCCGAGACTCCACCTCCCAGAAGGCCGCCGCCACGATGCAGGATGGAGGAAGGATGGTCTCAGGTGCCTGACTGAGGATCGCAGGAGCCATCTGCCGGGAGAGAGCGTCAGGCTTGAGGTTGCGGGAACCAGGTCGGTAAGTCAAGGAGAAGTTGAATCGGCCCAAGAATAGAGCCCATCTAGCCTGTCGAGGGTTAAGTCGTTTGGCTGACTGGAGGTACGACAAGTTCTTATGATCCGTCCAGACGAGGAATGGGTGCTCCGATCCTTCCAGCCAGTGGCGCCACTCTCCCAGCGCCAGGACCACGGCCAGCAACTCACGATTACCGACATCGTTTCTCGTTCATAGTATTTTTCTCTAACTGTAAGCAAACGCCTGTAGATTAAGACATTCTGCTTCCTGTTTACACAGGTACTCACATGCCTAGCGTACGTCCAAGTAGACTACAAATCACTATCACAATTATTTCAAACTTTTACCCCGATCACGATTAATGAGTGATTATTTCATGTTTTTTGCTCTTTTTCGTCTATTTATAAAGAATTGGAGACATTTATATGTATGATTTTAAGTGTATGGAAAACTTTTGTACCAAGAGCAGTCATTTAGCCCAGTGGAGTCACATTGTCCTGTTCTAACTTTCTAAACATTAGTGAGAAATCACACTCCTCAGACATTACCTGCAATGACGTGACACTCAAACACACTGTCTGTACAGTCACTCTGAAAGAGGGAGAAGATATACACTCATTTTCCAGAATAAGGTCAAAGCCCTTCCCAGAGTGAGTGGGTAAGCGAGGAGTACCACCCATTTTCTCTGGCTGCATCAGCAGACATGAAGAGCTCATCAATCAGCCTTTATACGTTTTATTTTATTCATACTCCAGCAGTCCTTATTTGGACTCACAGAACCTCTTTTGACTGCTGCATCCTCAGCGGTCACACTGCAGTAACGACACATTTCCAAAGACTTCCACCGTTTGGGTGGGTGAACAGTGCTCCGCCACAGTGTTTCAAGGCAAGTTGTTGTACTTTGCTTCACAGCACACCACCCACATTAAGTGGCCTCATTATACATCAAGTCATTTATGGTATTATACGGGTCAGTGGGAGAGCTCTGTGAATGATTATTGTAAGATGCTGTTTTAATGCAGCTGCAGTGTATCTCATTTGACCTGTAACTGTTACTTTCTCCCTAACAATCGACATTTTGAGAGCCTGATAAAACAGATGAAAGAAACATACCCACAATCCCACTAGTACACACAGATCTTAGTTTTGAGGAGATTTTCTGAGGACAAATAGACACTGACTTCTATTCGTCCTGCAATCTCAAACCTAAACCTGAACCTCATTACCAGACCCTGAACCCTCATACCAACCCAGTCCCCTATGAACTGCATTCCTCCGATTCGTCTAAAAACACACACAGAAGCACTTGCCTGCATTTACACAAAAAAAGGTGTATGTCGAGTATGTCAACATTCCTCTCAGGAGGGTGGCAAGAGAGGACAGGCTTTTTTTATTATTTGAATCGTTCTTTGGTTCAAACTGTACACGTTCCCTCATGTCTCCTCTCTTCCCCCGTCTGCCTCGCTCTGTGTGCGTCTCTGTGCTGTGGGCTTAGCGCTCGTCAATCTCTGCCGGCTGCACCATTACCTCATGGCCTGCACATCTGCCGACCACTGAAGACGTCTACTGCAGTTAGCATGCTCACCAACTAGCCCTGGCCCTTGCTCGAAATAAAATTCCTGTGTGTGTGTGTGTGTGTGTGTGTGACTAGACGTGGATACCTGGCTCCTGCCAATCCACCTGAGTTGCTGTGATCCATTGGTGATTTAACTCGTCAGCCTGCTGTTGTATTTTAACCCCACGTCTGTTGTACTTATGACCCGGTGTGGTGTGTGTATGTGTAGAGAATATCTAGACACTTGGCTGTAACTGCAAGCATTTACTGACCTTGGCCTCAGCCCAGAGTATTATTCCGCCTCTACCTCAGTAGCTTCATCACCTCAGTATCACATCATAATCAGTCGCTGCATTATCTACTGCAACGTCCAGCTCGGGTGGTAACTTCACTTCACCACCTGCCCTAAAGCCTGTGCTATGAAGTAAATACAACATACTCAACATACACATTATATTACTGCCCCATCATTAGAGCAGATTAACTCCAGTAAGAAGTGGCCAACCATCATAACCCTGAAAACCCTGGTTTGATGTGAAGTTGCCTTGCGACTCACCATCCCTGCTTCTTGGTACAGGATTCAGGATTCCAGCCTCCTGCTTAGGTCTTTCTCTCATTCCCTGGCCTGTGTCCCCCAAACCTCAACACTGATAATCCTTACCTGCTCCTCTCCAACTGCTCTGCAAGCAACGCTTTGTTTCAATCAGACTATAGATTCTGGTGTTAACAAACAATCTCTAAATCTGTTTTCAATGAATTCCTATTAAATCAGTTAATGCTAATGCTTACATTGAGAAGTTTTTCTTTATAACCTACTATAAGTGCTAAAAAGTAATTCACTGTTAAATCGAAAACGTAGTTGTCCTAAAGTTATCATACTTAATTCATTCATTCATCCTCTCTCTTACTGTTTACTTCTGTTGGAAATGCCACAGATTTCTCAGGCTAAGATTGACTTTAACTGTAGAATGTATTATATGCTATTTTTGGGACTGTTACTTCACCAATGTTTACTCTACATTTCTGTGATTGTAATCAAGTGGATGTCAGCATTTTTTCTGCTTCTTTTAAACAGTTAATAAATACAGAAAAAGCACAAACTGTGCTGCCAGAAGCTTTGCATTATTGAGCTATTAATATCTGCAGACCCTACAGCATCCAGGATACTGTAGGGTCGAGGAATTTCTTCTTAATGACGGCTACAATTCTGTTTTGTTTTTTACCGCGAGTCACAGTTTTGTTTGTGTTTACTTTTTTAATTGCGTGCCACTAACATATCCTTTTAAGGCATTTTGCTTTTCAGCTCTAATTGCTCTTACCCTCTGCCTATCGCTGGCCCATCAAACAACACAAGCCTACTGCTAAAGCCTGTTATTATCAGCCCTGCTGAGAACCTATCGACATGGTTTCGCAAATCTGAATTTTTGCTTGTCTTTATCGTGAAATCTTCTTTGAGTATCCTTTCTTTTGCGTCAGTGTATCATTCTTAGAATATATTTGAGCTATTTCAGCATTTTATTGAACGTGGTCAAGTCAAACTTAATTATTTCTTCAGGTTAAGTTTGATTGCGAATATGCAGTTTAAAAATATTGTAAAATTCAATAAAACTAACTTTATTTCTCCTTGTGAAAAAACAAATTTAAATTCACTAGATCCAGATTTTTATTTGGATCTGCATCAACTTTTAATAAGTTCTTCCCTGATCCATATTGCACCGTTCCACCAAGTTTTGTGGTAACCAGTCTACTAGTTTTTGTGTAATGTTGTCTAAAAAACAAACAAACCAACGAACAAATGGTCCGGGGGGATAATGTAACCTCCTTGGCAGAGGTAACAAACTGGATATGGTCACCTCACTTTCCCATTGTTCGTTCAAGTTGTTGTGCCGTCTTGACTGTTTGCTGATGGAGCCAAAATCTTTTCAACTAAAAATAGCTGTAGTTTTGCTATTAAAGTGAAGGAGGGCTGAAGCATATATTTATTGGTGCTAAGTGTGACTGCACCTTTAAGACTTTGTTAGCGGGCTCAGCCCCTGGCGCCATGTAAACCATATTGTAATAAGGCTTAACATGCTGATTGAAGATAAAGCTGAGAAAAGGAAATGTGGAAGGGGAACTGGGTTGTGTAATCTACTCCTGAGTGAACAGAACACTGCGGTTATATGGCTCCATTTTATCAATGCATTTACTTGATTATGCTTAATAAAATAAATCATCATCTGTGTTATTACTATGGGAAACTTCCATTACAGTATCTCTAACTGTTCAGTTGGTCATCCCAAATGGGCTGGAGAGATAAATGGACAAGAGATCAGTTGGGGGAAGGCGGCATCTGCCTTCCTTTGTTCCGAAATTCCTGTGCCGCACGCAAGTCCCATGACATGCTCACCACCTCGATGCCACACAGACTAAGAGTAGAGAGACACAACTCAACAACACTTTCACAAGTAACGTGCCCTGTTTACCTGTATGTTTTGAAGAATCCTGACTGGCCAGTTCATGCTTGAGGTTCACTGAGGAGACAGAGACAGCATGAGGGAAGTGCACAACAGGGTAGATGTGGATTTCAGAATGCGTGGGTGCACGCTGGACAAGCTTGAAGGAGAAGATAGGCTTTTAAACTTCAGATTGAGACAGCTGAGGGAATGAATGGCATGAAAACACCAGAGTATGCCCTGCGATAGCATCTCTTCAGTCGGCTTCCTGGAACATTGCTCACATTGCTAATGGTATATGTCGGCAGTCAACGAGCGCAGACCTGTTCCTCTGACTTTTAAAATAGAACAACCGGGTCCCTGTGTTTGGTTTTTCCTTTGCTCCAAGGCCAGCCGAGTACCAGCCCAAAAATGCAAACAGGACATCTCATTGCTCAGGGGAAACCAGTCCTCATTATGTGGGGGAAACAAAAAACAACGAGAAACATGCCTCGTTATCCAAAAGTCATTGGAGTTTCTGCCTTGCCACTGAGACAGAATAATTGGCAGTAAATGCAGCCTTTTGTAGAAAAACTGGTCTAAAATACTCTTATTTTTCTTTTTGACATTCGCGGACCAACACCTGCACTGTTGTAGAATAAAACCAAAAGGTGACAGGCGGATATTATATTTAATACCTGTGGTTTTCCATCTATCCTTTCTTTCAAAATCTTGATTTTCTAGTGTTTGTGCAGCTCCTGTAGTCACCTCACATCCTGTTTCAAGTTAGTTTGATGCATGCAGTGACAACAAGGTTAGACAAAGGGTGGAGAAGTGGGAAACAGAATCACATTACACCGTGTTGATTACAGTTGAAGACAGCAGGATAGATTTCTAATGGAATTACATGTCATTGAGACTTTGATTGCTCCTGTAATTACCAGTTTATCAGCAATAGGCTTACAGCAATGATCCGGTGGGAGGGACCAACACCACTGCGCAAGTGGCAGCTAAGAAGAGAAGATATGAATGTGTTGTGATGGGTCAAGTAGAGATAGAAATCTGATCAATCCCAACTTGTACAAAGCAGGTCTTTGGAAATGACATCCCATAGCAATTTGATAAATGAGGCCAGAGCTGTGGACTTGAATGAGAGTTCAGTCGCACAAATGAGTTCTTAAGTCTTGAAGCAGATCTTTATTTAGACTTGGCTGCTCTGAGACTTAGTACTTTGACCTGTAAAGACCTTACTTGCTTATATACCACATAGAGCATAAACTGCAGACAGCCACCAGGGGCGATCAAGATGATTTGGCCCCACATTTGGGGAGCTTTGATGCCATTCATCTTCGGTCTACCAATTTGTAGACTAAACAACATTAGTCTGTTTCCAACATGCAGCAGACACCTAGCTACATTAGCATTGACATTAGCATTTTTAATAGCATTCATTTAAAGTTGGCTTGGGTCATATGAAGATTTCACTTCTCTTTTAGCTTTAACTTTTATCCCTTGATCTACACAAAACTTGGAAAATGCTGAATGCTCCACATTGTTCACCAGCTGATCACTAAGGTTGTTTGTCTGCGGTTGGGTTTAGGGCAACAAGCAAACCTGTTGGGTTTTTAGTGGATTTTGGAGTTTCTAAGCAACAACATTCACCTTATACTTAAATCTTTTATGAATGTGTTTCCCTGTCTGAAGCCACTTCTGCTGCAGAGATCACAACTTCCCTTTACTGTTGAAGCCTCGTAATGGTAGATTAGACCTGGAGTTAATAGAAAATAATTGTCAATTTATAAACTTAATTTAATGGCACTAAACAAGCACTTAATGGCCAAGGGGAAGTAATTTACCAAGATTTGGAGGCAACTGCCTTCTCCTGTTATGACTCATTACTGTAGAGCTGTTTCATTCTCAGGAAAATGTCCAGAAAATGGGGTCAGGTAATTTTCCGGAGTTTGCCTTTTACATGTGAGGAATGCAGCAAGAGGTTGTCTGGGTCAGACGTTTTCACAACAACAGGAAAATCTCTTGAACAAGGTTAAAGCATGCAGAAGAAAGGTTTTGTTTACATCGACAGGCCCTTATCACCAATTGCTCACAAATCTAGTTGTCTTTGTTTATTCAGTTTTGCATCCATCGCATGTTAGAAACGTTAGCCTCCTCCCCCCTCTGTCTCTGTGAATTATCTGGAATTCTGTATTGTCACATGGGCTCATGTTGACATTTTACTCCAACAGGTTGCCAGGAAAAGTTCAGAATAACGCCGGGTTCACACCGGACGCCGAAGCGACGCCGTAGCGTTAGCGCAGCTCCAAGCCTTAAAAAACAGCTGGCTCCCATCCACTCCCATGTTAAACCGTTGTGCCGGTCACACCGGACGCTGAAGCGCCGCGGCTGCCTAGCGCCGTGTGGGCGTCGAGTCTATTTTTTCTGCTTGTCGCAAGCATATTGCGCCAGGAAACACACTGAAAAATGATTTTAAACGATATTGATGACATATTTTATATGACATTATTATCAAATATGCATCCCATACTTTGTAGTCACCTTCTGTTGTCCAGGAGTTTTAATTTTACCACTTTTACCAACCACATTATTGTGGTTGGTAAAACAACAATCTGCCCATCCACTACAGCCACACAAGCAGTGATAAAGATAAAAAGAGAGAGAGAGGGAGGGGGGGGGGGGGGGGGGGGGGGGCTACGTATTCTCCAGGCTAGGCTTCAGTGGAGAATACGTAATTTACCCTCGACACCCGACATTTAACGGAGCAAACAGCGGAGAAGTTCTTCAACATGGATGACATTAAATTAATAATTGAAGTGGAGAAGTGCAGTGAGTTGTATGATCCTCGGAACATGTTGTATAAAGACAACACCAAAAAGGACAAATGTTGGGACGCTGTTGCTTAATGTTTGAGCAACAAGTAAGTATATGCTTGAATACTACTGGATCAACGGATGATATTATTAGCGCTGCCCGGCGCTTCAGCGTCGCATCAGCGTCCGGTGTGAACCCGGCGTAACACCTTGAGCGACTGCCTCTGAGATTTGTTATCTCACATACAGCCCTTCCGAAAGACTTCAGGAAAAGGTCCAGAGTTCAGTACACGTCTTAAAGCAGCTTTTATGTCTCCCCCTATCAGCCCAGTCAACATTAGCTTATTGACCTGTTGCTCTTGTGGTGAACATTTATTATTTATTTTTCCATGTTTACACAACCTGTAGTTTCTAATTCCTTCAATTTAAGACTCCTCCTGTTTTTCTTGAGTCATCCATGTTGTTTTTGTTTGTGCCTTGAGACACCTTTTTTCAATTAAGCTATTTAGTAACTCAAGAAATGTGAAAAGTCACCTGGAACGTTTAGTCTGGAATAACTAATAAAAACATATGATTATAATAACATTCAAACTACATTTTTACTACATACAACTTCACTGTAGTTTTTCTTGTTTAAAATGTTCCTGCTTTTGAGTTGTGATCGCGCAGGTTCCTCTATCACAGTACCAGTACGCTGAGCGGCAGACTGTGATCCTGTACGAATCCATGCACACGAGTGTTGCAAACAATCCTTGTGGTTTTCAGATTAACAAAAAGCCATCTGCACAAATCCTTTTGTAATGATGGGTTTCCCCCCTGTGTGCCAAGTGAGACATGTCTCAGCCCAAAAATCAAGGATGCAAGCAGCTTAAGTGAAAACAAATATTTGTCAATGGACCATTATTTTCCACACTGTGCTGAAATTATTTGCCAGTTTTCCAAGTGAGGAACCAGACATGTGGACACAGAGGAGGGTTAAGTTCAGTAACTAATCAGGAAACTGTGTGGTCCTTCCCATCAAGAGTCAGGTACTGCATTCCAAAGATTAATACAAAGCCCAGAGTCTGTAGTTTAAATCAAATAAAGTTCTCTGGTTATTCAACCTAATGTTGTGACCCACTTAGCCTGAGAGAACCATAGAGTGACTGATAAAGCTTGTGTGTGCTGGTATTTTTTTTTCAGAGTGCGCTGGGAGAGATGAGCTCAACTGCAGCTAACGCCAGAAATAAAAGTTAATTTGATGTGCTTCGTTGACTCTCGATTGTTTCTGGAACACCTGCTCTTCTTCTTGCATGGAGAGAGTTAATGCAGGCATCTGCAGGGAGCCATGGGAAACCGGACAGGGTTTATTTTATCACACTATGTCTAAGGATTGGATTGGATTAGTGTTACCTCTCACTATGGTCTCACCTCCTTGTTGATTTTGAAAGTTAAAGGGATAGTTCACCCAAAAATGAAAATTCAATCATTATGTACTCACCACTATGCTAATTGAGGGGTGGTTGAAATGTACACAAAACACTTTTGATCGTTTTAAAACTAAAATGGGGCCAGTAGCGTTTCCAAACTTCGTTTTAGTGGCTCTAGAACTGTGGACTAGTATTGACACCAAGCGGCCACACAGTCTTTTGCTGAATTCCAGATAGATTTAGCAGTATGCAATTTGTTGCCTCTACTGTCTCTATTTGCTGTTTGTTTTCTAACTTTTTTTAGCAGTGTCTACGAATTGGATTCCTCGTTTATCTGAAAGTGAAATAGTGCTTCCCTCTTGAGTTTCCTGGGCTGCTGCCTGTTTGATTTTCTCCAGCATTCCCCTATCCTCCCGCCCACCATGATGGACCCTGATGCCAGGCGGGCAGGTCCAGGCTTAGGCAACAGACGGTGAGGAGGTAGGCTGAGTGATACACAGCATTTCAGGAACATATAGTACTCGGTTTTCTTGCATTCATTTTTTCTCTTAATACAATAAAATGTAATACTTTGGCCCTTGTGGTAGAGTCATACTTCTGTCACTCAGGTCACCTGAGGAGACAGCTCTCTGCCTGATGACACCTGCATTTTCCACATTCTTCAATAGGCATGTGGGACACAGTTGATCTCACTTCAGACTGCAAACTGTCTCCATATCATAGCAGTTATCATCATGATAGGAGACCAGAGCTGTTCTGCACGCTGTGTGAAAAAGGTGTATTAAACATTAGATTTGTATTACTACACAGTTAAACAAAATGCATTGTTTTTAGGGAACAAAACTGCTGCTACTGGTAGAGAATTATTAAAACTGTACAACTGTATGAGCACACAGTGCATCAACCTTTGTGTTAATTCATAACAGGTGCAAATTCTCAGGCTTGTCATTGACAATTTCCAGAACCACAGAGAATCAAGTTTCCCCCACACCGAGCTTTTTTTAAACCCTCGATGCGATCAAGGCACAAAGGAAATTTCCACTGCCGCATGTCGGCGTGTTGAATGAATGGTGTTGCCGTGTGTGCTGTGTAAACTCCACCTCCATCTGCGGCTCCCAAAGCAGGTAGAGCCCAGATGGCAGGATTGCAACTGACCAGGCTTTGACCCTAAATCCTTTCAGCCCACAGCTTCACAACTCCAGGAAAAAGCAAAGTATTTAAGTGTGCATGAAAGCCGTGTTAAAGGGGAGAGATTGAGTTGTTTTACTCTGCGTATGTCTCACTTTCCTTAGTCGTCCTGCTGAGAGAGACGATGAGTGATTTAGGTTGGCTTGCCGACACTCAACACTTTCATGGGACATTTCAACATATAAATTACAATGATTGATTTTACAAAAGGGACTCAATGGCTGGTTAACATTGCACAAACTTCTGAGATGATATCAGCTTATCTATCAACATATTGATGTTAAGTTTAGCTGCAGTAAAAGGAGACATTGTGTTCTCCCCGGCTGCATGAGCAAAAAAAACTTGTCTTTGATCATTCGACAGACAATCTGACGTAGAAAAAAAACAAATGTGGTTGTTGGTGTGTGGTCCGAGAACAATCTCCTCTCTTCCACACGCTGTTTGGCTTTATAGGGAGTGACCTGTGTCCGAGCGATGGTATGCCTCTTACATCAGATGATCAGATTGTATGAGGCTCTCGTTCCAGATCAGATAAACCTTAATTTCACCTTTCAACTCTTGGCCAGAACCTGGCAGCCACCTACAGGCTGTTTGTTTTCGAGTGAGTCAGCATTAGAGGAACCCTGAGCCGGTTGGACGTCATTGCATACCACAGTGCTGCATGTTTATCAGAACTTAAACTTTGCAACTTCAAAAATATGATGAAACTGATGTTTGTGATTAAGCTGCCCTGAGTTTCAGTGCAGGGAGCAGGCCGACCACAGCTGGCTCAGATGACTTCGATGTCTGTTTTTAGACGTCGGTATTCAGTTTCACTTGGATAGTAGGAGCAAAGCACAGAGGCTTGTCTGGTGAATTTTGTCTATAATGGCTGAACAAACAGTGTTGCATTTGCGCGGCCAGAATTATCAGCAATCAAGGAGATAACGCAGGCTGTTTTTACTGGAGGACACAATGGGAAATGAGGACTAAGGATGGGGATAGTGGGCGTGAGGGGTGGGGATACATGATCCCAACGTGAACTTATGCCAGCATGATTAATCTCTCACATACACAGACGACACAAACTCAAACACACAAAGAGCCATGACCGCTGTTTTAATTGTGAGAACTTTCCTCAGTCCAATGGGAATCCTCAGTATAATTGTACTCTTCAAAGACTCAAGACCCTTGAGACCCAAGGTATAGGATCTAAATAGGAAAACCAGAGATAGTTGCATAAACCATATATGTATTTATAAAGCCTCAGGGGGTTATTTTGGGGCATAGAGGGCAGTTAAGTGAATCGGTACATTGACATTCCAGTCTTGTTCTCAGGCCCCAGTGATTGTCTCTACATAGCTGTCCGCTGAGTCAGCCCTTGCCAGTGCAGGCATCTAGTTCAAGTTGTATTTCCTTACAATACAAACACTGATACATAGATTTATCCTAAATACAAAGACACTGAAAAACATGATTCAATTTATGTTTCAACATATCCATGTCTGAGTAAATTCCATCCACCAATTAACACTTATTGTTACACGCTCCAGCAAAAGCTATTAAATTGACTTTTAGTGAGAAGTGTTTTGTTAAACTTACGTTAAAGCTAGAGTTTGTAATCCTGGAAAGCTAGTAAGAGCAGGCTATCCGTTGAAAAGAATCAAAACATCACCTCCCATCAGCCCTCTCTTCAAAGCCACGCCTCCAAAACAGCTGAACGTCCACTGACTGACCACTGTCAAATGAAATGATTGGTCGTTTGTACAACAGTCCACAGACAACTGAACTTATTGATGGCTATTGGGACATGAAGACTTTTTTTAAAACACATTTGTCGTTCAATTACTTGTGCTGCAGCATTAATACAGCAACATATTGTTATCTAACTGGTAATTAATGCAAAAAAACTCTTCCTTAAAGCTTAATACTACTGATTCAGGGTCTAAGTAACAGACAACGTTGTTGACAGGATCTTCCTTATTACACACATTTTTGTCATTCACTTTGTTTCGCTTGAGTTCTTACTAGGAATGCATTACATCATGATACCCTTACCTAATCTGAAATAAATGTGGTGGGGAAAAAATCGCAGGCTCTGGAAACAAATCACAGGCTCTTTATTTTCAGCCTGTGCCATAATTAGAATTAATAACATCTATCCATCTATCCGTCTATCCGTCTGTCCATCAATCCATCCATCCATCTATCCATTTATCCATCCATCTGTCTATCTGTCTATCTGTCTATCCGTCTATCCATCTATCAATCCATCCACCCATTTCACATCACACATTACACCCTAATTCGTATCTTAGTTTTAGTTTCAAATAGGGATATAATGTCATTTTTACTTAAGATAAACGGTAAGGAGCCATTCAAGGTGGACATTAAATGTGTTAGCATAATGTATCAGACGCAGTGTGTTGCACCTTTGCACCTACAATAATGGGTTGAGAAGAGTAGCTGAGAGAGCTCCATAGGAAAATATCACAATGACAAATGTGAGTTCAGCTTACAGAGGCTATTGGCGACGTTATAGCTGCACATTGCCACAGTGCAGTCTTTCCTCATGATAATTGGGATGATTACCGGACACATTAGGCATTTTTTATTAGATTGGTGAAATGGTGCTCTGAGGGCAGTGAAATGCCCTGAGTATAGTTGCTGATGTCAGGGCAGAGTATTATAAGTTGCATTATTATTAGCAACATTAGTTCATGCTGTTAGCAACTAAAGGCAATCAATTGTGGGATTTCAGCATGGTAAGAGTTACTAATTATGTGATGAAGTGTTGTGCTGATCCATTTGTTCAAAGGCCGACTACTCTCTATTAACTGATTCTACATCTGAATCCTTAGGGGAGGGACAACATTTTGCTGCAGGAAGCCTTCTGGTTTCCATTTCTAGTTTTAGCAATTACTTTTGAGCAGGTAAGGAGTCCATGTGGAGAGCAAAAGAGGACACATTGACTGAAATGCATCTGCTATCAGCTTTTTAATTTATCTGCTTTCACACGCACATTGCTGTTAATAGAGATCAGCCAAAATGTCGTTTGGACCCAAAACCCAAACAAAAAGTACCACTGTTTGTGTTTTGTTTCAGAGAAGATGCAGTCTTAGCCAAGGCATCCGCTGTCTACACTGGAAGCCCCAAAATATATCCATACAGCTATTTCCCCCAGAGGCTATTAGGTCGTTGCACATTAGCCAATGGGCTCCGATTATGGGCGTGCAGACATGAGTTGTGTCTATTGTGAAGTAAGCTTTCTGTGGCTTCCCTACAAGCAACGGTGTATCAGAAGAGGGACTATTTCAAATTGTCATTGTACTACCCAACCATCTGTTTCTGTGATTTATAACCAACCACGTCCAAGGAAAAACCCAAGGAAATGGCTTCTGCATGGTTCATTTTGACAACTTCTAATGGAAATACACACACCGCTCTATCAAACAGTAGTTCATAGATTGATAGAGAGGGGATTTATTGAATTGGTCGACAGGGACAGAAAATAAAATCCCTTCAGTTATTTCAAACACTTCTTTTTTCATAAAAAACAGTGAGTACTTATGACCAAACTTATCTGTCCTGCTGAAGAAAATGACTTAAAAACATGAGAAAAACACTCACATCCAAAGACTCAGGTTCTCACTTGGGAGCCAAGCGCTGAGGTAATTGCTTTCCCACAATACCCACAATAACATATGCTAACTTGTTATTTGAACAAAATCAGTTATATCTGTGTAGTAAGCAATTACTCAGGGGCTGTATAAACTGGACTCCCTGTGCCACTTCTGTTGCAAACATCAGCATTTGTGCAGCCAACTTAAACTCTATGACAAGACTTTATGTTTATTAATTCAAGAGCAGTTTAAAATAACCAGGGAAAATACAGCTTTGTTGATGGACACAATACTTTCTCACTTACTAGAGGAGCTTGAAGGATAATGTCATTTTCTTTGGTCGCTTTTCAACATTTTCTCCCAGATTTCTTAACCGTTAAAGTCAACTAAGTCATTTCTGACATCTGGGAACACAGCAACATCCCTATATTGGCTACTTTGACCATATACACTAAAGCACTTCAGTAGAAGGTGAAACCCAAATAATGTCTGTAAAAATCTCTCTTTAAATCATTTGTTTTAAAACATGTTTGATCGTCTGACAGCTCATGTTCTTTACCCTGTCTGACCTCTTTTTTAAGCCCTGTGAGTTTGTTCCCAGAGCTCAGTAAACTTGGACAGTACAATACAGTTACTGAGTAGAGTAAATGTTGTGCAAATAAGGAACATGGTATGCTGTCATAAAACAAAATAATTATTTAAATCATGACGTGGCAGATCAGAGGAGGGGAAAACACCTCGGATATTGTCAGTTGATATTTCTAATATGTGACATCTGTTTCATATTATTGTATATCATAACGTGAGGCTGCTTTCAGACATGCACTGAGCTCTGGCTGTTTTCCTGGAAATCTTCTGGAGGGGCTGTATGTGAGAACGCAAATGTCAAATAATGTAAGACTGTGCATCTTGTGTTAGACGAAAAAAAGTGTAAGGTCATGTCTGGGTGTTGCAAGCTAACCTTTCCCTTCAGCATCAGATCTGTATAAGAATCTCTCTTCTTTTATCACTACGAGCTTCCTCATTTCCTTTAGGAGCAAGCCCACAGTAAATCTGAGATCAGCACTGGTTTACCTGCACTCTGTATAGCAACTTAAGCAACCCAATGTCCCTAAACCATTCATCCTTCATCAGGACAATGTCATGAAGCACAATTATTTCAAAATGTTACGATCATAATGAAATGCAATATTTTCCCCATTACCCTTTCTTCCAGGTCATTCTGTAAAGACTAAACCATCCAACACAAGAATAGATATTTATTGCAAGCAATAAAGCTTCTTAATGGTTAATAACAATTACACTGCAACCTCTCCCTCACCCCATCCCACCCCCTGCCATAATTAACATACATCATCACTACAACTCAGTGATATTTATTCATTCATTTATTTGAATACTATAATTAAAACTGTCTTTCTATGGCCATGGTGACCTCTGCATGGTCCCAGGTGTGTCCTTTATCAGCAAATACACTTTTGAGGGTAGATAAACCTGTTCTGTCTTTTGGCATTGCGTGTTTTCTTTGAATGTGTTTTTTCTTTGTATGGGCACCACACTGATTTCACATTTTTCACATAAAAAGATGGCTGCACTGACTTTGTCCTTGGGAGATTAATCAAATTTGATGGCCTTTGGAGGTGAAACTGATGGGGGTTAAGAGGACTGTGGTGTAACAGAAGGGGGACAGGAGTGACGCTGGGGGAGTAAGTGTGGTCTTCATTTGTGATTGTTGGAATAAAATCCTCTGGGGCAGATGGGGGAGAGTGAGGCTCTGAGTCAGGTTTTGGAGATGTGTATCCCGGGGCATGTGCTGACATCTCTTGGGAAGCACACAGAGCTTCCCCGCATAACACTGAAGATAATACTAAGTCCTGTTATCACAGACATGTCCATCCGTCCTGTTGGACATAAACACCCTTTCCAACTGACCCTAATTGTGAATATCTGGTGATAATGAGTTACATGTAAATCCTGTATGTTATTTGATCGACAGTAATCGGCCATGAAAAGGTGTGTTGGTGATGAAAGGAGTTTCTCAGACAAGTCTCTATTAACAGGAGAAAGCATTATTCTCCTACTGCTGCTCAGTCTGTTAAGTCAGTCCTGCCTGCTAGAAACCTACGTGCTATTTTGGAGAGCAGAGATGAGGAGTCAGGCTCAGGAAACATTGCTGATGGGTATGACAACCCCCGTAATGCCTGTGTCAATTCACACCATCCGTCTCATTTTACAGTGACTGGTCATTTGTATTGTGTTTGTCAACCTTTTCCCTCAGCCAAGCATGAAGTAGGCTCTGACAGAGTCTGCAGCTTGGTGGAACTGCACGTAGGCAATGGCAGCTGAGTGAAACAATGATCTCATGACCCTCAGAACTCTGAGTGTGCTTCAGCTGAAAGACCTCAGTTTGTGCAGGTGAAACGTACAAATGCATTATTCCGAAAAGCATGAAAGCTTCACAATGTCTATAACATGTTTTGATCATTTGAAGCTAACATGCCTAATAAGGATTGAAACTTGGTTCGGTCTTTCTGTGTGGACTTGGCATGTTCTCTACATGACAGTGTTGGTTTTCTCCAGGTGCTCAATCAGACTACCACAGTCCAAATACATGCAGATTGGGATTAGGTTAATTGGAGACACTAAATTGTCCATAGGTGTGAATGGTCTCTGTTTAGTTGCTTTCATGCGCTGAAGTCTGTATAATCTTCTTACTGACATTCTCCGGGGGCTGTATGTGAGAGCACAAATGTCCAAGTGAGAGGCTCTGGATTTTCTTTGGAGTTTCTCCTGCTAGCCCTTCTGGATAAAATCCGAATTTGCCTATATGAGAACACAGCAGGAGAACCAGAGGAGGATTCAGAGTGAGTGTTGATGTGATGATGTTTCTAACAGGGATTTTTTTTTTAAATGATGGAAAATAGTTCCTCTGGATGCCAAAGACGATCCATACAAGTAGAAGACACAGACGGAGATGTCAAGAGAGATTTTCCTGATCAGGGCAGACGGCGGTTTCGATGTGCTGTAAATAAAAACACGTGATCTCCACAGTAGAATTAATCTCATCCTGCCTCCTGCATACAGCACCAACCCTCACCTGAAAGCTCCTCAGATTTCTGTGCTGTAGTGAACAAGTCAGCGATACACTGGCGACCTGTACAGGTTGTACCCCATTTCTGTCCAAATGTTGGCTGGAATTGGCCCCAGCCCCCCCTTCGATCCTTTAAGCATAAGCAATAATTAATGGATGATTGAAGCTAACATTATGGTCAATGTTCAGCAAATTAAAGTAAGTAACTGTTAAGAACTGGCTCAACCAATCATGACACAAAAGCAAGACTCAGACGAGGAAAGCTCAAAAGGCTCTTGAAAAACAAGGTCAGCACACAAAAGAGTTGCCCAAACATAGGTGAAGGTATCCAAGGGTTAACTAAAGGCTAAACCAGTACAAAGACTAACAAAGGAGGAAACTAGACATGAGAGTAGATTGCGTCCTTGCAATGACTGAGGGAAGCAAACGGAGGCTGAAACCACACACTAATCACTATATATCACACTTTATAGTGAGTTCATTATTTTGTGGTGCTGTCGCAATATTTAATGACATTTTTCATAACCTATTTAGTGTACTCATGTTTCCCACAATGCATTGTGAAAAGTAACCGAGCGATATATATACCATCATGCATTGCACTTGCTGTGGAGAAACAAGACGGAAGCAAGCAGAAGGAACAGCCTGACCTGTCATTCTAATATAAATACAAGCAGAGCAGAGCATCACAACGCAAACTGAAACAAACAAGTTTGTCTATATTTAAACATGGTCATTCCACATGTTTTTTTTACCAAAAAGTATTAATAGTAAGTGTAAAATAAAGATTTAAAATTTATTGTGGGATTTTCCACCTGCCAACGTTGTTGTTGTTGTTGTACGTTATAATTCTGCGACAATGACCTTATTACAAATCTACAGACATAAAAACCCATAAACTGAACCTGAGTGTTCAACTGAAAACATCTGTCCAATCACACCATACAGAGAGTTTCCGAATCATATTTAATTTCATGTAAGAGTAAATAGATAGTTTTTACAAACTAAAACCTCCGGCTTTTTAAGATTGGATATAAGTGCTTAGTTTTTCTGTAAACAAAATAATAGTATAGCTTCCCAAGAGACCCACTTACTGTTTATACTCTCTATTATTATTATTAGCTCTACTGCAGTATGAAAATAAAAATTCTACACAGAACCATCAGTGGGATCATTGCAGCATTTAATGTTGCATGTTGTATCTTTAATTTCCAAAAGTACAAACACATCAGTTATTAATCACGGTCATATTCAGTTAATTTACTGCAGTAGGGTCTTAAGGCTTCACATATTTACACACTTAATCTATGAGGAAGCCGCAGATGGAAGTGGTCTTTACTTTGACAGCCTCCCCACAGGGATGTGATCTCATGGTCATCCTGGGAACTTTCTCATTAATCCCCTGAGAACAGACATCGCGAAACCAACTGCACTGTATTTAAGACAAACAGATAAAAACAAGACATGTCACCTGAAGCTCACTTGATTATCACCACTCACATGGTGAGATTTCGTACTATCTGCTTCATAAAATCCAAATTTGAAAAGCTTAAAATATAAAAAAATTTACGCACCTACAATAAAAACTCAGCTTTGTCACATGCCAGTTATGTAATAACAAGCAGTCACGCTAAATAACAAATGTTCAACGTAGATGAAATGAGAGAGAAAAAGGCGGAAGTTCCTCTCTCGACATGAAGGAATTTTAAGCCACAATTGATACCAGAACTATTGCTCCATTTGCCGACCAGCTAATTAATATTTGAAATAAGAAATGCACTTACATTTAGTTTTGAAAAATAATCTGATGACTTGACAGCCAAGTGACTATTTTTCAACTATTCAACTTGTTAAATGTGCTCCTTGTCCCTCAAGGCTTTGACAAGTTAATTTCCTCATCCCTGAAAATGGAGTGACTGCCTCTGTTTACTTACACGGGAAGAATTATTTCTTTGAGTACTGTGACCATAAATATTTTTTAAAAGAAACAGGGTAAGATGCTCCCCCCTTCTGTTTCTTAGAAGCACTCCACCCTTTGCCGGAAAAAAAAAGCACATTCCACAGGAAGTTTACCCTCCGTCTCTTCCCTTCATTCCTCGCTCTTCCTGAGACGACCGATCGGTACAGATTACCATCGACTGGTTGGGCCGATAAGTGATGCTAATGAGGAGTGGGGGCATTTAGTGGTGTGAGGCTTTTTCATGCAGAGATACATTAGTTCTAGTTTATTAAAAACGCAACTTTTCATATTTATATTGACCATAATACTTATGGGGCAGCAGCGGCTTAGGGGGTAGAGCATTCGTCCTCTAGCTAGAAGGTTGGCGGTTGTATCCCTGTCTTCTCCATATGCATGCTGAAGTGCCCTGTGCAAGATACTGCCCTTGATAGAAAAAAGTGCTGCTCATAGATGCACTGTTTTAATTTCTGTGAATGGGTGAATGGCAGTAAACTGTAATCTAAAGCACTTTGAGTGGTCATCAAGACTAGAAAAGCTCTATATAGATAATGATGTGCACAAATACACTGGGCTAAAAGCACAGACATTCTCAAGAAAAACACACACGCACAAATTCATTCTGCACATTCACAGATTTGATTCGATTTGTTTTCCTTTTCCCCAAAAAATGTAATGTGATCCATCAGATAGTGTGATTGTTCCAGGCAGGTCGGCAATTTGTCACCGCTGCCGTCAACACCATCCGCCCACCTGCCATAGCAATCATGACTCTAATCCAAAATCGGCTTCTGCATTGTCTGCAGCTGACAGAATACCTGCCTGTCACCACAGACCTGTGACGAGAAGCACGTCCTGGTGCCGCAAACGGCACGCTTGCAATCTGTAGAGCGGGTCAGCGGCTCTTTGATGAAGTTGTTCACACAAACACACAAACACAACACCTGAATCAGGATAACACAGGCTTCACCACAGAGGGCTCAGGGGGGAGTGCTACCATCACAAAATGGAACCTGCATGGCTTCAAATCTAAATCCATACATGTCAGCTGGATGATGAGTTTGTGTGATAATTGTTTCTCTGTGCTGGTGTCAACAGTGTTTTCTCACTCCTGCAGGCCAGAGGGCAATAATTTTAGAAAGGCCTGTAGAGAGCAAAGATTTCAATATCCAGATCTCAGAGCTGGTTATAGGATGATTGAAATAGCTATGCTGTTAATAGACAATTATAATAATAATGTCGTCAATAATATTGAATAATACTTTGTTGACAAAGTCTTGTGTCTATGACATCTATGAGTTGTTATGTAGTCTGTAATACAGCACATAGTCAGTGTGATGATGACTGCGGTTCAAAGGTTGGTGGGGTTTAGCAGGGATGGAAACTTATTTCCTGTGAACTTTGGAGAGAGTGGTTGCTGCAGTCTGCTTAGATCACACAGCTTTTAGTGTAAATCATAGGCCCTATGTAAAGATGGATGAAAGGACCTTTCACCAAAAATGAAGCTCAATTATCTCGATTGCCACCTAGTGCCCGCCTGCAGTATAGGTCATAAATCCATCTGTGTCAATAGATGGGACATGGGCCAAACTAAAAATGTCCTTAGATCATTTTTTCTCACACATGGTTTCTGTCAAAAATTGGTTTTAATTACTCATTTGATGCAGGATGAATTGTCATGGTTGACAGCTGATATTCATGACTGGTCAAACTCGTGTATCAGTAGGACCTTGCTTCGGTGGCTACATCCCTGATCACTACCGCGCGAACTCTGGCTCCACATGCGCAACATGGTGGAGTTTATATCCGCAACATTTTAGCTTCATTTCTGGATAGTGGGAGGAGGGGGTGTACAGTCTTAATGTACAGTCTATGGCATAAATATAAAGAGGTTCACTACAAGATAAGAGACTTAATGTCTACCAGATGTGCTACATGCCAAACCGCAGACCAGATCGTACTTTGCAATCTGAGCAAACAGCAAGGTTTTTTTTCATGATAAATTGAATAATCTCACACATTACAGAAATAATGTGACTGATTATCTTTCAAGTTGACCTCCTCATCAGTCTGGTTTGTTTTCTTTCCAAACACACTCATCTGATAATGAAACCCTTTATATGTAAACACATACCAGAATCAACAAATGTGCATTTTTGATTTGATTATGGAAATGCACTTGTGTTCCCCTCAAATTCACAAAAATAAAAAGTGAAAACCACAGATGACATGACCTTCTGGCAGCTACAGCCCTGAAGCCACGATACCATGTGCAGGTTGAAGATTCAGCCACATCAAATCTGAATAGAAATGCTAATTACAAACAAATGAACGAATAATAGCGATAAGTATTCAGTTGATTGCCTTCAAATGCCCTCTCTTTTTGACCTCGACACCGCACTTCATATTTTCATTTCACATTTCTTTAGTTAACTCTTTAGGAGGAATGAAAAATCACTGAGTTTCTGTTGGAGACTGTAAGTAAAGGTGGAGATGAAGCTTAACTTACAGTCGGATCACGACCAAACTCCAAATTCAAAAGAGACATTTTCTTTAAATTTTTTGCAACGGAATGTCAAGTCAGAAAAAGGTTTATCTGAAAAACAATCAGATATAAACAGGTAAAGGGATCCGTTCATTATCCATAATACTGTTGTTCTCAGCTATCCGCTATTATTTGAGGTGAGGCCCCGCTGAAGGTGAAGACTGAACCAGAGAGTGTGAGGAGGGATTGTGTTCATGTTAAAAAAACAGCAACATTCGTGACCTGCACCAGGCAGGCTGTGGTATAAAGGAAGTGATCATCTTATACCTCCAATAAACTGTTTCTGTGTTATACTCAAAATGAACCTCAATGCACGGTGTCTGAATTCTTTACTGAGACAAATTTCTATCCAAAAGTATTTGGATCGTACTTATGGAAACCTTTACACTTCTGACAAATTGGGGCAACAATTAAAGGCTAGAACACTGTAAAAATGAAAACGTTGGGAAAACTCAAACATTCAAGGTAACTTATTGTAATAGAATTTTGAGGTCCTCTGTATAGACTCAAACAAACATGGGTAGACCCTCGAAACATGTTCTCCTCTGATGCAGTGCAATGTCAAATGTCTGGAAATCAGTAGAAAAACAGGAGAGCAGAGACAAACTGGCCTTCTTTTCAGAGTATAGAGCATATACAGTAAACTCGCTTGTTTCATTGTATTAGGTTCACCTGTTTAAAAGTAAGGCAGTATAATACACCAGTGCACCAGGCAATTCATGGTGTAGGTGTCCTCCTATCCTATGATAGCAGAAATCCTGGAATTATTCTGAAATGTGTTCCTAATATTTTGCAACCTTAACTTGTATGAAATTGGCAAGACCTCTCTTAAAAGTGTGTATCATTGCAACTGACTGAGTGCTCCTCACTTCATCCCTCCCTTCCTGAGTGAGAAAGAGCCACAGTGGCCTTCTTGCTTAAAAACACCAAACTACTGTGGTCCTGTTGTCATTTGTGAAACGCTGTCACGCAAGCCATACTTTGAAAGTTAATGCGCCTCTATTCCTGGTCTTACGGTACAGGTCCTTTGAGCGCAAACCGGACAAACATTGAAGGTTTAATGATACTTATTAAGAACATTTGATTTAATTTCCACACAAAACATAGAAAGGGGATATAAGATGGAATATAATATGTATGTTTTAGGCAAAGTTTGCTAATTGCTCATTGTGGCACTCTTAACTTGGTCTTATTAAATATTATTAAAAAAATTCCTTGAGAGGTGACACAGATATTTCATCTCACTCTTGATCATGGTGACCCCCACTGTCTGCATGTCAAGTTAAAGTGATTTACTGTAGAATTTCTGAAAAACATTAAATGCAAAGTTGGCTACTTTTTGATTATTTCTATCATATAATCGTATCATTAAAGGATGAAAGATGTGTTTATTATCCCTGAGGGGCAATTTTTTTACAGCCAGTAATCAAATCACATGTTATGTTATTATCATACTGCAGAGAATCAACATTATAACCGCAGTGTTAAACAAAGCTGCATCTGAAAAAGGCTTTTTCCTTCATTGAAATTGTTGTACAGTATCTGTGTCCATCAGACAACTGTAAAAGAACAGGGTTAGGAGATGGGAAGTTCAACAAAGTAAACTAAATAAATCTATGATGTCTCAACAATTCCATCTATGATCTTAAACGGTCTGAAACATTTTGTCTCGCAGTAGTTTTCTATCCTGGAAACAACACATAGTTTATCCTTGTTTCTGTCGTCATGTCCTGTTTCATTTCACCTCGTCGTGTTTGTACGCTCCCTTGTTTTTTCTGTTGATAAATATTATCATCCATTCAAAGTAATTTCTGTTCGCAAACTTCCCACACACCTTCATAACAACCTCCCTGTCCAACTTTTTCTTCTTTTGTTAAATTCATGCTGCTTCTTCAGTACACATACGCGAGACGCCACCTCTGACTGGTTTGTCCACTTCTGGCGTCTGGAGCACTATGGTGATCCAACATGGCAACGTGAGAAATGCGGTAGTGTAAACATAATATATATACAAATATATGTATATATATATATATAAAGCTCATTCTATCGAAACAATAACACTATGTTTTTTTATTTTAGGCTCATTACACAGTTTATATAACTTAGATATGAGGATAATATATTTTTTGCAAAGAGAGCCTTAGAGAGCCCAAGAGATTCTACATGCTTCCCCTCTAATGTAAACTCCTAAATGCAAAGACAGCATTTCTAAAGTAGATTTAAACAAAACACTCACTTCATGACGACAGGCTTCACTCAAGAAGAAGGGAAGTGGTCAGAAAAAAATCCTGTGTGAAACCCTCTCCTGACCTTAAAATGAAATGTATTTGTTTGGCTTACATTAAGTATGCAGGCCAACTTCACACAATAAACTTAATAATGTTAGTGGATGCAGCTGCTTTTTTAAGTTTATAATGCAATTAAATATTTTTTGTTTAGTTTATTAAAAAAATCACACAGAGGAGCAAATTTAAGTTTTCGTTTTTACAGTGAACTTCTCCATAACCGAATCCAGTAAAAGTCAGGAGTGTTTGCTCAGGTATGTGATGATTGGCTCTCCCTTTACGGGGGATGAGATCCAGATGTCTGGAGTGTCTGCTACTGGGAGTGGGAGAGGGCACTACAGTTCTCACATGCGGGTACGTTATGTCTCATGCACTCCAAACAGCTAATAATCGGCTTCTCTAAAATAGTAGCAAACGCCAAAACAAACTGTCACATAGAAAGGCATCAGACAGTCACACTCGAAAATAAATTACCATCCATCAGTAGCTGGGATTTGGATTTTATACACACAGACATCCCGACCTCATTTCTTTGTTCTGTTTTCATCAAGCCTGATGGAATATCTAATCAAAAGTTGGATGCAGGCTGGAGAGTCTTTGATTATCTGCAGTGGCGTATTCACATCCCATATTCTTCCCGTGTAATGTAATTCTGCATTTATAAACAACATTACAGTTTCAATTAGCATCAGGGCAGAGTAACGTTTTTATCTATTTATCCTGAGCCACTGGAATTTAATAATGTTACCAAACCCTGTATTAATTCCATGAGTTAATACATCTGAACAGTTAGACAATAGACAAAGGACATTGAACTGTATGACATCACCCCAACAATGAAAGCTTTTGAAAGGTCATCTCGACTCACTGAACAAGTTCATGTTGATGAGAGCAATTACCTGCAACTGAGAAAAACATAAAGGTCAGCTGAATCATTTTCTGTAGGAGCTCAGACAGTTCCAACAAAAACTTTCAGTCTTTGGCCACCAAATCAGTTTTTAAATTTACATCATCTGAGAGGATTCTAAAGGAAAAATCCTTGTTAGGGCCGAAGAGCAGAAACCGCTGCAAGGACCCTATTGGGATTGCTCTGATTATTTTCATTTGTTATTTCTAAAGTACATTAGAAAGAACTGAGGCTAATAATTTAATACCACGTTCTTGTCCCTGTGACCATGAGAGGAATAAGAAAAAGTTATTTTGTCTTTGTGTATCATTTCATAAATGAAGAAGAAAAAACTGTGGTTTTGATGTTTTCAGATGTATATCCCAAAGAGATACGCCGGCTTCATTTCCTGTGGTACCTTGCAAGTCAGATGAAATTAGGTTCCTTTTGCAGTTATAGGTTATAATGAAGTACATTTACTTCGTTAATATTATATATTGTCCAATGATCCAATCAGAGTGAACAGTTCACATTAGGGATGGTTGTCAGAAATGTATTATGTGATCCACTAAGAGACAAACATTAAATGTCAAATTTAGTAAGAAGGGACAGTTCCAACTTTTCCAACGATGTAACTGTTGCTTTACTCAGTACACAGGCCCGATTACAGTCAGTCCACTTATCTCCCTGTATGCATATTGAATGGTTATTGACCCTGCATTTTCACCATTTTCTAAATCTAGTCAGCATGTTTTGGTTCTCAGCGGACCACGCAAAAAGACAACAAAGTATGTTTACCTTTTGCTAGAGATTCAGGACATTGTAGATGAACACAGGGGAAAGAATGCATGAAAGCCTTGTCATTTATCACCAGGGCAATAAAAACGCTGCAGCTCAAACGGCCTAATGGCCCAATTATTTTAGCAAATTGGTCACCACATGTTTTGCAAGTGTGACTAGACTGTTTCCAAGGCATTTGCTAGACTGAATGGTTGTTCTGTACACTGAAAACAAATAATCCCAAGGGTGTTTGGGTAATTATGTGTTACTTAACACTTTATTGTATTGAAGATAGAGTTTATAGATTTTGCTTGAATAACAATAAAAAAAAATAGCAATAAAAGGCTAAGGCACGCACACACATATTTGTGCAGCCATCCTTATTTGGACTTCACATTGACTTCCATTCTTTGTTGTCAGTCTAATGAAAACATTATCCCATGTATATAACCTTAACCATGACCAATTCATACCTAATCCTACCCGTAAGGGTATATACATACATACACACACACACACACACACACACACACACACACACACAACCAGAACCTGAAAAAAATGGTCTGTGTAGCTGCATTAATTAATGATGAAATAGTGACCCCTGCTGGATAAATCCTTACACTGACATAAACAAGCAGCCAACCAAGGGGTCTGATTAATTTTAATCTTCTTACGAAAGAATTCCTTATGTTTCATCCAACAAACAAAATGAATGTTTTGTCAGCGTGCTGCAACAACACATTGGAGACAGAGTTTTCTAACCTCGATGGTGGAGCCTCCTGTTGGTTCACTGCGTATCCACACAGGCTTCCAGATCACTACATGTGATATTCTGAATATTGTACTCTGGTTTTTGTCCATACTGAGAGACGAGGTCTACAGAGGTGGTTGGAATGATTTGACTGGTCATTGATCAATCAAGGATCTGATTGCTAATCATTTCCAAAGTCATTTCTAATTAACGCAGAGCACTGTCATGACCTGTGAGTTCCTGTCTTTGATTAAATGAATTCTTACTTTTTGATTGGCTTCCGATATCCTTTATTTTTTGGTTTCTATGTCGTCAAATCTGTTTCTTATTTTGCAGGTTCCGCATTGATGTCCAATGACTGTTAAGATTCTGTTAAATATCCTTTAGTTAATTGATTATGTACTCTTTATGTTTCTAAAATTATAGGAAACATCATCAGTAGTGGACTCCAGGATCATTGGGGGTTTCCGCCATTATCATTTTTCCCCCTCACCCGTGGTGGAAGGCTTTGCCAGGGTGGATCATGCTCTGGGGTGTGTCCAAGTAAGTTTAATCTTTATTAGAGTTTTCGGAAAAGATTTGTATTTTAGGGTTAGAGTTAGAATTAAAGGTTATGATTAGGATTAAGGGGTTAGGGTTAGAAATAAATTAAAAAATGTTCAGGCTAAGGTCATGGTTAGGTTTGGGCCTCAGTTAGGGTCCATCTTCTCAGATGGAACTCACCTACCTCCATTCCTTACTGCCAGGGCCGGCCCTGGCAATGTTGGCGCCCTAGGCGAGATTTCAAATTGGCGCCACCCAACATACACACGCAAACTTTCATGCATCCCCAAGAACTTTTGGACTGTATACAGATGCACACACAGGCAGACAAAATTGTAAGCTATAAAAAACAATAAAAATATATAAGCATAATCTTGTCATGTCGACACAAATAAACATTAATTATGTCCAGAATCGGGCTGATTCTTACCTCTATATCGTTCTTTCTTCTCCTCCTCTACTTTGCGGTGCTTTCTGAATTGTGCACCTGATAATTTAATCTTTTTTTGATTCATCTTTGACTCTAACCGAAGTCTATCACCGCAGCGTGTACGTCAGCACACACCTGAGACGGAAGTGCAAATTCTGTGCGAGCCGCCACCTGACTGTTCACACAGGGAGCCATCCAGGAGGATGTTTTAGATGTTGGCTTGCCTGTCCACGGAGCCACGGGTGGTGACATCAGCAAATGTTCATCTTCACACTACAAACCCTATGGGGGGAGGGAAATGTTTTTTGAGAGAAGATTCCAGATTCATTCAGTAGACTGGCACTCAGTAGAGCTTAACAGAGCCGTATAGGTTCATCTCTGATCCATGCAGCTTCCTTCTACCAAGTTGTGTGGTTATTGGTCCAGTAGTTTATTACATAAACCTGTTAGATCAGGGGTGTCCAAACTACGGCCTGGGGGCCATCTGCGGCCCACCATCCATTTTAAATTGGCCCGCCTTAAAAAAAAAAAAAAAAATTAATTATAGCACTTTGTAGTTTAGCTCTATTTTTGAATGGCCAGGACCTTCTATTTTTTTTTATATATGTGGCCCTCGGGATAAAAAGTTTGGACAGCCCTGTGTTAGATTAAGATACATTTATTTGTTCCAAACACATGCACAGACATACAGGTAGGGAAATTTAACCTCTGCTTTTAACCTATCTAGTGAAGGACACACAGAGCAGTGAGCAGCCATGTACGGCGCACAGGGAGCAGTAAGGTGCCTTGCTCAGGGGCACTAGAATCCTCTTGGATTTTTGGACAGATCAATCCAGGCTTGTCTTTTTGTTGTTTCTCCGAGGAGTCGAACCACAGACGAACCAGAGACCTTTTCTGCCCATAGTCCAAGTTTCTGCCACTAGTCCACCGCCTCTGCCATCGCCGTTGACTGACAAATCAGAGAGCCGCCCCTGTTTACTGCAGAGACACAATAAATTGTAGTTTTTTTTTAAACAGTGTCAAGAAAATGAAATGTGTCATATCTTATTATTTTTCATCCAGACAGGCAGGGAGTGTTTGTTTGTGATACACCTATACATCAGCAGCAGAATGTCGTGTTGGTTCTTCTATATCAGACCAAATGTTATATGATCTGTAGAGAGAGACTCTATCCTCTGCAGCATATACCACAGATGGTTGGACCTGTGTTACCAGCAGGAGGGGCTTTAGAGAACAGGCTGCTGGAGGTTTGACTCCTCAGAGGTCGGGGGCCTGTCGGGTTTTCACCAGGGTTTCACCGTGGAGACCTGAGCCTCATGAGAGCAGGAGATTGACAGGAAGTCACCGCTCATCTGGCCAATCACACCTCGAGAAGTCCGGCAGGATGGAGTCCGCAGAGAGGAGCAGGAGATGACTCTTCCCTCTGGCACCCACTGTGTTTGTAGCCACGTTAGCTCCATCATTAAGTTAGCCGAGCAGGGGGCATAAAGGCAGCGGAGCTCTGTCACTTCCAGTGTGACTGACGAGTGGAGCAGGCGGTGAACTAAGCAGCTTTTCAGGCGGATGCTAGACGGTGGAGATGTGTAATAAGCTGCACTGGACACCGAGGACCTCCCTGACTGCCACCCCATCGACTGACAGCTGTCACCGCACCTAGCTGCCCGGCTAGCTGGCTCAGTGAGCTAACAGCTTACAAGTGGGGGGGGTTCTGGCTCATTCTGGCTAATTTAGCCGGTCAGCTCTGAGCTCGCGTTCACAGTGGAAAGGAAGTGACTTCCGCATAAACGCTACTGTATTTTAGCATTTCCTCAGTTACACCTGACTCTGCTGCTCAAACCATGAGTTAGCCGCCGAGCGTCGGACCGCAGTGTTTGGCATATTTTGAGATCAGGCTAGTTAGCTTGAGTTTAGCTTGAAGCTAGCTAGCGGCGTTCATTCAATCATTGAGAAACTGCTAACGCGTTAACGCCAGCACCGTGGCTAGCAGGCACCGGGCACATCCACGCCGAGTCTTTGTTGGGAGGACACTGATCTACTTTTGGACTGATCGAGCTGCGGATAATATCTAGGAGACATGAAGAAATTCTTTGACTCTCGTCGGGAGTTGGTGAGCACCGGGCCTGGTTCCGGAGCCGGCGGAGGAGGCGCTGGTTCCGGCGGCGGTGGCAGCTTCATCGGACGCGTCTTCACCATCGGACGGTATCAAGTGACCGTGGAGGAGATTGTCGCAGAAGGTGAACACTGTGACTTTATGTTGTGTGGATTTACACACCTACACGAACACTTAACCAGATCCACAGTATGGATCTCACCACACATGTAAGGATGGACGGTCTGGTAACATGAGTTAACGGAGAGGACTGTCGGACTATGGCCCTGCTACAGTCCCAGTGTGATGATACACAATCTCCTTTATTGCATGTTGTGAAAAGGCAGTGGCCTTGCTCATTGGTTCAGGGTCAGGTTGAGTTTACTTCGTGATCTACTGGGCAATGAACAAGAACAGTTACAAGATTGAACATTCAAATTCTGGCAGAGGGTGTGTGGGGGTTGTCTTCTTTAAGTTGCTCGGGGGAAAATGGTGTAACCGCATTTTCTACTTTATTGTTAAGGACCAAAGCCCAGCTGAGTCATCTGTCCTGGTATTTGCAGAGGGAGTGACAAACCTCAATGCAGATTCCAGTAGCAAGGGTGAACTATTTGTTGTTTGCTTCAAGGTGGGGACAGATATTATTATTTGCAGCCAAATAAAATACAACCTGGTCACTTTGTGGGACTTTCATTCTAAACAGTAACATATTGGCAACCTGAACTTGTCCAAGTTCAAACAGGGGTTAGTCATTGACTTGAAGGTTTTGTTGGAAACTCATCCTCACTTTGAAGGAAGTATTTACCAGAACACGGTTGATCGGGCGTTGTGATAGTGGTATAAGTTTCTCCTTGGTCATCTTTTTTCAAATGAGAGTCTGCCATGCTCTGTAAGCGAAGAGCGCCTGTTACTAAAAAATAGATGAAAGAAGACTGATTAATTCATCAGTACTATAGATGGCCACCATCTACTTTGCACCATAACGTGGCTTTATGAATGGGTTCAGACATCTGACCCCTGCACCGAGATGTCACTGGAAACTTCAAGTGCAATTGGTTCATTTGGAGATATTGTCGTTTTATCAGCTCTCTGGCAAAACTTTGGCCTCACTGCAGATATTTACTCACAAACATGATCTGGCTAAGATAGTAAAAATAAATGACTTCAACAAGATTATAATATTACTAAACACTACATGGACTAGTTTTCTGCAGATTATAATTTCTGGCTGCAGCAGTGGACCTGCTGCTTGCTATGTGACTCCCCCAGTGACACCAGACCTATTTATTCAGATGGTTTTGGTTAAGTCTGCGCTGTTACTCTCTGTTAGCTTGCTGTTCCATTTAGAAATGTCCCCTTCTGTCTACTCCCTTTGTTGTCATTGTCGAACGTTTCACAACGTACAGACAAAAGCAGTCGCAGGGACACATTACCCTGGCTTTTCCAGCTTAAGGCCTAAAGGTGCATGCATGGCCATTTTTGTAGTCTTTTTTAGACATTTGGGTTTAAGGCAGTTGTCTGTGATTTCTTCTCAACCGGTTCTTTTCTGGATATTCCTGGACACAGCTATTTCGATCTTTACTGTCACCATGATGTAGTTTCTTTTGTCCATATAGAGTTACTGCTGGTAACATTAGCCCTGTTTCGGAGATGTGTAATATGTTAAATTGTAACAGAGAATGTGACCCCCCCCCCCCCCCCCCCATCCTGCATTTTAGACGGCATAACATGGGTCTTCAGAAAGTCATCCCCTCATTAGTAAACCAAAACCATTCAATTTTCTAAGCAAATGCTTTACCTGGATCATCCATGCTAATTTTCTCTTTAGCAGATCTGTGATGCTCGTATTTCTCCCTGTCACTGCAGTGTCATGTAACCTTACAGAGAGCATGTTTGTAAATAGCATAGTAATCAAGAGGACATGTGTTTTGTAGAGTGCAAAGCCTTGTAGCTATGTAAAGTCCATTACGCTAATGAGAAATTGCAAGTGAACACTGTGGCTATTCACTGCGCTTTTCAAAGCACTGCCGAAAGCTGTATTTTTGTGTCCATTTACTTGAGCGTCTATGCATAAGCTAGAGTGGTATAATCCTAACAGTCAGTCAGTTACGTCAAGGGGCAGTGGCTATTTGTAGCTGCACTAACAGTCGTTTGGTTGCACTGTCTGCTGAGATTGTAGACCACTGCTAAACGTTGCTTAAGTAGGCTGCTAATCCTTCTCATTCCTCACAGGCAACTCAGATTAGACTGTGCGAGACAACAGGGCTTCAGCTGTCTGTACTGCGACGAACTGCACACACACACACAGCTTCAGATTCTCATTTAGAACCCATTCAGACCCGGTATGAACGTTCAGCCTGAGTGCTCCGATCACAAATGCATGTCTGCTTGCACCAAAATTTATCCTGAGATCCTCTGTGTCTTAATATAACTGATCAGGCAGAGCTCTGCCAGTGCTCTCTGTTAATCAATCACTGTGTTGCAGATTTTAGCCCTTCATCGTGAAATTTCTCTCCATTGAATTTATAGCTTATGACATCAGTGAGATTGTGATGTGTTGTCATCCATGGTGACCCAGCTCCACCCTGACGGGCCAGAGCACTGCAGCACACATCATTTCAAGTAGTTTGAGCTTTTTATGCCTTTATTAGACTTTTTCAACCAGCCTGTTGAAATTATTTAATGTTGCTGACTCCCTTCTTTTTGTGCTTCATTGCTTTCTTTTATAATACAGCTCACAGTGGTGTAGCCCAAGCCAGGCCTCATCAAATGTCAATCAGACCAGTCACATGGAACTGTCCTTGGCTTAGTGATGCCAGCTGGATGAGTCAGCCCTGTGTACGGAATTAACACAGGCTGTGAGGGGGGAAAAGAGCTGCAGGAACAACACATTCCAGTGAAAACCTTTACAGTGAAACTGCTTAATGCTGTTGATGTAAAATTAGATTTAGAGCCAAATATAAGCTGGGACTTGATTATATCTTCATGTCACTGAAGATAAAGACTTGGCATAATCCATCTTCCTTTCAGCGCAGTCAAAATCACTCTTTTCCGATTTTGAGCTTTTATTCTAATTTACAAAAATAATCAATCATGCATATCTGCTTTTTACTCTGGTGGTTTCTGTTGCTATGGATGCAAACATGTTTTTTTCTTACGTGTCAGTCTCTCTGTGACCAAAGGTGGGAGGATTAATTCTCTCACTTCCTGCATCCTGTGTCAGTTTAGTCTATTTCTTCCATCTTCCTCCTCAGCATGCCTGCTGACTCACATGGTGCGGTTTTACGCTCCTCTTACCAATTCATCACTCAGCCTTGCACTGTACATAAGCACTGAACAATAATGTAACCATTTATGGCAATTAATAGGATATGTTGAGATAGTAATTATAGATTACAGAATCATTTTTCTTCAGACTTTTTAAATGTACGTATTTATTATAATTTTCTTCTTCGTTCTATCTCTCTTATCATTTGCAGGAGGTTTTGCCATAGTCTTTTTGGTGCGTACTCATCAAGGCATACGATGTGCGCTAAAAAGGATGTACGTCAACGATGAAGATGATCTGCAGGTCTGCAAACTTGAGATACAGATTATGGTGAGTAGGAGGCCATTAACAGACTGCTGAGCGCAGCAAAACATACACAAGAAGGGGCTCTATTAAGAGCAGATTGTGTTCCTGTGCACTATTGTGTTGTAATAGATGGAATTAACAGTAGCAGGAAAATATTATTTAAGTCAAACTTACCACATACAGAGAACAACAGATTGGTCTAACTCTGAATGCTTTAAGTTGCTTTTACTTGAAGTACTACTTCTGAAAATATTCTGTGACCCAGGAGCTTAAGCGATGGACGGAATAATGCTCTTGAAACACACATTGAATTCCGTTGAAAATGTTTACTCCTTTTTGCTAATCCGGTAGTCATCACTGGAAGATAAACCAACCACTTCCTGCAGCCACACCCTGGGTGGTACGGCTGTTTCTGGATGGTTATCATCATTTCTTCTAGACCTTTGGCTCAGAATCAGACTCTCTACAGTTAAAAATTGACTGAATTACGAAAAAACATGGATGTATTTTGTATACCAAACCAAATGTTAAAGAGTGTAAAATCCATGACAACTGTTAATACATTACTTGTCACTGTTGCTCTTTCTGTGTTTGTTAACGCAGAAGGACCTTGTGGGCAACAAAAACATTGTTGGTTTCCTGGACTCCAGCATAACGGCAGTTGGAGCTGGCGATGTGTGGGAAGTCCTAATCTTAATGGACTTCTGTCGAGGTAAAGTTGGCCCAACCTCATGTTTCTGTCGATGTTGATTTCAAAGCCCCATTATACCCTCAGCCTCTCACAGCCCCCTGTCCTGTTTAAAAGCAAGCCTTCAACAGATAGCTAATGTGGTCAATACAACCGCTGTGTCAGTCAATACATAACTGAGTGGTGTTATTAATAGAAAGTTGAAACATTAACATTACTGTAGCTGTTTAAGCCTCTAAAGACGAAAGTTGACAGAGAAATTCAAACGAAATTTGGTGAAATTATTTGAGACCTTTTTTCATTAGTGCCATGTGAAAAGTAGAAATAGATAAATCGATTTATGTAAACTTTTCTCTTTATTGTTGATCTGGAAAGTTGATTAATTATTTTAGTCCTTGTTTAAACCTTCAACAGGAAATTACTGATTATAGATTCAAGTCTTGAAGATTCAAGTCTTCAAGTTCAATAAAAAAATTGTTATTCATAAAATAGCAGCAAATGATCAGATAGGAACATTATTTACATGTTGTGCTCTGACCTTTTATTGGTCTTGTAGTTGACCTATTTTTTCTGTCTAGGTGGGCAGGTGGTCAACCTAATGAATCAGCGTTTACAGACAGGCTTCACTGAACCTGAGGTGTTACAGATCTTTTGTGACACATGCGAGGCGGTCACTCGTCTCCACCAGTGCAAAAGTCCCATCATCCATCGAGATCTCAAGGCAAGTGTAATTCATTTCCAAAGATGCACATATTACTGCTTAGGCAGTGAGTGCATAATGCTAAGTAACACATTTTGACATTGTTGTTAACATCATGTACTATCAGTTCTAAAAGGTCTCATCATGTTTTCTATTGCAGGTGGAAAATATTCTTCTGCACGACCGGGGACACTATGTGCTCTGTGACTTTGGAAGCGCCACCAACCGCTTCCAAAATCCTCAGACGGAGGGAGTGCCAGTCGTGGACGAGGAAATCAAAAAGTGAGTTTCTCTTTAGAGCTTCTATTTGTTTTTCTAACCAGAGTCCAGAAACTCACTGGTATTGTCTGTAAACCAGGTACACCACCCTGTCGTACCGCGCTCCAGAGATGGTCAACCTCTACGGTGGAAAAGTCATCACAACAAAGGCCGACATTTGGGTGAGACCAATTTTGTTCATTACCACTACGCTACATTATGATCACAAAACGAACACATTCATTTACTGTCATGATGACATGTGCATTAAGCTGCGCACAGTAACATTGATTTTCTCTTCTGTATAGGCCATGGGTTGTCTACTCTATAAACTGTGCTACTTCACACTTCCTTTTGGAGAGAGTCAAGTAGCTATCTGTGACGGCAGCTTCACAATCCCAGACATCTCCCGCTACTCCCAGGACATGCATTGTCTCATTCGTGAGTATCAATGTTCACCACATTATAATCACTGTCCTACTTACTGCACATGTGTCCAGTATTGGGGCAGTTACCTTTATCTGGGAATTTTCCTGTTTCTGACGCTAAGTAAACATGGCATGTTCGTTGACTCCTCAGGATACATGCTGGAACCTGACCCAGATAAGAGACCAGACATCTACCAAGTTTCCTACTTTGCCTTTAAACTGGCTCGACGCGAGTGTCCAGTCCCAAATGTGCATGTAAGTCTGGCAGGAATCTGAGATTATAGTATACGGTAGGGTTGATGTTAAATATATACAAGTGAGTCATCTACAATGGTTGTAGTTGTTCGGCAACTCTTTGCTCTACAGCTGCCAGATGAAGCGATGACGCGATAAATAGTAATAAAATTAATAGTTGCAAATGCTGGTATATCATACTACGGCAGTGGTGACATGTCATAGAAAAAAACCTTACTAGTTTGAAGAACTCACCTGCGCCCTACAAAAACTCTTCTGGCAGAGAAATAGGCATTATGGACACATGTCCTAAGTAGACCAGGTTTATGTAATCACTCTTGACTATTATTAAAGTGGGAAATTATTGTGTTGTCATGGATGCAAATCAAGACTAGAGTGTAGTAATGAGTGAAACATATTCTCCTAACACCTCACTGATGTAATAATTATAAACTCTTGTGTTTGATAAATTGTAAATCATCTTACTGTTGTAGAATTTGCCCATTCCTGCAAAACTTCCTGAGCCAATCAGAGCCAGTGAAGCAGTGGCCAAAAAGAGTCAAACCAAAGCCAGGTGAGTTGCATTTAAGCAAAGCATTTGAGTTTGATCATTATAAGGTACTTCACCTTTTCTCATCGTGTCTCGTTGTTCCTTCCACCAGGCTTTCGGACCCCATTCCAACCACAGAAACCTCAATTGCACCTCGACAAAGGCCCAAGGCTGGTCAGGCTCAGCCCCAGCCTATAGGCATTCTTCCCATCCAGCCCGCTCTCACCCCACGCAAGAGGCCCAACGTGGCTGCTGGAGGGCCCCAGGCCATAGGTACCGGTAGCTCTTTAATACATCCATATGTCAGTGTTAAGACCATTAATAAAGGAATTCTGTCATTACAGTGACAGATATTCTGGTTATAATAATCTCTACAGAAAATTCAGGACTTGTTTTATTGGACTGAATGAACTGCTCAAGAATTTGACCTGTGTTCCCACGGGTGCAATGAGCTCATTTTTAAAAGGCTTTTAATTGATTTCATGGGTCCTTTGTTCATCTGTGACCCACTTACAGAAGGAAAAGATGATGGCATGATGTCACAGTCATTACCACACATGCTGTCATACTCGGCAGTTCAAAGTCACCCATTTGCTGAGTTGGCTTCCAGGTAGTGTTTGTGATAAAAAATGTAAAATGTATTGAAACAAAAAGTAGTTGTGGGGTAAAGCTCTGTTTAACAGTGTAAAATAAAGACATTACTTAACTTAAAATGCTATTTGTCTTCAGATGAAAGTGGGGAGAAGGCTTAAAGAATCATTTCAATAAATTATTACCAGCTTTATAAAACATTTTCCATTTTTGGAAATTCCGAGAAACACTGAACCACACTGAACCAGCACAATGTAATTAGTGCGACTGTTATTTGTGCAGATCTTCAGAAATGAGTTTGTTACTTAAAAGATGTAATAAATACATATATAATGTATAATTTTCAAGCGTTTCCTCTTTCAGGTGTTGGTATCAGTGTCCCATCTCCAGTTGCAGCATCTGTACAATCTGCTCCACAGTCCACTGCCCCACAGGCTTCACCACTGACGGCTCAGACCACCAACATGCAGCCACAGGCTACACCACAGCATCACCAGCTCCTTGCGAAGCAGCAGCAAGCCTTCTTAAGTCTGCAGAGTAACCAGCAGGTAGGCGTCCTTACAAAACAATAATGGAGATACTGTGTAGCTGCTTTGTGTGTGTTTAAGCTTGGTTTGAGAGGTTTATTTGCAAAATATTTCAAATTGATTGTAATTGTAATCAAGTAATTGGTCATTTACAATAGGGGAGGTACTGCTCCACCTGACACTGGTCCCAGGTATTTCAAATTTACAGAAACAGTTTAGTCAATGAGCAATCATTGCAAAAAGGACATGATAAAAATGTATTTAAACCGGACCAAACTTTCAAACTGAGCCTTCCTCATGATTGGCTCTGTGGTATTCCTATGTAGCATCAACTGGTTCCGAGCCTCCATCACCAACAGCAGAAACAACAACCACAAATAGCGTCTCAGGCATCTACCCTGCTGCAGTCCAAAGCTAAACCTGTTCCTCCAGTTCTTACTCTGCAACTGCCATACCAGCAGCAGCTGCAGCATGTAGTCCATGAAACAGCCGCTCCACATCTCACACCCATCCCTGAGTCTGCAGTGACTGGTCCTCCAACTGACCAAGAGGTTGTGGTAACATCCGACTCCCGCTGCCTCTGCTGCTCTTTGGGTTGGGGCTGATCATTGGCTCTTCTCTTACGAATCACATCCAGATTTAACTTCTCTCCTGGCAGAATTGCAGTTTGGGGGTGTTGCTGCTGTGTAGCTAGAAATGCTTGTTTAAATTCTTATTAGAAAAAAAGTAAATGTGTTTGCTTCATAGATACTATGAAATCATAATTTAACCAAATGATTTAACTTTGCACTGCTTCTATCATAACCCTCCTGCTCCTACTGTACTTTCATGTAACTCATATCATAAGGTGAATCTGTTTCTGTCCAATCTATGTATAGGGGAGACTTTCTTACCTTTTCCATACCTGTTTTCTGTAAGTTATGGTTTTGTTGGTCTACATAAACATATCTTAAGACTCTTCTTTTCCAGATCATCTTGCTGCTTCTTATGTCTAGGACTGTGATTTGTTTGTTTCTTCCAGATATTCTATCCTTTAGCGTCAGTTAGTTATCCCTGATTTCCAATTCTCACTATTATCTTGTCATTACAGATGGCTGGCCGAGGGAATATCAGAGTTGGCTCTTTGACGCCCCCGTCGTCGCCAAAGATGGCCCCAAAGAGTGGCCACAGACGCATCCTGAGTGATGTCACCCACAGTGCCGTGTTTGGGGTTCCAGTTAGCAAGTCCACTCAGCTACTTCAGGCAGCCGCAGCTGAGGCCAGCCTCAACAAGTCCAAGTGAGCAGAATTAATTCCCTTCAGTGATCTGCGGATGAACTGTCCTTTCATGGCCGCGAGAGAGCTCAGTGGGCCAATAGAAAGTCCATTCATATGACAGAGCCCCAGAGGAGAATAAATGACCATTCAGAGAATCCAGCTCAAGAAGAATCACTCAATTCAGTCTTTAAATAACTCCATTCAGTCTTTAAACAACTCTGTTCATTCACTCTTATTTGCATACATCTGTAGGTCAGAGGCCACAGACTTTCCATCAAATGTCACCATGCATTCTTGCCCTTGTTTATATTTACACCTCTGTCCTCTGCAGATCAGCCAGCACTACTCCTTCTGGCTCCCCCTGCTCGTCCCAGCAGAGTGTGTATCATCCAGGTGAAGGTGACGTCCCATCGGCCCTCGCTGCACCCAGCGCTCTGCCCAGCTGGAACCCCTTTGGGGATGATAACTTCTCGAAGCTAACGGCGGAGGAGCTGCTCAACAAAGACTTTGCTAAGCTAGCTGAGAGTGAGTTTGACTTATTCACTGCATATTTACACATGCCTCATTTTTAAGTAATCATGTAACCTGAAAATGATTTTGTTTGTTTGTGCACAGCGACTGCACTGGGGGAGAAGATTACAGGCTCCAGTGAAAATCATATTCCAGGGCTCACTGCTTTTCCAGGTAAGACTTTGATCAATTCCTCTTATGCTGCTTCATTGTTTACATAATAAATGTCCCAGGAGGCTTCAGTTTGTTTTACATGTCAATCATCAAGTGGAGATTTCTCTAAACATTCAGCTATGTCCTCTTTTTTTGTGAGGCTGTCATCGGAATGTAAAATAAGCTTTTCCAAACTCAAAACCACTCTCTTCTTTTGTTTCTCTCACTTTGCCTTATTTGTTCTTTCCCATCATTATTCACTGTGCAATGATAAGCTGAAAGATCTGCAGGCATCATGAGTGCAGGCTCAGCGTTGTTGACTGTCCCGGATCCTTTTAATAACCTTTCACTATCTGACACCACAGGTAATTTTCCTGGCACAGCACAACACCCAATACAAGCCGTACCTTAGATTCTCCATCGAACAAATATATTCCTAGAACTACTGAGTCACTTTATTTAATCTGAGGTATATGCCTGGTTATCTCACTTCCCAGGGGTTACTTTATGAGTGCTAGTTTTGTGGTTGGGATTTGTACACAGTCCTATCTTGTTGACATAGCAAGCAGCCTCACAGTGGCTCCTTGTCAGCTTCCATGAATAGAGACGGTGACTACAGCTAGATCGCATCTCATTTGCAGATCTCTGCTTTTGCTGTTGCCCGGCAACGCTAAGGACAAATTCTCCTTTGTTAATTGGATTGCCTTACTGCTGGAGGAGCCTGCTTACCAGGGCCACTAAGAACAAGAGAAAGTTAAGCACGCTATCTTGTTGAGATTATCACAAAGCCTTTTAGTTTCTCTTCAGTTTAGCCTTTAGCTCTTTCTGGTTGGGCGTGATTCTGTGTATCCTTGTTTGTGTAGTTGCCCTGACATGATGAAAATGTTTAGGCTCTTACGTAACCAGGGTGTGGTTAATCTTCTCTACCTAGCCTAAGCTGTCTCTTGGACTCGCTTTCAAATGGGATGCGGACAAGGATATACATGACTAAACACAAAAGCAAAGCAGCATTGAAAAAGAGAAGACAGTTGAATTATTCAGAAAAACACGAGATTCCATCCGATACTGAACTTTTTAGGGCGATATAGAGTATCAGCTTTGTGACATTTTATTTTATAAAAAGCTTTTCATCAGTCTTGGCCTCTCTCCTATAGTGAAGGGGGCTAAAGGTCACATCTGCTGTGCTGTTTTCTGAGTCAACACATTCCTTGTCTAAGACCCCCACTCCATTTTCCCCCATAGCAGTTTCCTGTAAGTATTAGCTGCAATGAAAAAGCACATGCTCAAATCAGTAAAGTAATGAACTAAATTCAAGTCTTTTGATTTTGCACATAGGGAAAAACCAACTTAACAAAGAGTTGTGCTTGTTTGTATGCACCGGTTCTAAATGGGTTGAGACGATTAGCATGTGGACAGAGCCGAGTGCATTAATGCAGTGTGTGGCTTGTTTGTATGATTAATTGTTTGCTGTTGAAGTTTGTAATGTAAGCGTGTGGAAAAATGTGTTTTTTCAGCATTTGTTTGGTTTGATACAGTTAAAAAAAAGGATAGCGTTTTGTTCCTTGATAGGATTTCCCTCTACTAACTATCTTTGTAGTATATCTGTGATGGGCAGAATCTAAGTAAACTAACGCATCATGCAATGACTTTATCACAATATTATGGCTTGATCAATTCTGCAAGCAGCCTGATTGCAGGGTTACCTTGAAATGTTGACATGATGATCTTCGTGCATTCATCATCCTGTTATATTTTCTTGCATTCCTGAATATATTTTTGTCTTGCGACTAACATGATATTTGCTACATTTCAAACTGTACTAAACTCTAACTGTTCTCATTGATTTTGTCAAACTGTATTTTTCTACACATTGTCATGATTTTCGTTTCTGCTCTTTTTTTTAATTTATCTGCAAAATCCTCATGTTGCTTTCTCTCTCCCCGGCCATCTGTCGCTTCCCTTTCTCCATCGTCTCTCTCTGGCTCACTCACAGAGAAGCTGATTGAGGGACTAAAGTCCCCTGAAACGCTGCTGCTCCCTGACCTGTTCACCCCAGCTGACCCCTTCAATAGCACTGCAGAGAGTTCCACCAATGGTACCTGGTAGCTCTGTTCTTGTCCCCTGCCTTGCTCTAAAATTCCCCATCTGCTCTGCATGCGTCTTCTTCCCTTCCTTCCCCTCCTTCACTCTCATGATCATGAAGACCAAAAAAACTCACCGGGGGAAGGAGTAAAGAATAACCTCTCCAGCTTTATCCTTACTAAGGCAATCTTCTTTGCTTCACTATTACTAATATTTTGTTTGTATTACCGTTTTTCCCTACATGATGTCTCCATGCAGCAATGGCAGAGGTGTGTCTGGATTCACTGATTCCTGGTTTGGAAGCCCCCCAGGTTCAACGCCATTCAATCCAACCAGAGCTCATCCCTGCCAGCGTTCCAGGTCAGCATCCTCAACCTCAGAGTACTAAACCTTTACACAATTCTTGGCAGCATTTTCACCAAAGAATTGTTGTCCTCTACCCTTTGCCACCTGTAGATGTTGTCTTGTTTTTATCGAGGATTGACAACTGTGATCCATTTATTTTGATACTCATTTATCTTTGGCAGTGACCATTGATATGTCGTGTTATCCTGTAAAAAAACAAAACAAACAAAATTTTGGGCCCGTGGCTCTTTCAGAATGGCAGCAAACTTCGTTGCCTGGAGCAGTTTTTTTAGGGTAGCACATCAATACCATGCTTCAAGGAATGACAGTTTTCAGATATGAACTCCGGAAAATATCCATAAAATTGTGTCCGGATATTTTCTAGAGTTTGTGCTTCATATATGAAAAATGCTGCAGAAGATTGTCTGGGTCACACGATTTCACAACAAGAGGAAAGGGTCGTGAACATTCAGGCGAGGGGTATCGGCTAGGTAGAGCATGCACCGGGTAAGACATGATGCATAAATTCCACTTGGGAAAGCACATCTTCGTCGGTGACTTTTAAGTGTATGACACCTCTTTTTCATCCTGAGATTTTTGTATTTTTGGGGGGTTATATTTCCAGGTTCACGTTTGTCAAACGTTAGCATCGACGCACCCACTCGTTCGCTGTCTCACATGGGATATCTCTGATATTTTCTGGGTAATATACTAAGGGGTTGGCAGGAAAGGTTCCGGAACATTCAGACTTTAATGCCTGTCTGAAAGCAGCTACAGACTATTCATTCACAACATTGGGAGGATGTTTAAGCCTGCTCACAGTCAAAAATACTATAATGATGTCCTTTTTTGACGTGTAGCTACTTCCCCTGACTTTCAAACCCACTTTCTGTGGGATTTGCACCAATACTTTCATCAGCTGCAAACACTGATATGCTTTCAGCAATAAAACTGTGAACTGTCTTACTAGGTCTCTGCTCTGTCAGCTAACAACTATATCTTAACTCTGTCCCTCTGGCTTTGCTTCGACCTGTCGTGCTGTCTCAGACTCTCTCACTGGGGAGGAATCTCTGCTGGGTTGTGATCTGTTATCTCACTCTCCTCCTCACGGACACCAGTCTGTTTCTGCTCTCGCCACCTCCTGCTCCTCTGCTCCTTCTGGCTCCAGCTCTGGATCTTGTCTGGAGGAGCGGCCACCTGCTCATTCAGCTCCTGGTAAGACCCCCCCCCCCCCACTCCACATGTCTGCTGGGGACCTTAGCCAATAAAACCAGTGCAGACTACAGATCATTACCAGAACACAGGGGGCCTGTTCAAACAGAGAAAACTCAAACCTCAAACCTTTCTGTACCATGTGATACAGAAATTGAATTAGACACATTATATACCAGCTTCAACTGACCCTTGGCCAAAAGCCACTGTAAGTGCATGGCTTTTAAATACTGAGACTGCCTGGCTTCATCTATTTTTAATCTACTCGCATCTTCCTTTCTTTTTTGCTTTTTTCCTTGGCTGAGTTAACGTCCTTTCCCCTCCATCATTCCCTCATCTCCTCTTCCTTCACCGCAGACTCTGCTTTCCTCATGTCGTGTGGGGAGAAGGGCAATGACGACGAGTTTGACCCTATTCCCGTGCTCATCTCTAAAAACTCAAATCAAGGTAAGGTTAAGAAAGTCCCTGAGATGAGCACTGACTCCTCCTGAAGCCCAAAAATATGGATGACTAAGCCCCTAATTCAGTCGCAGTTGCTCGTTCCTATAACTGCAGATGTTAGAAGACTTGTATGGGTGTGCTTGTCACATTCAAGTTTCATAGCCCATCAAGCTCTAACATTATCCCCCCTCTCTCCGTTGTTTCTGATGCTGTAGTGCTGGTGCTTCTCTGCCCTGCAGGTGTTTGGCTCTTTGTAGTTTATCTTGAAAGTCTCCTCGTGTTAGAATGACTCCCCCCTGTAATGATGCAGCTGTGTAAAATAATCCCAGCTCACTCTCTGCCTCTCTTTCTCTTTCTGCCCCCGTTCATGCATCTCTCTGCTCTGCCATCCCCTCCACCCTCATCCTCCTCAACTCCTTGCTTCATTTCTCCATACAACCTCTGTTAATATCACTCATTCTTTTGCTTGTCTTTCACGATCTCCCTCGACTCTTCCATGTCCATCTCTCTTTCTCTCTCTGTTTCTGGCATGTTTCAGGTGGTCACTCGCGCAGCAACAGTGGCAGTTCAGAGTCCAGCATCCCCAACTTGGCCCGCTCCCTTCTGCTGGTGGATCAGCTCATCGACCTCTAGAGGGGGTGGGAGAGGTTGAAGGGGCAGTGTGCAATCCTAACAAATGGACAGGGGAGGATCAGGGGATAAAAATGGGGGGAGCAGAGGCACTTAATGTAGCACCTTATGAAGGGAAACGGAGCCACCATAGATCGGTTCAGTGGAGCCGTTCTCTTAACTTGCCTCCTTGGCCTCAACTCCATCTCTAGCTGCCTGATAAGCTGGTTTCATATATCTCTGCCTGCTGTTGACATTTCCACGCTGGTTAAACAAAATCTTCTCATAATTTCCTAAGCATATCATCTGCCTCTGTTCTGGCTACACCATGATCTTCCTCATGCTTTCCTCATACATGCATTAATATCCCAGCACAGCCTTGGTGATCAATTGTCCTCGTCACACGTGTAAAAATGCTTGATCACAGCTGCGTTGTGCTCACTTTACTTGTTCAGGGTCAAAGCTTTATTTAAACAAGCCACCTGCAGGCATTCACATTTTTGTCGGGGTCTGTCTAAAGAGTGAGAAGTGGAACTAGACCACCTGGATCATTGGATGCACTTTCCTATGAAAGCTTTGTACCAAACAAGGCTGCAGCATGTGTGACGGCTGAGAGCTCTTTGCACTGATTGAATCAGTTATGGAGAAGGAAATGTCAGCTTAGGGCCGTCTCTTCAGATTTCTGACACTGTTGTGAAAGGAGAAGGAGGCTGCCTTTTTCAAATATTGTTGTTTGGACATGAGCAATTAGAGCCTGCTACATCTTATCAAGCCAAATCTCTGCTACTTTTCCCTTGTATTGATCAGTAACCAGGGGTTTAACAGCTATGTATCTAAGCTAACTTAGTGCATGTATTAAGCTTCCTAAGCAGAGCTGTGTATTCTAACCTCTTTCCGAAAACTAAACGGTATAATTTCTCCCAAAAATATATCTTAACGTCTTGAAATCCTGAGAATCAAGAAGTCAGTGTTAACAAGGCTGATCAACCTAGCTCGGTCACCACGGCGGAGTGCTTTCACTATCAGCAACATATAGTGAGACCATTCATGAAATGCGTGTGTTATAAAATTGCATCTTTTAATGTCCCGGGTCATGAACTCCTCATTATATCTTTGACCCGTTAAGATGATTACAGCAGATAAATAAAAGGGAATGAAATGATTCTATGCCAAAGCTAACAAAAAGATTTTATTAATATTTGAGATTGGTGTTGCTTCGCTCTCAGGATCAGTGAAGACGAGCAGATTTTTAGCAGCACACCACTGTTTATAGAGATTTATTTTGTGTCTGTACTGTGCTAACTACCCATCTCTTATTGAAATCCCCTCTATCTTATGTAGCCAGTCCTTTCTTATCATGTACTTTTAGGTCACTCTGCGAATGTGACATTGTTGTCTGCAAGAGGCGATATTAAGAAAAGTCCTTTACGTGTACATAAAATCTTTTATTTTTTATTTTGCTCATGTCAAAAATGGTAAAAGTAGATTGTTTTGTAGTTGTGTAATATTTAAAGGCATCTCTTCTGTCATGGTATGAATAAATGTGACTTTTATTCATAGTGCTTTAGATTAGAGGTATGAACCAGTACCATTATTAAAATATATAAGGATATATAGATTTAAAAAGAGTTTGTGTATTTATGTGGGCAAATATGTGGACCCAGTGTCCTAGTTCTTTTCTCCTCATTCACAAATATTCAGCTCGTGCTTTTGCTTTAGATCTTGTTATAGATACATGGCACAAAGTGCTTATGACTTACCTGACTGGGGTTAGTTACCGTAATTTACTGAGATAGATTTGATCTAAGACAGAGCTGATGACGGAGTTGACTTCCTGATATCTCTGTTGCACCTTCATTTGGCCGATGATCATCAGACATGGAAAAACAGCTGCATACATAATATTGCATTACATGTGATCACAGCTGACCTTGCATTGCATCCTTAACATATAGTAAATGGATTTCTCTCGCCAAAGGAAGTTCATTGTATAGCTGCAAGTCTCTATATAAGGTCCATATCACCTTATACGTGTACATACAAACAGAAAACCCCTTTGCAATCACTGGTGTATGTGTGGGACATGAATTGATTTCTCCACCTTCTCATGCCTGTATGAACTTGTAAATGTACACACATCAACATTACTGTAAGAACTGACATGGGTAAATAGAAATCCTTTTTTTGTTTTCATTTCCCTACATCTTTATTGGTTCAGTTAAGTCATTTGCATCTGTGTTGCTGATCTATGCAATCCTACAACAAGCTTCATGTTCTTATCAGACACTACAGTGCTGTATCCTGTAGACTTCTTGCCTTGGCCGTAGAGTTTTACTTGTGTTGCTGTGTGAAACTAATGTACTTAACTGTGCTAATGGGGTTGATGTGGTGGCAGGCATATTGATAACTCTGACTTGAAATGGCTACAGATGTCCACATGTCAAAGCAGCATCCTTATCGAGTGTACACTTCTATTTTTATGAATTAAGGTTCAAAATGAGAGGCTCTGAATAAAACTCATTAATGTGAATGAAAATTCAGTGTCTTTGGGTCAAATCATTTGATTTTACACTAAAGATCGTATTAGGGACCAGTTGAGACAGTTTTATTGAACAGACTTTCCTTCTCAGAACCAAATTAGACTGAGATACTCTAGCATTATGGTATCTAGTAATGTGTTTTCTTCCCAGTATTAAATCAGGGTTTTGTGTGTGCACCATACATTTTTTTCTTAATTGTCTAATGTCTTAGTTGTTCTTTGCTTCATGGACATGGACAGATGTATTTTGAAATCACATACCTGTTCACTACTGTTCGGATTCTAGACCAAAAGAGGCTTTAAATTGTGTTTACTGCTTGTTAGTTAGTACCACAGATGTACAGGCTGTAGTCTGTGAGTTGTATTGTAAGGGATTGATGGCTCTTGATGATCAATGCTGTTTCACTGCTTATTGTTCTTGGTAGTCAGCTCTGACAGATGAAATGTTTTGTGGGTAATTTTTCACTTGGTTCAACACTTATCTCAAAGTGGAAAAGTAGAACATTTTGGAAACAAGCTGTGGACAGTTTCAAATACTCGTATGATGAGGGAAATGACCTAAAACACTGAAAGAAAAGTGGTGTTTTCCTTTAGTGGCTGCAACTAACATCTTCCCAAGAGCTGCCAGTTAACAGTCAACGCTGCTGAGGTAAGACTGACCTGTCTCTGCTCATCCATGCAAACCTGTCTGTCCCACTAACTACCTCTACTGTGCCTTGAGGGCTCTCTGTCCTTGTTTCCACAGACCTACTGAGTCCCTCTGAGCTCCTTTACCTTGACACAATTAATCCTGACTAAAAAAATCAAACTGCCCCCCCTCTCCTAACACTACGCACTGTCTTTGGAAAGTTGAGGATACTGAATCGCTGTAGTGAAACCTATTTGTGGAAACAAGGTTATTTGATGTTGTAGTAGTAGCGCTGGTAGTCCTGTCTGTCTCCTGTGACCTGTTTAGACTAGAATGTCTTTGTATTGTTGGAGTCTTCTGCCGGTTGCTCTCTGTAGGGTTGTTGTCATCGATCAGGCTTTTTTCAGATTTGATAGATGATGAGATTTAATGGCCTGATATGTTATTTTGTTATTTAACAAAAAATTTCTGAATGTTGACATTTGTGTTCACTTCTGACATGTTTTCTCTGCCTCTGCTGTCTTTTACAGATCCGCAAGAAGAGAGCAACGACTACACCGTGCTTGAGGAGGGACAAGAGACTGAAGCTCCAGAAGGAGATGCTCAAACAAACGAGGACTGTGTGCACTCCAGTGAGGAAGACGAGGAGAAAGAAGTCCAATCAGAAGATCAGCAGGATGGAGGAGCTGATGAGAGTCATTTAGCAGCTCATGACCTCAGCGGCTCCAGACCTCTGCTGCTGGACTCTGAGGATGAAGACGAGCAGGGGCCTCAGTTAGAACTCCACTCATCAGCACACTCCAACATAGACCCAACACAACAACCATCCACTACCTTCGATGAACCTACTCTGAGCACCTTTGCTGAGAATCATTCCCAGCACGTAGCCGAGCCAGCACAGGGGACAGGTGTTCCTGCAGATGTCTTCTCTAAAGCCCCCTTTCGGATTGCGCAAGAAGACTTGGCCGATGTGTTCGCCAATGCTCCGTTCTCACGCGGCCCCATGGACGCTCAGCAGCAGCTCGACGTGTTCTCTCAGGCTCCCTTCGGAAAAAGAAAGGAGGCTGCAGGAGCTCAACCCAAGGCGTCGCACCCTCACGTTGCTGGAGTTCACGCTGTAACTCCTGATCAAGACGCGTTGGGACAAGTCGCTCCTCAACCGTTCCGCCCTCAAGCTCTGGCCAAATACTCCCGACACTTTGAGGGACCCGTGCCCCAGCAGCTGGTAGCGGCTCACAGAGTGGTGTCCAACGTGAACAGGCAGGCAGCTGTGGCATCAGTTCCCGTTGGACCACTTCACTCATGGACATCAGAAGTGAGTGCTGTAGACCCCTTCGTCTCTGCGCCCTTTCACCTCAAAGCCCCCCAGGAAAAGCCCTGAATACACTCTGAGGTCAGGGCAGTGGGTATCAGCACTTATGCAAACTGTACCAGGCGTTATGCATGCTGCCGCCAGCACTGCAGCTGGACTGCGGGCCTGCATGGATCTCACTCATCTGGCTCTTATCTGGTGCAAAGGTCATCACGAATACTGCGTCAAATAAGAAGACTGACATCCTTAACAGACTCCTGGTCACTTTTGATTTATTTTTTCCTGTCACATTCTTTTCCTTTTTGATTTGCTCTTAATCTTTTTGGTACGTATATTGATAAAAAAGATAATATGGTGGTCAAGCATCTGATTGTTTTCTTGCCTACCTCATTTACTTTTTGTGTTGGCACTTAAAACACCACAGTAGTGAGGGAGCTTGTCCTCGATTGTATTTGAGCTTCACTGTGAAGCGATGACTTGATAACGTCTCATTCCTCTTTCGCAGCTGTTTCTCAGAAAGGAAAGATTCGGCTTGAATTACAGGGTCATACCTTCACATAAGCCTGAGAGATAAAGACAAAGCCGAGCGACTATGTCTCTGAACACTACTATGAGAAATGAATCTACATTCATATCAAGCATGACATTTGTAAATGGTCGTACAACCGCGGCCTCACAGTCGATAGTGGTCGAAACTATGATTTTAAGCTTGAGAGTTTGATAATGATGCATTTTTCCCTCAATCAAAATTGTTTGCGTGTTTTGTTGCATATTATGTTTGTGGTCACTGTCCTGTCCCATCTAATGGAACTGAAATATCAGCGTTAGCTCCATGTAATGTACAAACTTCATATAAATGTTAGATCATTCACTCTCATAGTTTTATGTTACGTAAATGTGGAAGATTCACTTATCTCTATTTCTCCGAGGCATTACACTCGCACAGAACTTCCCTCCAAGTCAAACATCATGACTCACATTTTGCCTTCTGTGCCCCCCTGAAAAATGGCTGCATTCACCTCATTTTATTGCACTTGCATTCAGCTCCAATGCAGGAGGTTGTACAGTTGTGTACAATAGTGTACAACCTCCTTACGCTGTCTGCAGTATTTATATGCACCAAGGTTTTAAGTCAATTCTGAAATGCTTCCCTATCATAGACATCACAGTGTAAAAACGTACAAATAACTGAAGAGAAAACTATGCTTTCCCGCAGTCTCACAAATATCTACAGCCCTTAATGCTTTGCAGTTCCAGTCAGGGATCGTAACAGTTGTGTCTTATACGTGAATTCATGAATGGTGACCGATGACATTCCTTTTGAATTCGTTTCATCGCCGTTTAGAAATATTTTTTACTGTCTTTGTGCTTTGTAAAATCATGGAACACTTTTTTTGTTTCCCACCAAGGCACTTTTAAGAAAGGGGATCTGTCCTGTCTCAACCCAAAGTTGAATTACTTCCTGTTGGAATGTAAAATCATGTCTTTCTTTTTGAAGTGTACAATCTTCTTTTTTTTAATGCTCACTTGTCTCACCCATCTCATATACATGAAGGTTGCACATAGTCACTGACACGGGGTCAGTGTTCGCTAAGAATGTTTTTTGATCGTAACACTGCTGTAAAGTGTATTTTCACCGGTGTTGCAAATGTTTGGAGGATTCAAACGCTGATGACACTGTTGGACAAAAAGAAAAGCACTCAAAACACTTGTTAATGCTGCACAGCCTGCCTTTGAAAATCATGTAAACAAAATATTAAATGAATGTCAATCGAAAATTTGCAGCCCTTGCAGTTATTTATTATCACAGACAGCATGAATTTGTGTATGTAAATGAGCAATTGATAATAATTAGGGCCCGAGCACTGAGAGGCACTGAAATTGTAAGGATTATTATTATTTTTCACGCAAATTAATTAGATCCTGAGGTATTCCTAATCTCTTATCCTTCCTCCCTCTCCCCTAGAGACTGTTTTGCTCGCCTGATCAATCGATACATGTGTATCAATTTTTGTGAAGATCGGTCAATGTGAACATGTTCCGGGGGTCTCGGGGCACTGTTGAGCCATTTTAGCCACCCCCATTGAAAATTCCTCCAGAATACGTAAATTTTCACCACTTTAAAATGTTCTGCATATTTTGGTAATAATTTGAGCATGTTAAATCCCTCAAAAAGCCAATTCATTTGCTTGAAAAATAAATACTTACATACACTGTCTGTCAGTGCCTGTCAGTGCTCGGGCCATAAAAACATTTATACATAGTACGATATTACAGAGGTGTTTTTTTTAAGGGGCTTACCTATAGTACCGCTAGGGGGCGGTAATGAGCATCATGAGTGTTATCACCCGCCAATAAACAAGAAGAAGAGGACAGAAGGAGGAGAAGAAGAAGAAGAAGAAGAAGAAGAAGAAGAAGAAGAAGAAGAAGAACCACATTGTTTGCAAAGTGGTAAGAATCGACTTATTATCACTACTGAGTTCATATTAAATACATTTAGAGTTATTGTATCAGTTGTACAGATACTAAAAACAAGTGACGTTCAGGTTTATCTTCTCCGCTTTTGTGAATGTGTCCATGCTAGCTAGCTGCTCTGTCGTCAGTGGTGTCTTACTGTGTTTTACTCTAGTGACTCCGTTTTGGAAACCTTCAGCTGGACAGTGTGTGTGTGTCTGCTGTGAACAGGTAGCGCGTGCTGTGTTGCTCCTGAACACGATGGCCACGCAGAGAGTTCACTCTCAGAGCAAAGAGTCGCTGCTGCAGAACTACAATAAGAGGTTGAAAGACGACATCAGCTCCATCCTGGACAACTTCACTGAGATCATCAAAACCGCGAAGGTGCACAGACACACCCCCGTCTCTAAAACCCTGTCTGTGACGTGTTGTGTTTGGATTGTGTTACTTCTAATCGTCAGCAAGTGTAAATAAGCCTCCATGCCCCTCAGTCTTCTGCTCGAACCTTCCTGCGCCTAGAGCTCCCCACGGGACTGATCTTGATTTCTTCCTCCAGATAGAGGATGAGACGCAGGTTGCTCGAGCAACTCAGGCCGAGCAGGACCACTATGAAATGCACGTCAGAGCCGCCAACATTGTAAGTATCAAGTTTATTTATCAAGCCTGGCTAAGTTGATCAAAGTGCTGTACAATGAATGAAGAAGAGAAATGCATGAGTAAATACAACACAATGAATTAGATAAAAGGCTGTAAAGTACAAACAAATAAGGATAGTTCAACCTTGACATGTCTGTATCTGCACAGGGCAATAAGTGTATTACTTATGTTTAGTAGATAAGAATATCAGGGGATTGAATGTGAGGAGGGTTTCTTCTGTGTTTCCTTTTAAATAAGGCCACATTTTCCTCTAAGAATCTTAAAGGATGTTGGAAAAACTTTTTAATTCCACAGTGTCTTCCAGTAAATTCTGTCAACTTGTTCTTACTCTATATTCAAGCTACGTGATGTTTACACTGAGTGGGAAATCCACTCCCAAGAATCCATGTTAGGTCTGGCTGCACATGTTCATTAAATTGAGACATTACAACCTTTTTTTTAAACTTCAGATCTCCACTAGAATTTATGATAAAGTTCAGATGCACATTATGAAGTAATACTAACTGAATCGCTCATTGATAATTGAAATCATCACAGCTTTCTAAGTGACACTGTTTCTGGACTCTGAATGTGTCTGTAGCCAATTGTTTGGTTCAGAAACAAAACCATCTCTCTTAACCCACATCCACCTCCTGTGGTGTTGTATCAGGTACGTGCCGGGGAGTCCCTCATGAAGCTGGTGTCTGACCTAAAGCAGTTCTTGATCCTGAACGACTTTCCCTCCGTGAACGACGCCATCAGCCTCCAGAACCAGCACCTCCGCTCGTTACAGGAGGAGTGTGACAAGAAGCTCACCTCGCTCCGCGACGAGATCGCCATCGACCTGTATGAGCTAGAGGAAGAATATTACTCCTCCAGGTACAAGTAGGCTTATACTTGTCCCCCATCCCACCGCCCCTCTTCTGTCCCATGCCCAGCAGTGTGTACTGTCTCACCATTCACCATTCGCTGCTGAGCCCATCTAAGGTTTTTCACCTGCCCACCTCTAAACCTGACAGCTTTTGTTTTGGATTTATCTTTTTGTATCATTCATCAACATGTTGCTGAGGGTCATTGTGATGAAGCTCAACTCAACAAGTGACTTTATATTGTTACTAATTAGCCAGTGCCTTATTTTTTTATCTGCTCGATGTGTCAGAATTAGTCAAAGTGAAGAGGACTTAGGCAATAAAGGGACATAATGCTGAAAATCAGCAGTGCAAATTTATTGAGCTCTTGAACTACACCAGTTCAGTTTCTACTTTGCCCATTTATTGCAGTTGACTGAAGTCAGATTTGTCTGAATAGAGATCACGAGTGTGAATTTACTGCTGCGTTTATTTCTAAATGGAAATGAAATGTATTGCTTTCCTTGTCTGCAGTGTCTGATAGACACGTTTCAGTGGAATGTAAGTAATCAGGCCTCCGAGTTCATTTATAATTAATTATTGTAAGTTGAAGTAACACAAAGCTTTTTAGGGAATAACACCGTTTACAAGATTTACACATTAAATTAACTAAAACTTTATCAGAGTATAGATTTTATCAAAGTATGATTCATTTAAGACTATATGTAAATAAATATATTAGTGACCCCGCATATGGTTCATTTGAAGACTGGAGTGTTGATGGATGTTTGTTATGGTCTTAACAGTAAGTCAGAACTGTTTGCTGTTATTTATTTGAGGTCAGACCTGAAGCTGAGATTTTCTCCAGTAGATGTCTCCTGTAAAAGCAATCAGTAGGTGATATTTATTTGATTCCGTCCGAATGAGCTGTAACCACGCAAGCGGCTGTGTGGTTGTACGTGTGTACCAGTTTCTGCCGGCTGTTCCAAAAAAAACAAAACGATAAAGAAATAAAGTAGAGACAAAACACTGTAATTGTTTGTCTTGTTTTGTGTGAGGAAGTGTCTCAGTCCTGCTTGGAGCATGCTGGTTGCGGGCCTTTCTTCCTTGCTGCACTCGCTCTGCTTTCTCCCCAACCAGCGACTAATCAAACCTTTTTGCCAAACTTAAAATCAACCGCTGATCAGTCACACCTCTTAATAGTAACAAATAATGAATAAACAGCTTTTTGTATGTGTTGATCATTTCCAGTGCTTCTGCATAACCTCCATGCTGCCATCGTACACGTGCTTTCATATGCCCCTCTCCATGTGACGGATTTGCTTATTCTGACTTGCTGCTCTTGTCTGCTCCTCTCTTTCTGTGCTGCGCTGACTCTTTGCTCCCCCCCCCTGCTGGTTTCTGCCCTACAAAGCTACAGTCAGTGGGAGAGCACCGATCTGCCGCTGTGCGAGGCTTACCGGCAGCGAGACAGCTGGGCCTCACCAGGAAGCAGCTGCAGCTCTACCCAGGGTGACAGAGAAGACGTGGACGGACCTCCATCACAGGAGTCAAACCCCCCACACCACCTCAACGGTCATGGGACTGCCTCTATAGAGAAACAATGAGGAGATCGGACACCGAGTGGAGAACACGACACTTGTGCTCAGTTTGGACGCCAAAAGTTTGGCTAATTTAGTTTCCATCCTACATCGTGAACTAGTGTCTATTTAGGTTCTTTTGTTTTAGTTTTAGGAAAATCTTGAAATAAAGAAACTACTCTGAATAAGAAATTACTGAAAAAAACATTTGAATCAGATTTTTTTTTTAGGAATTTCTTTCAAATTCATTTTAAATATCAGTTCCAGACAACAGCTTTTGTATGCCTTAGCAGCATTGTAATACAGATCATTTTTATATATTATGTTTGGTTTAAGTGTTGAGTACAATGTTATTTCCTTATATTGATTTTGTAAACCTTTGCTTTTGTAATGTTTCATTTGTGTTTTTTTTACTCCATAAAGCAATGATCAAATTAAAGAACGAGACTTAAATGTGGGTTTAAGATTTTTATTCAAATGTGTTTTAGAAAGCCTTCAAAAATTAAAACTAGAAGATTGAATTGGACTTAAAATATCCTGTTAGCAAACTCAGAGCTGACCTTTTTTGTCCACTTTTTTGGATTATCATGTTTTGTCCAATATATGCAACGAGGCTATATACAATATTTACAAAGTACAACGCTCTCGAGAACTCTCATCTACGTTTGTTTAGAGAATCCACTCCACAAATTATCCTTTTTTGATTCAATCTCTTTAAGCAGACATGTTGAGTAAATCCTCATTGAAAACAACATACAGCTCCTCAATATCTTCGGTTCATCTTCTTGAATTTCTCATAGTGGTAGTCATCGGTGGCCTTTTCATTATTTGGACGTTTGCGGTAGTTGGGCGGGGTTGCAGCTGTGGATTAAAAAGTAGTAATGAATCAGATTTCAGAAAGAATTGTGTCAAAATGGTACCTAAATCTAGACAGTTTATAAAAACAGTGTTTTGCAATTGATATCCACCTGAAAAGTACAGTGGTTACATCACCATTCTACAGTCTAGTGATGGAACTGTACAACAGCATAAAGAATTGTGTGACGGGATGTATTCGTGTGCAGTCTCTTACTCTCTGGACCTGGTTTCTCGGTGTCTCCCACACGCAGCGGTCTGGCCTTAGGCTCCTCTCTGTGTCTGTGATGCCTCTGGGGCGCATTCGAATCCTCATGGTAGACTGATGGAACAGAAAAGCACAATTAAACAACCTATCATGATCTCTCACAGTTTAAAACGCTGTGTTTGCGAAGGGAAAACACTCACAGCGGTTGTGTTGGACGTAGTTGACGGCAATGTTGGTTGGTACAAATGATGTGCCCTGGTCTTTTTTCTTATTTCTCTGCTCTTGCAGAAGTCTGGCTTTTGCATCTTCTGTGTTGATGATGTTCTTTATCTTTGCACTAGGAAAAAAATTCGCAGAATCCGAGTTAAATACTTTCTGTCGACGATCATGTCTCAATGTAGAAAGTCTTTTTCTCACAGATTAGATCTACATGATCATTGTGAGAATCTCCTTAACTCACTCTACGCCAAGATCAACTTCAGGGATCCCACTCAGCATCTGATTGGATAACATCTCCTCAGTCTTCTTAGCAGAGTTGACGTTGATGTTCTCGGGCAGCTCATACAGGTGGTCTTCTGCGTTCTTCACCTTAACTTTCTGTTCCTCCGCCTCCACCAAGCCCTTCTTCTTCTTCAGCTCTGTCTCAATATACTTCATCCTACGAGGTGAAATATATTTCTATGAAGCACTTTGTCAACACCAGTGTGTGTAAACACAATTATATCCTAAGTGTATGGTATTTTATGTCATTTTTAGGAGAAAAAAATCCTCTTAAACAAAAATGAATCCAAGCCAAGCAAGTAGTCCCTCAATATTTAGACAAAAAACAGGTGTTGAATATCACTGTTTAATATGCATATATAATAATACAAAAATAAGTGAAGAAATAGGTACTTGACAGAGGAGAAGAAATATCTGTGCCTGGAATATAACTTACCTGTGAGGTATTATAAATAAGTTTATGTGAGCATCGCCTGGTTTGTGGACATTGACATTTTCATCATTCTGACTCCCAGCACCTATATTTTTATAAAGATTGGATCTATTGCCTTTTTACACTAGTTTAATCAGGTTGACACTTCGTTAAGTTAAGTCTGACCTCTGTGTCCCCACCCTGAATGCTAAAGAGGGAGAGAGTGCGTCTTCATGAGTGTGTCACAGCTGAAGGAGAAGTACATACATGTCAGCATCCTCGTCTCTTCTGTTGGTTTCAGCAGAGAACGATGTTCCCAGGCTGAGGTCTCCTTCCTCTTCTGTCCTGTATCAGAAACATATGTGATGATGCACGTTCTCCATTTTGTAAAGACACAACAGCACACACATAGGTTAATTACACTGAATCACAACACAATCAGATTTACTTACATGTCCCTGCTCCTGTCCCTGTCTTTGATTTTCTTCATGTCTACGACTCCTCCAGACTTCAGTTTGAACGGATCATTCTGGGAGACATGTTAACTCAGAGTTAGACACTGACCCAACATCCAGCTAAACACGCAACAACTACTGCGTCACTTACATCGATCTCAGCATCTGGTGGTAGTTTCTCTCCAACCAGCAGGGCGGCCACACTGGACGGAGAAGGAGGGGGGGGTAATTAATTTATTCATCTGATATGTTGAAGTGAAAAACTAGAGCTACAACAAACAGCGTAACAAGTAGCAAAACGTCACATTCACGTTACCTGACTCCGCTTTGTCGTTTCCGCAAAGTCTGCAGCTCTTTAGCCTCTTCGACTTTGGATCTAAACGACCGGAGATAAGATATCAATTAAATCACATTCTCTACGTACATTATCAAAAAAAAAAAGAACACAAGTCATTTGTTGTATTTGGCTTCACGCGGAGCAGCTCGCCACGTTAGCAACATGACGCTTCTGTCGAAGATGTTTTTGTTCTCGTTGCGTTTAAATACAGTGATTTACCTGACTTCTCGGGTTGTCTCGTCTTCTTCAGCATCTGACGAGTCTCTTCTCCTCCGAAAGTTTCTGCCACTCGGCATTTTAAAATGTTGTTTAATGTTATCTCGGAGCTGACGGAAAGAACGTCTCGTACATCGGGGGGAAGTCTTCAACAAACGCACAACAAAGGTATGTCACTTCCGGTAGCAGAAGTCCCACTTCCGCTCATTTTCTGTAAACATGGCGACCTACAGACAGGTCGGCAGGTTGTTGGGTATTTCAGCACGACTGACGCGTCCGTAAGTTTATCTGTTTGTCAGTTGTAATGTCCTCATGTTGTAGTTTTTAATTACTCGCATGAATGTGCTGCCTGAACTAGAGCTGGTGTTTACTATAAGCCGCTAGCTAACCAGCTAAGCCAGAGAGTGACGCAGACTGATTGTTACCACTTACATAACAGTGTTTTAAATGATTAAATAACTCAGTTATTGTAGATGTTTCGGTCATGTTTATGTCACAGTGTAGGTTAATAATTCAGTGCGTTCCACATTCAATTCAATTATGTACATAAAGAGTTTTGACAAAGATACATCCAAATGTGTTTGAAAATAAAATACCAAATACTCTTATTCTAAGTGCATGAAAATCAAGAAGCCTCGCCTTGTATCGAAATAAGGTACTGTGTTATTGTATTTTAAAATACTCAAAAAAATGTTTTCCAAGGGAGAAGGAAATCACATTGCAAACTATACATGCCTTGTAACCAGTCACCAGATCAAATAGTTTGACCTCCCGCATCTGTTTGGTAATGAAGGACCTACCTCTCACCAACAACACTGACAACAATAACAAACAAGTCATTCATAAACAGACAACCGACCTACACCTTTATTCATAGCAACTAGTTTCTGAGTAATGAATTAATCAATCATACAATTGCCGACGCAATGCATGGTCCACTGAGCCAAGAGGGTTTTAGTTGATTACACTTACACAAACATTCAAATTTGGACTTAATTATTGCTACACCCTGTGAGGTAGGAAACTAAATACTCGGTGTTCTTTCTCCATAAGTTTGTCAATGGGATTTCTAGTGTAATAACATTTCAAATATCTTTATATGTGCTGTGTCAGATTTGCTGTCTGTGGACATCAGAGCGCTGGATTACACTGGGCCTCACACAACACAGGAGTTGGGAAGATATGGCCACAAAACCCCCACTTTGTTGTTCCAGGTTTGTGTTACTGAAGCATCCTTGAAGCTCTTTTGAATTGAACGCTGTATTAATGGCTTCTTCTTTGTGTAATGTTTGTACAAAGGGAGGACCATGTTTGTGCAGACCCAAGATACACCAAATCCTAACAGCGTAAAGTTTCTCCCAGGTCGCACAGTTCTTGAATCAGGAACTATGAATTTTGAAGGCCCTCGTGACGCGCACTGCTCACCATTAGCCAGGTAAATGATGATTGAATGATTGTTAAATAGATTGTAAAAAGGGCTCTTACAGTAGTCATTTTGATAACCTAGCAAAGCAGGTAATGCCCAGGTTTGCATAATGATGTTCGGTATGTTACCCCATTTCACACCTAAATGGAATGCAGGAATTATAATTATTAGTTATGATGGTTGTTTCAGTTATGATTGTCAGTTATGATAGTTAGTTATGATCGTGACTTAACCCAAGCAATAATAACTCTAAAAAAATCTGGAAAGAATAAAAGTTTTTTTTATATATATATATATATATATATATATATAAGGAGTAACTGATAATAATTTCCATTGGTATTCAGTAATGTTCTGTTTTGTCTTCAGACAGCTGTTTAGGATTGATGGAGTCAAGAGTGTCTTCCTGGGCGGCGACTTTATCACGATAACAAGAGTAAAACCATTTTCAGTTTATCTGAAATACATAGTGTGGCTCTGTGCCATCGCTTGTGCTGATGTTCTCTTCTTTTCTCTTTCTTTTAGTCAGATGCAAATATGGAATGGAAAGTAATCAAACCTGATGTATTCGCTGCCATTATGGACTTCTTCACCACGGGGCTTCCTGTTGTCAATGAGGAAAGTGAACCAAACGCAGATACTGGTAAAGGATTTAACCGTCTGAACATTGAAACTAATAATGGAAGATGTTTGCGAATTCTATAGAATCCGTTCCTTTCCACCTCTATTCTCAGCTCCATCAGATGATGATGATGAAGTCGTGGCTATGATCAAAGAACTGCTTGATACTCGAATAAGGTAGTTGCCAGTGAAGACATCCTCTCTTATCAGTGTCTGTTCCCCGTTCACCATGCTTTTACGTTCTGTTCTCATACATGCTGATGGATGGTCTTGTTCCCCAGGCCGACAGTGCAGGAGGATGGAGGGGACGTCCTGTATCGGGGATTTGAAGACGGCGTCGTTAAGCTGAAGTTGCAGGGCGCCTGCACTAGCTGTCCCAGTTCCATGGTTACGTTGAAGAGTGGAATCCAAAACATGCTGCAGTTTTATGTTCCTGAAGTTGAATCAGTGGAGGAGGTTTGTTCTCATGCCAGAGAATAGGTTTCCTTTCACATGCACACACATCTCATGTCTAACTTTCAGCTTGGCATTTGTATTTATACTGCTCAGTGAAATTATGGGTTTCAAAGTAGTGGGGAACGATAGTTAGGGGAGCTTTATCTCCATTGAAAAACATTAAAAGTTATTAAATTGTTTGATTATCACTCTATCTTTGTTGCACAAACCAGCTGTTTTCATTACCTGTAAGCTGTTGTGTCCAAAAGACTTGAAAAACACTACATTAGTTTGTTTTTTGTTATTTAGGTGTTCAATCTCTAGATACACTTTAGGGATTTGACAAGTGTTTTCATTTCGGACATTTCATTGTGTCTCATATTCCTCAGCCACAAAATAACTTCAGAGGAAAAAAACTGAAACTTGAAATTATTTACTAAACTTGCGTTTATCCACAGGTGAAGGAAGAGGAAGAGGAGATGAATGCTCAAGTTTGAATTACACCGAAACCTTGAACTGCATTTACACATTCCTCTCTCTCCTGGTCATCTGATCTGGACACAGCTGGAGGAACTATTGAACAGCGTGATGTTTGAAAGACCCAGTGATCATCATTGTCATTCATCCTGATGTTATTATTGACATTGGTAGCTGTTTTGTAAAATTACTTTACAATGACATTATTTCTCAAGGTATAGATCAGGGCTGAATTATATTCTATTTATTATTTCACACAGTTTCACATTTCTCACTCAAAACACCTTTTAGGTTTGAAGTACATATATAGTGCTGTATGTATGTAAATAAAGTTTATTGAAATATTTTATAACTGCAAATCTAATCTTTTTTGAATGTGGAATGGATAATTAATTAATATTGCAGAGTGTATCTTTTTGCCTCTGTGAAGGAAGTATAGTTTTTACCCATGTCTGTTTGTTTATTGGTTGATTTGTATGTTTGTAATTATGATCACACCAAAACAACTGAACAAACCTCCATGAAAGGATGCAGTATGGGTCAGGGAATAACCCATTGCAACATGTTCTAACATTTTCAGTTTTCACATGGAATAATTCATGGATCTTGATTTTTAAAAAGCAGGCATATTTGGAGAACTGGAATTTTGTGCAACTTGGCAGAATTTTCAAGCACTGTTTGGCCTTCGCGGAGCTAGGGATAGAAGAAATTAGAAGAATCCGTTACTAATTAATAATCAAGTAAATGTAGGAGTATTATGAGGCTAGTCGACTTTGATTAAAAATAAATTCAAAGTGCTTCACGTTTAAAAAGGAGGAGTAGAAAAAGAATAGTGGCATGGCAACAAAGATAATAAAAAAGCAGCATACGGTATAGAAACATACCCATCATCTATTTTCACTGCAAATGCCCCCATACCCAACAAACACAATGACAGACACACACATTCACTCACACACTATAAGGGAAACAAGGAAATAAATTAATATTAGGATAAATAAACGTTTTTGTGGTGTTAACTATCTTATCTCATTTCATCTAAGCTTATTTGGAGTATTTTACATATTGTACCACTTCTGGCCACATCCCTTCATTAAGGGCATACACAAATGTGTTTGTCTTTTCTGGACAAATTATTAACTAAAGATAAAAGATCGACCAGCCTGAACACAACTGATGAATTGTTTACAGTCCTGCAGTGTTGTGCTGCTGAAGTGGAGCTCAGGGAGGATGTTAGTTTTAGATGTCAGGCACATCGGTGGGGTCCTCATCTCACCCTGCCCACGGATCTACATCCTGATGCCACGTCAGATGTACCTGCGTCGGTAGGTGCAACCCGGACTGACAGGCTTCTCGGCCAATCAGAAGGCGCCATGGAAATTGGCAGGTTGGCTCTGATTGGATGAGATCACGGGAGGGGGGGTGCGGCAAAGTTTAGAGACGTTCCCAGATACCAGAGTAGCAGCCAAACCGAAGACATGTGTGGTGAGTACAGGACGTATTTACATTCACAGCTTTCACTGGGTGATGTACGATGTTCTCCAATCTAGAGAACAACACGTTGATCATATCTGACCGGCTGCTAGCATCGCCGGCTAAAGGCTAAAGCTGCAAACCAGTTGAAATCAGCTAGGGGTGGCTAACGTGAGTTAGCAAATATGGGCTGCTGTTGCTGTTAGCCATTAACATGTTTCCCCTTTCCTCTCCGCGCTGTCCACTTGTGAGTTGTGATGTAGAGGCTCGAGCAGCGAGTCGACATGACCAAACATCGTAGAAATGCTAACCTGCTTTCCTCCTGCTAACACACCGCGAACGTGGTTTGCGCTGACACTACGACAGAAGCGTAACTTTCCTCCAAACCTCTTACAGCATACTTGATTGAAATAAATCAACTAATCATGAGGTCGCACGTTGTTTAAATAGAGTCGTTGGGGCATTGTGTGTTTAAGCAAAGAGTCTGTGTCCCATCACCGTCACTACAATCAGATCAAACCCACCAGTCACATGACACCGGGCTCTGGTTGATGTGTATTAAATCAAACCAATTTCGTTGTCGAGATGTCCTGTGCCTTCAGCTCATGGTGACGCTGTTTGTGCAGCTCTTCTCCATGTCCAGGTGCCACTCACTCCACCGCCCTCCTTTAGCCGCTGGTCAATGAATGAATGCTCTGTTGGTCCCTCTGGCTCCCTGTGTGCATTGACTCCTCAGTGCTCAGTTCTGTGAAAGGCCTGTTTTCTATGTCTCCTCCCTAGATATTTATTTCGTCCAGCTGGGAATTCCTCATGTGCCACACAGCACACGTCAGACTGACAAACAACTCCAACACAACAATGAAGAAACTCAATGTCACCACAGACCAATAAACATGACACCAAATCATTTTGATCACGTAGTATCACACACACACAGATGTTCAAGTGTTTATTTATCTGAGCTTATTCTCCATAGCCAGTTAGGGAGACACTCCTCAGTGTGTTCTATTAGGTATCGGAGGGGCAATAGATCTTGGTCATTTGCAGATCATTGCTAAAATGTACCAATAAAGTTAGTTAAGTCTTGACAGCCTGTTGCTGCACCAATAGTCTGAGTGTGTTTGGCACAAACACCTTAGTTTGACTGACTAACTGACACAGGTATGATGCAGCTACCAGTGAAACTCAAAGCTATATACTTAGTAAGAAAGCATCTCAGACTAAAGTCAACAGCTTGGTTTGAGTTTGCCTCTGTTGTATCTTTCACACAGTTACTCCTCCCATTTGAATTCCTATTGTGTAACAGCAGATACACTCTATTGTCTCTAAGCAGGTTCTACTACTGGAGACACAACTCTTTTTTTTTTCTTTCTCGTACCATCACCCCACCTGTAGGACAGGTTCCCCTTGCCTTTTCCTAAAATAAGTGTGGGAATTTGATCCTGTAATAGTAGAGATGTACATCACAAAGTAAAAGCTTGTTCAATTGTGTCAGGATGGAATCAGATTATGTTCTTCTTCAGTCACCTCGACATATTGTTGTCATTTTCAGGTCAGAAACTATCATGACATAATCTTAATGATCATAGTGAATTTTTATGGTATTTCAATTCTGTTGTTCACATGTATGACTATGGATACGTTTATAAGAATACTATACAGAATAAATATTATCTCTAGTGATTTTTGATAATGTGGTTAATCGTGTATATTTTTTTTTATCAAACAGTATTCTTATTATTACTGTCACATTAATTTCAGGAATGATACCCAGCCCTCCTTGTATTTGTTTCTTGGATCCAAGTGTACATTAATTTGGTTACATGAAGTGCACATGAATCCAAGCCTACGCCTACAGGACTGCATTAATCTTTGCACGTCAGCTGCAAAACAATGCTGGAATAACAGACAAGTAGATGTAGCAGTTTGACAGATGTGAAGTTAACCTGAACTTTTAAGTGCCTGCCTAGAATTTTAAAGTAGACAGACAGTTTTAAAGATATATTGTCGACAGACCCAAATTCTTATTAAAGAGAACACAGCTTTAATCTGAGTTTATTGTTTTTCTCTCCTCAGGAATCTTTGCCTATCTCAACTACCATGTACCAAGGACTCGCCGTGAGATCCTTGAGATCCTCCTCAAAGGTCTGCGACGTCTGGAGTACAGAGGCTATGACTCAGCGGGTGAGAGCGAAAAACCACAACATTCACATCACCAACAGACTCCTGCTTGTTGATCAGACCGTTTACCTTATCTGTCTCCTCAATGTCTGCCTTAAGATACCACCAAATTACAGACAGTGTCTACTGTGTGTCCAATTCAATGTTAAAGCAGCATATGATTCGACCTTCATCAGTTACACTTAATGTTTATTTGTTCATTTGAAATTGTGAGGAACTCAAAGCAAGACAATGTCTGCTGGAATTTTTCAGCCATTATCCCGAGGCTGGGTAAGACTTGTTGCACCATCAATGGAACTAATTTACTGTGTGTTAAGTTCATTTGAATTCCAACACCATCCTACAGTTTTTGGCAAACATTCATTGAATGTAGCAACTCGATAAGCTGGAGCTCAGCCATATCTGCACCAACCCGTTGATACTGAAGGACTTTTGATCCCTGTAATTCTCATGCTCTCCTAATTTTGTTTTTCTGTTAGGTGTGGGGATTGATGGGGGCAACGGCAAGGACGGAAGTACCCAATCTATCCAAATCATCAAGCAACGTGGAAAAGTGAAGGCTCTCGATGATGAGATCCACAGTAAGCTTAGAGGAGGAGAATCAGTTTTTAAAAACTGAAGCCTTGATTTGTCATCCTGTATGTGACCGAACCATTAAGATACTAATCCTTGTCCATGTTGTGTTTGTTTGACTTTTAGAGCAGCAGGACATGGACCTAGATATGGAGTTTGATGTTCACGTCGGCATCGCTCACACCCGCTGGGCCACCCATGGTGCGCCAAGCCCCGTCAACAGCCATCCACATAGATCTGACAAGACCAACGGTCAGTTGAGTTAAAGATCGAAAGATGTTTCACCTCACACAGCTAAATGTTTTACCTCGCATTTCGTAACAGCTCAGTCTCTTTTTATTCACCTGGGTGCAGGTATCATATCTTAAAAATGATTCTGATCTCTTTGTTGTATAGAGTTCATTGTCATTCACAACGGAATCATCACCAACTACAAAGACCTAAGGAAATTCCTGGTGATCCAATATCTTTCAAAAACTCATATAGAAATCGTTTAATCACTCTGAAGGTTAGGGTTAGACTGACTCTCTAACTCGATCTCCACAGGAGAGCAAAGGCTATGAGTTTGAGTCAGAGACTGACACGGAGTCCATCGCCAAACTGGTGAAGTACATGTATGACAACCGCGAGAATGACGACCTCAGTTTTTCCGTACTGGTGGAACGGGTGATCCAGCAGCTGGTAAGGACCTGCTCGTGCACTCCACCTCTCCTTCTAAGATCAGCAGATAAAAGTCTGATGTGTTATTTCTTCCACCTGACAGGAGGGAGCTTTTGCCCTGGTCTTCAAGAGTGTCCACTACCCCGGAGAGGCAATTGGCACAAGGTAGGCCACCGCTTGTGCTGTCAAACTATTAAACTGTTATAGTTATTATTAAAGTATAGTTGGATCATTTAAATGTTACTTTGCAGGAGGGGAAGTCCTCTGCTGATGGGAGTGCGGAGTGATCACAAGCTCTCCACTGATCATATTCCTGTGCTCTACCGCTCCTGTAAGTTCTTTGTTTTGTGAATGTTATGAATTTTCCACATTCGATTGCGCAGGCATGACTGAGGCCCATTTTTATTTATTTTTTCTCAGCTGCTAAAGAAAAGAAGAGCTGCGGTGCTATACCTAGGTCCGACCAGGACACCTGCTTGTTCCCTGTGGACGAGAAAGCTGTGGAGTACTACTTTGCTTCAGATGCAAGGTCAGCAGAAACCAGTTTTTGTATCCACCTTACAGCTTCACATCCTTTTGAAACCTGCATTGATCAAATGTCTAATGTGGTTGTTCGTCTGTTTCTCTTGTCATGACAGCGCAGTGATCGAGCACACAAATCGGGTGATCTTCCTGGAGGATGACGATGTGGCTGCCGTGATGGAGGGCCGGCTGTCCATCCACAGGATCAAGCGCAGGGCTGGAGACTACCCATCCCGGGCCATCGAGTCCCTGCAGATGGAGCTGCAGCAGATCATGAAGGGTGAGTTGAGGGTCCGACTTCATTGTGTTCACATTTTCTCATGATCATAAATTACTCAAAGCCACATTTGAAGATAAATCTGTTGAACTCTTCCTTGTAATTTGGCCCTGTATCCTTGTAATTATTGTCCTGTTATTATTGTCTAATTGGTTTCCACTTGTTAAACATCTAAAAAGGAGATTGACTCCTTTCATATTTCAAGTTGACCTGCTTGCCTTTGTGTTTTGACTGCGAGCCTTAAAGACTGGACAAGTGGATCTGTCTTGTCTCACCAACCGTTTGGATGAGCAATCACTAAGTCAAAATAGTAAAATAAAATAAAAATAAAAGCCAAACAAAACATCCCAGAGCCTAAGGTAATGTCATCATACAGTTTTCGTCAGATCAAAAATATTTAATTTGCCATCACAAATTACAGAAACAAACAGGGAACCCTCATATGTGAGAAGCTGCAATCTGCTTGACAAAAAGAACCGAAATGATTTATCAATTATATATCTGCTGATCTTCAGAGCACCCTGAAAACATAAAGTCAGCACCTCCAGTGTCTTCCAATGTGCCATGCTACAGAGTCGACCCAATGAAAAATGTGTCACTGCCGCAATAACTTATTTATTTTCAGCCTGTGATTATTATTCTTTATTGTCTTCTCCTCTACTGACCGTTCCTCAGTCATCCAGCAGAGGGCAGAAGTAAACTGAAGCTGGCTGCTCTTGACATTCCTTTGTGTCCCTGTCATTACTCAGCCTCTCTGCTCTGCCTCAGTTCCTGGAGACTTTCTGCTGAATTACATAATTCCCTCGACCCATATTACTCTGAGGCAGGCAGAATAAAAACCTCATATGTCACTGTCAGTCTATAATTGATTGCAAAACAGTGTCTCCCTGATGTTTCATGTTTGTCTTTTCTTTGTGTAATGGATGACTTAAAGCTGTGGCTCAGAATCTTTAGTAACTCCCTGCATTTCCAGGGATTTCTTATTATCATAAAAAAAATGTTTTGATCAAGCATGAAACTTGGATTTTAAGGAGGTTAAATGAGATACTTTTTTTTGTACAATTTTGGAAAAGTTCACCTGATTTCTGATCCTCTCACCACAGGCAACTACAGCTCCTTCATGCAGAAGGAGATATTTGAGCAGCCAGAGTCTGTGGTCAACACCATGAGAGGGAGAGTTAACTTCGATGAAAACACAGGTCAGAGAGATGTCTGATTGGTGCATTTATAGGTGCCGTTTCATCAATGTTCCACTGAGAGAACTATTTTTCACTCTGTCCTAACTCTCTACAGATTTAACTTTACTACTGCAAATTCCAACATTTGAATAACCTCTAAAGTATAAACAGTCACTCTTTTCTGCTGGCCTACTTTCTTCATGAATGTCACTCAAACATTTGCTCAGATGTGTTTATTTCAGGATTTGTGAAAAGGACAGCACACGAAAGCCCAGCTCATTTATTTAAGCTGTCATAATGATTTGTAGTTTTAAAACCAGAATGACCTAAAGTTCACTGTATTTTTCACCCTCAGTGTGTATGATTGTTTTTTCAGTGACATGCATGTAGAAGAACATACACCCTGTCAGTGATTCTCTCTGCATTCGGGTGGCCTTTTTTAAATGAGATGGAAAATGTTGGAGCACAATGATGGATTAGCGGTTTTGGTTTGCTTTCCAGTGACACTTGGTGGACTGAAGGACCACATCAAAGAGATCCAGAGGTGTCGGCGACTTATACTTATTGCCTGCGGCACCAGCTACCATGCTGGAGTAGCGGTGAGTAGCCACTTGCCAAATGCTGTCCCCCTTTGGTGTAAATGCACACCTTTTGAATCTTTCTGTTTTGCTATCCGCGTAAGACAATAATGAAATGTGATGTCTGTGCTGTGGACACAGGTGTGTGAAGTTTATGGGTTGGCACATGTGCTCGACAGGTTTGTTTTGCTGAACAGTCCTTTGTTACTTTCTCAGACCCGTCAGATCCTTGAGGAGCTAACCGAGCTGCCCGTCATGATTGAGCTGGCCAGTGACTTCTTGGATAGGAACACACCTGTGTTCCGAGATGATGTCTGCTTTTTTATCAGCCAGTCAGGTGAGGAGGATTGTGCCATCTGCACTTGATGAAGGTATCTTCCAGTTTCCATTTAGAGGAGCCGTTTGATGTTCAGTGACCTGTTACGTCTCAGTTCTGCAGTACAGTTGAGTTTTCTCCACCTTAACACTCAGCTGTAGCTTCGGGAATGTGCGCTGGTTGTGGCGTTCTAATTTTTTACATGAGGAATGTCTGTGGTTCGCCTTGTGGTTTTTCTGTGAACCTGTTTCAGATCAGAGTCCTGGATTGTTAAATAGCAATTTCCGAACTAACTAATAAATCAGCATAATTTTGTTGTTAGAGCTGTTGCGTTGCATAAACTGTTGTGTTTTCCTGTTCCTTCCAGGGGAGACTGCTGACAGCCTCATGGCCCTGCGCTACTGTAAGGAGAGAGGGGCTCTGACCGTTGGTGTCACCAACACAGTGGGCAGCTCCATATCCAGGGAGAGCGACTGTGGAGTCCACATCAACGCTGGGCCTGAGATCGGAGTAGCGAGCACCAAGGTGAGCCGTGACAACTGCGGCTCTGGTTGACTATCATGAGGATATGGATATAAAAAAAAAAAACTCATGGTTTTAGAACAGCCTACATTTATCACACATTTTCTCTTAGATCCCCCTCCTTGACTGCAACCGTAAACACTTAGTCAAAACTCTCGTCAGATCCTTGACAGTGGTAGTAGCTGTTGGGTTTATCTATAATATTGGAAGGTCTCTGCCTTAAGAAGACAAGTGCCTTCATATATGCAATATTGTTAAGTTAAAAACTAATACATCTGTTTTTTATCATCACATTTATCTCTTTTTAAAAGAATTCAATGTTTTAAAGGACTCTTCACATGTTTGTTGCATCATCTCCTAGCTGAACACACCCTCTGACACTGAATATAAACCCATCTGAAAAGTTCATTGGGAATCCGGACTCACCAGACTCGCCTTTGCGAGTTGACATTTTCCTGCACTCTTATTCCTCAGGGAGCTAAAGAAGACTGACTCCATGTAAAGTTAGGATTCTTATTTTTCCTTTTCTCCCAAACCAAAAGCATTTGCCAGTTTAGACTTGGAGGAAGAGCAGAGAAGTCGTGGAGCTCGGCCCCAGTTAGTGAGCATAGAAGAGAGAGTGGAGCAGGTTCCCCCTGGCTAAGCCTTTGGGCTTGGCTCACTGACTCTTGCTCTGCTCCAAAGCCTCGAAGCATGCCGCCATCGTTGTCTGCTTGGCTGGCTGGGCCACACACACACACACACACACACGCACTGCTTAAATGCTGCACTGCCTTGGTCTTAAGCTCACTGGTCAATATGTATCTCACTTAGCTGCTAAAGAACTACGAACTTGGCTTCTATTTAATATTTCTTACAATTATCTTCTTTAGTTAATTTGCAAAAGAGAAAGAGCTCATAGAAAAAAGAAGAGCCTTTTCTGTTTCGTTTTGTCGAATGCAAGATTTATGGAATATTTGACATTTGAGAAGAAAGACTTTGATGCTGTCAAAAGTCAAATCCTGCTGGCTCATCAACTGACAGTAAATATAAGAAGGTTGCCTGTTTAATTTACGTTCACGCGTCCTTTGGGAATTTACAGGGTTAAGTTTGATTTCTAGTTGACAGAGGTTTTGGGTTGAGGGAGGATTGTTAATATTTCAGCTGAATGTAAGTGTGGTTTACATTGAGGGGCAACAGCTGGTATGTCCTGCATGAGATAAAAATGATCACAGAAAAATATGTTGGCCCCTTTAGAGCTGACAGCCCTCAATGTCACAATTCAGAGAGACTGCAGAGTTAGGGTGCTGTCAGGTGAGGAAAAGAAATCAGTGTAAAGGTTTTACAGCTATTTTCTTGGACGCAGAAACTGGCATTTCTGAGTCAAGAGGGTCCCGTGAAAGGACTTGGCTCCAGTTGAACCCTGATTAAATCTCCCAAATGGGCATGGAAGGCCTCCAAACATGCAGGGAAGTGGAGGATAAGAGAGAGGGGTGATGACGACAGGCATCGAAGCTCAGATGTGCTGAAGTTGTGAGCAGTGACATTTCCAGAATGATTACAAAGAGCGAGTGTGTGGGTGAACCAAGTTTCCAGCATGAGCAAAACTAGCTTGACTGTATTTTAATGCTGCATTGCGTGTGCTTAAATCTTCCTCTCCTGCCATTTCTGATCTGGTGCAGATTATTAGCTGGACACTAAGTTCACTATCAAAACAAGGAGACAGGAAGCACAGGGCTCTACACACTGTTGGATGAGGCTAAAGTTAGGATCAGGTTGCTGCTCTGGTTCCAGTATTGTTGCAAAAACGGAAAACTACTTAACCTTTAGAGATCTGGTCACCACAAGCAATCTTGCAATGTTAAATATTATAATAAGTGACGGTTTCTATGTGTGTGCATGCATCATCATACAACAGTTTTTTTTTGTAAGTTGGTCATTTTCAAAAGTTGGCTCAAACTGCACACCCATAGCTCTTTAATATGATGACATAATACCACATATACTTCTCTCCTGACTTTTTTTTCTCTTTTTTTTCTGCAGGCCTACACCAGTCAGTTTGTGGCCCTCATCATGTTTGCCCTGCTGATGTGCGATGACAGGATTTCAGTGCAGCCCAGACGACGTGAGATAATCCAGGCTCTGAAAGCTCTTCCAGGTAAATCAAGCCACGGGAGAGTTCTGCCTCAGCCAGGGAAATCCTGGCCACATGTGAGATTAAAACGTATAGGGATGGGAAACTATCTCTTGCAGCAAAGATCAAGCACAACCCAAAGCCTGCTTCGTTTTAGTTGTTTGTCCAAACAACTAAAACACAGGAAGCTAAATGATGAGAGAGCGATCAAAAAGAAAAATAGGAAGAGGGAAGAATAGTTGTTGGCTGCGAGCTGTCGCCTGCTGCTCTGGATCTAAAGCATTTGATTGCATGAGTCTAATGGTAAACTAATGAGGAATGTCTGCTGCTCCCTGATCAACATTATGAGCTTGTCCAGTCCAGGTTCTTGCACCAAAGTTTACTCATAAAAACTGAGTCATAATTGCTATTCTGCCCATATTAGATCAGATTAAAGAGGTCCTCGCGTTGGATGATGAGATCCAGAAGTTGGCCGTGGAGTTGTATCAGCAGAAGAGTGTCCTGATCATGGGCCGAGGCTACCATTACGCTACCTGCCTGGAAGGAGCACTGGTGAGGAAATGCAGACTGTTTCATCTTTCTATTGTCTCTTATGTGAGAACTATTAAAACTGCTCTATTTTATACACCAGTGGTCTCCAGCAGTATTTATACAGGTAATCTTAGATTGAAAGATTTCTCTAAAAACCCCAAAGGTCGAATTACTGTTGCGTGTACATTTTATATATGATTGTATCTGATTCTACATCTCATTCCTTAGAGAAATACAGAGTCTTGATTTGGACTGATGGTTTCTTATCATTTTATTTAATAAAAAAAATAGCCTATGATGTATACGATACACAATTCAATATTCCTTAACCTGTAAGTGTTTTGTATCCCATATAGAAAATCAAGGAGATCACATACATGCATTCAGAGGGGATCCTCGCTGGAGAGCTCAAACACGGCCCCCTGGCCCTGGTGGATAAACTCATGCCAGTCATCATGATCATCATGAGAGACCACACTTACACCAAATGTCAAAACGCCCTGCAGCAAGTCGTTGCCCGTCAGGTGAGACACACACATAAACACACACGCATACACACGCATATATTTCCCCCCAAAAGTTATGATAAATTTGATATATCCAGTTGTTGTAGTAACTGACTTAGTCATTTCCTTTTGACTTTTGTTTTATTGCTGAGAAACGGAACAAAATCAGTTCAAACACATGAACACTGGGTGACCACAACAGTCATTGCATGTTAGGGTAATTTACATAGTCCTCTCTGTGCCACACCTCTGATCCTTCGCCCTTAAATACGAGGGAGTGGTTGGTTCGGTGTGACATCACTCCTGTCAGTAATGTGCAGCAGATGTGGATTTAAGAGGTGTGAAATTTGACCGAGATGGGTGGAAAGAAATTGTTTTCTTTCTGAAAGACTTATTTTATTTAAAAAAAAAAAAAAAAATCCCTACAGGGCCGTCCTATTGTGATCTGTGACAAAGATGATTACGAGACCATCAAGAACTCCAGCCGCACCATCAACGTGCCTCACTGTGTGGACTGCCTGCAGGGCATCTTGAGCGTCATACCTCTGCAGCTGCTGTCCTTCCACCTGGCTGTGCTCCGAGGTTTTGACGTAAGTACCGTCCCCTCAGGCTCACTGGTAACTGATGATGATCTCAAGTGATTTGCCTCTTAAGACTCCCTTTCTCAGAATTCATGCCAGAAAAAAGCAATAGGATTTGAAGTTTCTTCAGTCTTCACCTGCAGACTATTCTAACTAAAACTTTCATAAACACCAATGTGTCATTGTTTACTGTAGAGAAGAGTTTTCACATGTTTATTGGGAGATGTGATTTTACACCCACAGTAAAATTGTAAGCTCAGTGCCCTTAATTATCTGGCAGCAGCAAACGTCTGGACTGCTTTACAGGTGAAGTACTCAACCAGAACTTTAACAGATTTATCATTTTTTTAGACTAAGCACAGATGCATAGATCTATTGGTTAATTTTAGGATAATGATAAAAGACAATATAGGGCCGCTCACGGTTTAAACAGGGTTGAACTTTCTGTCTAGCCTGGAAACCAAATCAATCAATGAGCTCATATCCCTTGGCTGTTGTATTCTGACTCATTTCCATCCATTAATTCGTCTGGCCAATTCCAACTTATCGATCTTAAACGGGGTTGGTTTGATAGAGAAAGTGACTGAGGAGTACCCAATAGAAAGCACCACTTAAGCATTTTCTTTAACAACCAAAAAGGCTACCTCCGGTTTGGAGAGAATTAAGTAGACAGAATATAAACTGACATTTTTCTGCAATTTCTCAATTTGTTCATATTTGCTGAAATCATATATGATTGGAGCTCCAGACCCATTCGAAAAAGTGAAAAGGTCTAGCAATGCCAGACTGCTGTCTGTTGCAGCTTTGTAAACTTCACTGGCTTTTCTTTTTTTGCAGAATTTGGTATAAAAATAAAGCCAGTGTTGATGCAGCTTTTGCAGCAGTTCACTTCAGAGGGACATCCTGAGGGTGAAGCCCAGTTAGATCTTGTTTTTATGTCGATGAGTCGTCACATTAATGCCAAGCTGCGCTGCTGCTCTGACACAGAAGCAAACATTTATATGATCACAGACTTTTCAACACTCTCCAGGTTTTATAAAGTTTATCCAAGTGTCTGGACAAAGATTTGAGAACCATAAAAGCTGTATCACCCGGTCGCACATTACTGTTTTTGTTAGAGTTTGAATGTAACATTTACTCAACAGCAGAAGACCTATATAATGTGTTATCCTCTTTACTAGGATCATTTAGTAAATATTATTGAGATAAATAAAAAGAATAAATGGCACTTAAAGATTTTTTCCAAAGCACAGTTAAAACTAAGTCATGTAAAAAGGAAATAAAGATATAAATTAAAAACAAAGAGAATATTACCAACAGCAACAGTAAACAACCAGGGACGAAATGCAGAAATATGGAAATTACAACAGATAAAGATCAGTGAATAAACATTTGTCTGAAGCCTGGATTTAAAAACCGAGATGGAGAAAGCATCTCTATTTTCCAACACGGACTGGTTCATAATCATGTAGCAGCAGCTGCAAAAGTTCTGTCAGCTTTTAGTTTTATTCCTCGAGCAACACAGTGAATACGGTCTTTGATATTAAAAGCTTTAGACAATTAGCAGTTTCTATAATTGGATTTTAAAATGAATGGAAAGCAACAAGGCTTGGGGTGATGTGCTCACATGTTCACTTCTTCTATTTAAATCTAGGTGGACTGTCCAAGAAACCTGGCCAAGTCAGTGACAGTAGAGTGAAGTGCACCATTCATCACGTCACGACAGAAGCCTGGCAGACACGTACTCAGTGGAACGTACGGTGGGGGAGCGTGTGTTTGCAGGAACCAGGAGAAGAAAATGTCCCATTTATGTGTCTCATGTCAGGGCTCTTTTTAAACCATAGGTTTTTTTTCTCAACAGCTGTGCATCTTCACTGTTCAGACTATCTATATCTCAATGTCTGTACTCTCTTTATATGTCATGTTATTGTTAGAGAAGTGGTCTTGTGTCCAGGATCTGGGCTGGCACTGGTGTATCTTCATCACTTTTACTGGGGTTGGGAGTCTGTAGTGACACTGACTGACTCAACATTTGATTAGGCGCTCTGTGTGTATTTGTCCTGATTGGCCTCTCGGGGAGCTGCTGTTAAAAAAGCTGGTTACTGACGTAAAGTTAGGTTGTTAAAAACCATTTTTACTGGTTCTCCTTTCATTAGTGCAATGTGTTACTCCACAGATGAAGTAAACAACAGTCTTAAATCATTCCAAGCCACAGGTCATACATTTTTCATAATTACAGCGTAGTTTGCCTGTTTTGACTTGGTCTTTCCTCTGAGTTTGCACAATTAACTGTCGGGGGAGCATCATAAGCTGGATCACAGGGAAGTTAATGAATACACTATTGTGTAGAAAGCTTCTTGGATAGGTTACAAATACTTACCATGCACTGTTTCTACCTTTTAGTACGTTATACTCACAGCTTGGATACTGTAAAAAAAACTCTCTGTGCACTGCTGAGTTTGATTCATACAGACCTTATCACCCACTTCTGAAGTAATTGCAGTGAGATGAAGTAGAAGTTGCACCTCGATGCCAGCCCACACCCCCCCATCACTGCTGAAATATGGGACCATCTGTAGCTATTGCTTGATTCTTTTTGGTATATTTCATTTTCATAAAAAAAAAAAAAGCTATAATTTTATATGATTGAAATTACTCTTTGATTTGAAATGTGAATTCTATTGTCTTTATGAAATGTCCTGTCAAACCAAAAAGCTGTACAGTGGCTTTGGCAGTTGTAAACCAAAACATATATATATTTCATATGTTCATCTTATTTTTGTGTTTGTAGCCAAACATGTACTTACACTGATAGATTGGTGTGAAGATATTTGGAGACCCAATCGTGCATATATGCAGTTACACAGCTGTACTGTGGAAGCTTATGTAGATGTCAGATGCGAGTTGAGTGTGTGAGCGTGTGCGTGTTCCTTAATGTTTTTGCAGAAGCCAGGGAAAAAGTGATGCATGTACACACACACGCACACACACACATTTGTTTATAATGAAGAAATGGGAACTAGATATTTACCTTGCTTTTGCAATCAAGCCTTAACTTGGACTTTTTCCAGTTTCTTTCCTTTGACATTGAGCTTTTCATGAGCCAGTAGAGAAAGGGTTTGAAAGCTGGAAAATGTTGTTACAGAATTTGATTTGACTGGAGACATTGATAACAAGGATTCCGCACTGAATCCTCACAATCCATTGTGTTACTGAGGGAGTAGGGCACTATTTATTAGTGGAACTGATGCAATAAAGTGTCAAATACTTCATGTTCTTGTGTGTCTGAGGTCATTTGATGAGAAGACAAACCCACACATCCTGATCCACAATCTGCCTCCAAATTCTAGAATCGACTGTCTGTATATTAAACACATCTTGAGAACTGTTCAGCTTCAAATCTGTCACGTGGGTTGTTAAGGGCCCAAGGAAGTGTATTGTTGAATCTGGTGCGATTGTTAACAGTGCTTTGCAGTGGCAGCAGAACGGCATGCAGGCAGTCTGCAGAGTTGACCATGTCTCATTTTATGTCCTTGCGGCCCAAGAGCCAAAACTGGGGCTTCAGCAATATCTGGTTCACCACTTAATGTTTATTATTTTGACTTTTTTTACCATATCGAACTGACCTAGACATTCACAGGGGTCGCACGTGCTGATCTCCTTTATGGCAACGACATTCTTACATTTAACTATTTTAATTTCTTGTTAGTTTTATTGATGTAAAGCTTTATATGAGCTGACTTATACAGAGCTTTTCCTTTGAAAAGTTGTGAACCTGGGTCTGAAGATTGTGTCAGTTACTTGACAGACCTCTTAAGAGCAATTTAATCAACCAATTAATGTAATTTCAGACTTAACTGTATGACTCCTTTGCTGTTAAGCAGACTTGCATTGTCTTTAGTCTACTATCCCAATGTAATACCAAGTAGTTGGTCTCACAATTAGTGTTCTCTTATCTTACTAAAGACATCAATATTTCGTTCCTGTTACAACGCACAAGACAAAACTGTCTTGATGCAAAAAGTGCATTAAGGCAATAAATGATTCCCTTGGCAGGAGGTTTGCTCTAGCATCAAATAAAGGAACTGTGGAGAAATCTGGTGGAGTCACAGGGATTAACTCTCCGAAATGAATTCCACTGTATCAGGGAAATGCACAGTTGATATGTTTTCTACCACTGGACTGGATCTGATGGTCAGGCTGCTGAAGATGTGTCTGACGTTTGCACACACAAGCAAAAACTAACCTTATAGTTGTTCTAAACATGGAAGCATTTATAATTCAATTGATAACAAGTTATATAACTTTTAATTGTAATATATTGATACCCTTTTCTGTTTTCCCTAAGAAATCAGGTCTAACATTCCTAGATGACAATATTGTGACTAACCTGTTTGACATATTGCCTCTCAGCTGCAGAGTGTGTGAATACCAAACGATTGATATAAAGCACTCCGTGGTCAGGCAGAAACAAGCCCCTGGTGTCAGGAAGGAAAGGAAAACAAACGGTTAAAGAAAAAAACAAGAATATGCATTAAAGAGAATGACAACATTTTAGAAACTTGTATTTTGTCTACAAACTATAATAAGCAACAGGTAAAATCCAATAAAAAACCATTCATCATGTGAATAGCGCATCTGAACAGAAGAAGACAGTATGAAACCTGACTGCAACATGAAGGAAAAGGATCTTGCTTCAAGGTTTTTTTGCAACCTTTTAGATTAAAGTTTAAAATAGCAGGAAGGAGAATGGAGACGTTTACTTACCCAAACCTCTGTGTCCCTGTGCAGAGGAGCAATCGTTGAAACAGCCATTTGAATAAGCCTGCGATAGTAAGTAGACTGAAGATACAACTGTTTGGAATAATACTTTACAACCTTCACACACTCAGATGTGTCTTTACACTGATAGAGGTCTCACATGTGTTCATTAACAACATTCAGAATTATAACGCATGTGTACATGAGGCAGTGCACCTGAGGAGCAGAGGAGTGATATGTCTTCTACCATCACTCTCCAGGTAAACTGAAACCAGACACCTGGCTGTTACCATGACACTGCTGCAGAAAAGCAAAGGTTGATGGGAGTTTCAGAGGATTCGGGAGGCCCAGCCGCAAGCAGTCAGTCTTAGCTCAGGTACAATGTTTCTTCCTTGTGCTTTCTAGGAAGCGTTTTTCCTCTGTGTAGGAAAGGAGTCCTCCGTTGGAATATCTTCCTCATGTCACTCGTGCCTCGCCTCTGTGGTGTTGAAGAGAGTGAGGTGGCAAGTAAAAGTATCAGGATTGAAATATTGATGGGGCGACAGGTGTGATCCTAAACGCTGGCAGGTCTTTGGCCTTCTGATCGATGCATGACACGGCGAGGGGCTGCCAGCACGGGCCGCCACAGGCTGAACCACGGACCTCAGCACTGGTGAGTCGCAGGATGGACACACTCTCTCTCTCTCTCTCTCTCTCTCTCTCTCTCTCTCTCTCTCTCTCTCTCTCTCTCTGTCTGCAGTTTATTTTCCTTTCCTTCAACTAATTTCTCTTTCTGTAAATCCATAACAAGAATCATATCTTTGACACAACTAGTTTCTACTGGAAGGCCTTTACTAGGACATCTTGGAAAGCAGAATTATTAACTGGAACATTACCGGGCCTTTATTTAAGAGCCTTCCTATACAATTACTGTGTAAAATGCAGATTAATATTCAAGGTCTCAACCTATCGAAGACAACACATGGGTTTGGAAATATATATGGATAAAAGTGGCTGATTAAAGAGTATGGTGCTGTCTGCAGGTTAGAAACTAGGCCATGCAAGCTAGTATGTCTCCAGTTACACGGATATGTGTGTGTGTGTGTGTGTGTGTGTGTGTGTGTGTGTGTGTGTGTGTGTGTGTGTGTGTGTGTGTGTGTGTGTGTGTGTGTGTGTGTGTGTGTGTGTGTGTGTGTGTGTGTGTTTGTGGTCGTCTTTCTTTCCTTCGTGACATGACTTGTGATGTCTGTCTGACAGATGTATCCCTGAAAATAAGGATTTAACAGATAATTTACCTGCTGATTTAGATGCGGAACTCAAATGGTGCCTGTAGTTTACTTAAAAATGACCTGCACTGAGGTGGTCTCCCGTCCGAGTGTGTGTGGATACTTGTGCATAAACTACCAGGATGTAGTGGTTTGATTCCTTTTTCACTCAGTTGTATTCAGTGGGAGGAAATGCATTTTGCATAAAGGTAGCATGAAGATGAAATATTTTAAGCTACGTACAAAAATAAAAACATTCCTCTTTACTGTTTTTCTAACCAGTGATATGCATTAAAATCCAGAAAAAAAGGTTGTTGCACTTGCATTTTTAAACAACAACATAAAAACTCAACTGGCTGATTTAAAGGACTTGCTGTATTCTCCTCTTAAATCATTTCTGTCAAACCTCCAGATTCACAGAGCCCCACTCCTCCTGGGGTAGGAGGAGGAGGTGGAGGAGGTGGAGAAGGAGTAGGTGGTGGTGGCGAGCAGGCAGAGGGCGGTCAGGGCAACCGGCCGGTCATCCAGGAGCTGTGGTTCATCGTCGTGATGGCAGCCATCGCACTCCTGCTGCTGGCCATCGTGTTGGGTGTCATTCTTCATAAGGTGAGGGCCAATAGAGATTCTGTGTCACGGTAAAGGTGAGGGCGACAGAAGGGAGAGCGCCAGACGTCATCACGACACCACAGGTCATTGTAAATGAATGTGAACGGTATCAACTAATCCTCTGAGTAAGAAAGCAAAGGGTAAGGATGGAGAGCCGGGTAACATTTGAATCTGCTTTTACAGTGATATATTGAAGTGAGAGGTCATTTTCAGGATGAGTACAGAGAAAACAGGAATACTTCAAAAAGACTTTCAGTTTACAAGCAGCTTATATAAGGTATAAACTTATTACACTATAAAACTCCAATCAGGTTCTTGTTTCCTCGGCTCAGGCCCTAAACAAACCCCCCTTCCCGCGAGAGAGACCCCCTCTGGTGGCCCTGCCCATGCAGAAGAGGAACCCCATGGCTGTTTACCCAGCCAGCAACTCTGTCTTGGTGAGCTCCTAATTTACAAATCACTATTCAATTAAAAACATGACACACATGATGATTGTTAAATCTATATATGAATATATTGAATGTTATATAAGGCATTTAATATGTATCTCTGAAGTTTTATTTGTGCTTCATTTCTGAAACAAGAAATGGCAAACACAAGAAAAGCAGCCTTTATTTAAAAAATAGATATTGTGTATTGTAAAGAAGGATTCGATAGAAGCATACACATTCTGTATGAATATATCATATACTTCACTCCATGTATAACAACATGCAAACACTAATGATCGGTATGTTTTTCTGTCTGTTAGTGAGGCAGAATTTACTTGTTTACAGTGTAATTGATTATTTTCAATGCATTTCTTTAAACCTCTCACCCTCTCTGCCTCAGTTCGACACCGTGCATGACACAACAGGCTTCTCCAACAGTGTCACACTCAAGGGCTTCACCATGAAGATGGAGGTAAAACCCTGCAGACTCATAAACCCACACAAAAAACAGTTTTTCTGTGCATAATACGTGGTGTGTTTATTCTGTCTCTGTAGGAAGTGTTTGAGGCTAAGTGTGAGCCCTCTGACCACGCCCCTCCTCAGGGCGAGCTCGGGATGCTCAGCGTGAACTCTCTGAGACGCAGCGTCAGCCAAGTGATGGACGGCAAGTCGCTGACTGACGATGGAACGTGGGACCCAAACATCTCAGGCCATGACAGTGGGCTGGTGAGAGACCCTGAATAAAGAAGAATAACTGATGGCTTACTAGGATACATCATATATAGAAAGTGGAGTAAGAAAGGCCCATGAAACAAGCAAATACATTTTAAATTGATACAACCTCTTCTCTTCTGTCTGATAGTTTATGGAAGATGAGGAGTTTGTCGACACCGTCAAAGGCTTCAGCACCGTGAGGAAGGAGCACACCATGTTCACTGACACCAACCTGTGACCTGAGGACGACCTTTGACCCTCACAGGAAAACACAGCCACAGGGTCACATTATATCCACCCGGTTTTGTCTCCAACCCGGAGTTTAAGTGTCAGAGGTCACAACTGTGCGGAACGGATAAATGAAGGAAGAGGAAGAAGACATGATCCGTGATGACACTGTTGGATTAACTGTGGCAACTAAGTGAGAAACGTTAAAACGGGGGAAAAAAATATTTCTATCGAGCGGAAAAAGGAAGAACCTAATTTTGAAAAAATGAAATAAAAGCTTGACATTTTTATTTCTCGTCATCGAATAGAGACTCCTAACACGAACAGAAAATGACAAAACAAAACAAAGATATAGTGGAAGAAGCAGCAGAACATAGTTATGTATCTGGGTATTTTAATTGTTTTTTCCCTTGCTTGAAGGAGTAGTTATATCTAATATTTTTTCAAGATGCATACCTTTTTGTTCACAGAAGGTGTAATTCCCTAGTTAGCACGGACTGTGAGCATTGAGCAGCTCCAACACAAAAACCTGACTTTTATGTACCATTCCATATGATATATATAGGAAAAAAAATCCCCCAATAATCCAGGAATTATTATCTGGGAAATGTCTCCAAAAATGTTATAAAGTAATAAATAAATTTCTGGACCTGCATCGAAATTTGAGTCGTCCCTGTCCAATGCTACCTCCTCACACCAGGTTTCGTGCTAATCCGTCCTGTCGTTTTTTCTTAATCTTACATACAAACCAACAGTCAGGGGCGAAATCAGATGCAAGGCTTTAGAATATTAATTGTTGTACAAATGATTTTTCAAATACCTTCAGTAAAATGTTCTGCACTAAAAGCTGCTGCTTAAACAGCCGACATGCAATGTTTGAAAGAATAACATCAGTTAAGTAAACTATTATTCACAATGACGACAATATATTGTGCTCCATTAAAACAGGTCAGCAAAAATCTCACATTTATTTTATTAGATTAAAAACTGGAAAGATATCTGACTATGGAAATAACATTTTCGGTTAATTTCCTGTTGGCGGAGACAGTGAGTCTGAAGATCCTGCAAAGAGCCGACAAAACCACTGGTGCTGCATGGACGAGGGCCAGGACTGTCCAAAGACCATGCAGAGAACATTGGCAGAGTGCAGATCCGCCATGCAGCACCAACTGGACCCAATTACACCATTTGACAGATCTCCCTCCTCTTCCTCCACATGGAAGAGAGCAGCTGTTGTTTCTGAAGGTCTGTGATGAAGGCCAGGTGGAGCAGCCGAAGACTCCAAGTCGATTCCGTGAGAAGTGCTCAGGTACAAATAATTGCCGCCGTTGAATCTGAGCGCACTTTTCAGAAATGTACTGCCATGTGTAGATGCCTTTTTTGTCTTTGATACACATCAGCCACTCTTTTTATTTTTCCATAGCCAGAGTTCCACGGTTTATTTACCTTTTATTTTTTGCATCTACAGCATAACCTGTAATAAAGCGACTGAGTTTTCTCGAGGTCGTGGTATTTCCTATCATGCAGACATACTTTGCACGCATGGAAAAGCACCGGTGCAAGAAGTTGAATGAACAATTGCTTTTTTTTAATGATTTAATGAATTCAATGAATTCTCTGGGAAATCAGCTAAATGTTGATAACTGTCCTACTTTTGCAGTTTTTGGAGAAAGTGAAAAACAATCCTGGATATAACCCTAACCCTCTAACCCAAAATATAATCGGTTCCGTCCTGCCTCATATTGCATCCTTCCACAGACTTTCATGGAAATCTCTCAGTTGCTTTTGAGTAATCTTACTTACAAACAACTTGGCGGAGGTAAGCAGGAGATTGTATTGAAGCCACATTTGAGTTGAGCCGGTGTAGATTCTTTAGAATTTGTCCCCAAATTGTGCCGCCAACGATTAGCAGCAGCTCAACGTCTCTGCAGCCACTCTAGATTTCCTGAGAATTAGATGGTGTCTAATATTTTCCAAGGTGTATCTCACCCCGTTCGTGGATGTGACATAATGCAACATACAGTATGAACATCTGGAATCAGTTTTTTTTTCTCTCTCCCACATCATAGGGAGGGAGCTGCACGCTGTGTGCTTTCTGTATTCATCTGCCCTCCACTGTGTGAACCCAGTGATCCCAGCAGCAAAACCAGTTCTCTGACTTAGTGTTCCACTGAGCATGGAATAAAACATGGATTTACTTTGAAGGTTACAGAACATCTTGATATTTTAACACACTGTGGAATATGTTTTTGGGAGAATGAGAGAGAGACGAGAGTAAACCTTTCAAGTCTAAACAGGTTTCTGATGAAAGCTGAGGGAACAAACTCCAGGTCAGAGGTTGTTTTCACCTGTTTTTTGAAGCAAATACAGAAGAACCACTTTTATACACTTGAGATTGTTTACAGACATGGGTGTCTACATACTGTATCCACGGAGGGTTGCATACTGCCTTTCTGATTGTGATTGCTTTGCATACTGCTGCGGGTCCTCTGATCATCACAGAGCAGCTTCATATCAATCTGAACCTCATGTGACCTGTGGAACAGAAACCTTTATTGTGATCCATGCAGCGAGGATGTTGTGCAAAAAAAAATTATGAAACTGGCAACTGACTCTCTCTAGTCATGAATACATACAGTACATTAGTCTCTCTCTCTTTTTCTGACACACACACACACAGATCTGAACACACATGGTTATTGTATCAAGATGATTATTTACATAAAAAACAGCTTTCTTAAGAGGCTGTGGCTGGATGAGCAAAACAATGTGCAAAGTTTTTCCCTGATTCTGACGTTTTTGTCCACACCTTGATCGACAGAGCATACGCTGCTAACTATAGCTGTGATTGTTGTCATATCAGTTATACAGGTGCATCTCAAGGTGCTTGTGGAAAAGTATTTTTTTTTAAGGGAAACTTTAATTTATTCTGGATTCATTACACGTAAAGTGAAATATTGAAATTGAAAATATTTCCAGGTGGTTTTCATTGTGATGATTACATCTTACAGCTATAAGTATTTGAGTATTTCCTAAGATCAATCAATAAAGGATTTAAATTCAGCCAATACTTTGCCAGGCCTCCTTTTAGAGTTATTGCATTAATGTGGCTTGGCATCTGAAAACAGGACTTTGGACCACTGACCAAGAGATACACAGTATTTATGGTAATTTACTCAAACTCAAATTTAATATTGTAATATTTTCAGACACACCTGTATAGGTGTAAATTAAGTATCTGAATCCCATTTTATTGTTTACTCCTATGTGCACATTAGGCTGGTTTATTAGGTTATGGAAGTCAAAAGTTGCAAGGAGTTCAGATCAGTAACGTTCAGTGCTGCTCTTCACAGCAAGGATTGTTTCTCTGACATCAAAAATCTAATCTTAAAAAAGTTGGTCTATTCAACAAAAATAGACAAAGTAAAGATGTGTGTATGATGTATAAAACTAGGTAGACATGTTATCAAAAGAACAAACATACTGACTCAAACACGATGGCATGCAGTTGCTCAACCTTCTAAAACAGAAAAACAGGGACTTTCAGATTCCTCTTATCTCTTATTATAAAAGATTGAAACATTACACATACTTTAGTGTCATGATCATTTTGAAAACAACTCGGCTCCTTGTTGAGCAGCTGATTTGTATTCATCCAATCTTGTGAGCTCATGGTGAAGGCATCGGGGCCTGAACAGCCCACAGGTCCTTGGAGGCAAATGTTTTTCAGCCGGCCCGCATGACCTCATTCATAGGGAACGTCTCTGTAATTCAACCATCAGAGCAATTGCACTGTTGTGCTAGATGTGTACAACATTCACTGTAGACAAAGAGCAGAAAAAAAGTCCTCGCTGCTCCTCTTCACAAGGCAGAAAGCCCACAGTCCGCTGAGCGTGGCAAAAGTGTCCACATGTCCTGGCCTCCAGCTAATCAATGATGTTCATGTGCTGATTGCTGGTGGGACTCTGTGTTGCCTTTTTTCAAACTTTTGGGATTCTCTCCCATCTCATGCTGGAGCTTCACAGCCCAGGGCGAGGCGGTGGGCGTGCAGGGGGAGGGGCTCGACCAGGAGGAGGTCCCTGTGGAGGAGGAGGCAAGGAGCCTGTTGGGGAGGCGGGAGGTGAAGGGGTCGATGAGGCCGCAGACGGCGCTGGTGTGGGCATGTTGGTCGGAGGAAGAGCGCGGTTGGGAGGTGGCGTGTAGGGGGGAGGAGTGATGGGAGGAGAGGGGCTGGGGGAGGTGGGGGGAGGCGTAGGAGGCAATGATGGAAGGGTGCAGGAGGAGAAAGACGGAGATGATGGAGGGCTGCTGGGGGTCGGTGGGAGGGTGCCCTGCGGCGGCGGTGGACTCTGGCTCGGGGGGTTGTAGATGGGAGATGAGTGAGGGTAGCGAGGAGGGGGAGACTTCATGCGGGTGAAGTTCATGCATTTGCCCTGAAATTTAAAAACAACAAAAACATTTATAAGAAGAACATGTTGGTTGTGTGTGTGTGTGCAGCATAAGTGGAGCATCTGGTTTTAGGGCAAAGATTAGAACACCCTCATTCACTCCGCCCTGACATTAGCTCCCTTCACTGTATAATGAGCACCAAATCTAGATTTTGGACACTTGGGAACCAGCATGACTTTGCACACTGGCCCTGTAGTTCTTCAAAACAGAGAGTTTTTGTGTTGTTTTGTTGGCAGAAAGTTATATTGTTCCATTGTGTTCCATTTCTTAGGGTACTGCATAGTATGTTAGAAGGGCGCTCAATTCAATTCATTTTCATTTTATTTGTGTAGCGCCAAATCATAATATACATTATCTCAAGGCACTTTTTCCTACTCCTTAAAATTATAGAGAAACCCAACAGTTCCCTCAATGAGCAGCACTTTGGTGACTGTGGGGAGAATCACTCCCTTAATAACTGGAAGTAATCTCTAGCTGCACCAGACTCGGTGTGGGCGGCCATCTGCACCGATCGGACGTAGGAGAAATCAGGGAAAATGTTAAAAAGCAACCGATCCCACAATGTTAAAGAAAGTGGAAAAGGAAATTCCCGTTGTCCTCTGATCCAGATCCACAAAGTTCCGTGATTCATGAAGCTGAAACTGATTTTCTTTAAGACACTCAGTGCACATAATGAACCCTACAACACAGCAGCTGATTTTATCAGTGACCTTATCCAACATGCTAACCGTAGGCTAACTGTTTACTGGCACCAAATCCTGAGAGAGAAATATGTGACAGCCTAAATGCAAGGGGTCGTAATAGCATTTATTTTGTCCACTGATTGAAAAGAAAAGGAGAAGCTTTTTTCAGACAAGAAGTTAAAAGAGTTTAGTTTATTTGTGCATTCAGTTGACTTGTGTGATAAACTTTTGATTAATTTTGTCCGTTTTTTGGCTCAATATGTTAAAGAGAGAATGATAGAGAACCAATGTTGAAATGTGAAATCCCTAATAAAATTGATATGAAATGTTCAAGTTGTCATTATAATAACTTCATGTAGTAGATTAACTGTTGTGATTGTTTCTGGGTGGCCAGGGTCTTTCTGTGTAGAGTTTGCATGTTCTTCTCGTGTCTGTGTGGGCTCCTCTCCAGGTACTCCGGCTTCCTCCCACAGTCCAAAGACATGCAGGTTGGGATTGTATTACTTAAAGACTCTAAATTTACCATTTGAGTGTGAATGTTTTTTGTCTTCGTTGGCTCTGCGTTAAACTGGCGACCTGGCCAGGGTGTGCTTATGTGATAAGTTCCCACCTGACCCTTACAGGATAAACGGTATAGATAATGGATGGATAGATTGTTTCTCATAATGCAAAGAAACTATATGTGCTGCTTGCTTGAAGAAGTCTGCTTGTCTAAATCATGTTTCTTGGACAAAACACACTTTTCTTGCTCTGACAGCTGAATTAGTCTAAGACATAAAAACGTCCCTCGCTGCTTGCTGTTACAAATCAGGCGGACTGATGACTGGAGCAGAAGTTTGTGTGCCTCTCACTTACTGAAGCCTCATCCACTGTCAGCCCAGATCTGCACGACAGCACTTTACTGTCAACAGACCTCAGCCTGCACACGCTTGAATTCTCAATCACAGCTTTATGGGAAATTATAGGGAATTTATGGGGGCGTTATGGACCATGTGCTGTAAATGCTCTGCTCAAATGAACAAGTTAACCTGCCATCACTCTGTGATCCAAACCAAAGTGAGGTCATGCAAGAGAGACGATCATATTCCAGAAACAAGTTACACCCCTGGACAGCCGAACCGAGGGGATCAGGGAGGGGCAGTGAACTGATAAGGAGTGAAAGCTCTGCTCGGGTTACCACCAGGGCAAAATGACCTCAAGGGAAAATGATGCATGTTAAACAGTCGAAAAGGATGGAACAAATCAACAGAACCTGTATTTTTACTCCTTTAGTTCTTATTCTTAAAATCAGTCAGACCTAAGAGAACATGTGTGATAACAAAATGTTGGAATATGTCTTATTTTGAGTTTCTAACTTGTTGCTGTTCCCTGTGTGTGATCCCTTTAGTCTTTTATTGGCTCAGAAACATATGAGTTGTTACAGGAACCTGACTTAAGTTTATCTCAGGCACCAGTTAGTGGGATCAACAGCCCCCCCCCCGCTGCTGCATTCATTTAGAGGAAGTTATAAAAGCGAGGCTTCGACAAGAGACTCCTAATTGCAACCAGAACACGCTTGTTTACTGCGTATCATCAAGGATACTTGACCCAAGCCTTTTTTCCCCAGTGCACTAATGAACAGCTTTATAGTGAGGAGGATTCACTCCTACACTTCTAATTACAGAGCAGTGCATCAGCTACACTTACTGTACTGGAGGGAGTAAAGCGAGGAACGTGACCCTGGGAATTTAACTCCAACTTCAATATTGCTTCATCTGAAGTGTAGCTTCCCATGCATATTGTTATATCGTCGGTACACCCTGGCCATTACATCAATTTGAAAATATACCAAAGCTTAAGTCGTAGAGCAACTCATGTTTTGAATTCATGTGCTAGTCATTTTTCATCTTCATCTCACATAAACTTCCCCTCTCCTTCTCACCTCTGAGACATTCTCACATCGTAGTATTGACATTTACTTCTTCTCCCGCTCGCTCCCAGGTCTCAAACTTTGCTCACAGTGGAAAAGGTCAGCATTGTTTTTTCAGTCACTGAGCTGTGTTTGAAGGATCCTACAGTCTCCGTGGAGAGCTTTGTTCTCTGTCTCTAGTCCTGCAGCAGATCAGTCTCAGTGTGTTGCATTAACGTCTCATTGTTTAGTCACTGGGCCTGGTTGTTTCTGTGGTAAACTCCCCTCTCTTGTTGCAGAGGGGCTTTCTGGAGGCGTTCACAGGTCTCAAGTGTGAAAGGCTGTAGAAAGGCATTCAATTTATCTTTCAACACATACAGTAGCTAAAGGGGATTAACACGTGTTTTATTTTATTTAGCAAATCTAAAGATTTATTTGCAGCATAGAGGAAGGAGTATATTTGCCATAAGCTAATGAAGAGTTACACCTCGTGATGCACCAGGTGATCTTACAAATGTAGACTGGAGGAGCAAGGGATCGAACTACCATCCCTGTTGTTGATGGATGATCCTCTCTACCTCCTGAGCCACAGCCTTGATGTTGGTTGAAATAGGCTGTTGTAAGTCTGGCCCCAGTGATATAAGGTTTTGACTTATAACACATGGATCAATAATACTCTTTATATATCTGTAATAATATCTATGGAAACAAAAAATTGTGTGTAAGTGTGCATGAAAAAATAAACATATCTTCTTCGGCAATTTTAAGAGCTCCATTATGTCCAGATTTAGCATATTACACATTGTTTTACTTTTGTGAATGAGAGCGATTGTAATGCCTGTCTTTGGTGCAATGTTATCCAAACTCCAGTCAACCCACATTACGATCTTCTCTGTAACTGTTTTATCAACTGAAGCATTCTGAAGTACTCTGAAGCACTTCAAAGTAAAAGTCACACACACATTCTGGATTTTGCGTCATTTTTAATCATTTGTTGGTGATAGATATCAATAAAGAATAAAAATAACATAAGTGGAAGAGTTTTTCCAGCTCTCTTATAGTTAGATATTGTTTAACTGAAGTGGTTGTACGCTGGAACTGCAGGGGAATAGCCTCTTTGTCTATTGCCATGTTTGAATTGTTTGCGTATTTGTAAAACGCCCAAATTGTCCATCACCAGATTCAGATTCATTCTCCCAGCTTGTTACATACTGTATCACATACCACTTCCCTCCACCCCACAATCTGGACTTTGGATACAATACATTTTCCTTTTCATGATGACTTCACCAGCCATCGTTAGATTGGTGAGAGCTGTATCCAGACACTGCAGTATCAATCCCAGCTCCCTGCAGGCTTTTCCCATGAGCCTCTCTGTGCACAACTTATTGCGCACAGCTGGTCTATTTACTCAGCATTGTCAGATGCAAACAAATCTACAATCTGACAAACCCTACTGCACAACCAAGGCCTTATGTCATTTAAGGTAAAATACTGGCTGAATAATGATGCATGAGTTCACTTGTGAAGTGTTTTTCTTACCTTGTCCCCTGGATGAGGCCTCATTACTGACACACGGTCGTAGCCTTTCCTCAAAAGTACCCACAATGCTTCCAGTTTGCTCTGTGGAAAGACAGAGAAGACAAAAACCTCCCTTTAGCATTTTCTCCCACACTGTGCACCAAACTCCAGCTGCATTCCAAATGAACAGTATTATCCCCATTCCTACAGTCGTTTCAAAGTGTCACACTGAAATCATTTCAGCTGCTTGTGAACTGGCTCTTCATACTTTTGAACACAGCAAATACTTTGAGGATAGGGGCCGAAAATGCAGCTGTTTTCCCTCACTAAACAAAAGTGCTTGGTGTGCAGTGCTGCTCCCTGGAGGTGAGTCCAACAGGGGTCTGGTTTCTATTAGCGATCCCCCCACTGACTGGGAAGGCTTCAGAACAACTCCTTTAACCCCGTGCTGGCCCTCGAGGATGGGCCTGTGTGCCAGTAGTCACCAAAACGTTATTACCTTAACACATCTCATGCTACTTTCAACAACATTTTAATAATGCCATTACTCATATGTCCACAGCCAGATTAACAACAGATGTACTTTTGCAGTAGGCCGACACATGCTAACAGCTGGAAAAAAACATAATGTCTCAGCAAAGCTATTAAACAATCGTAAATGCAATTATAAACTAAACATAAGCTGAGCTTTACGTCTCACAAATCCTCCACCATATGTTTTGTATGTCGTACACATGAAACTCATAACTTCTATATGTTTGCCATTCTTAGTTGTTGTCAGTGCTGAGACTTGAAAGAGCATCTGCAGACCAAACGCACTCCCCAGCCTGTTTCCTCCTGCAGTTACTCGCTAGGGTACCTTAATTGGCGAGTACCACTTGCGTGGCCCCGGGGGTTTTTGCATGCCATTGTTGAGAATCCGTGTGGAGGGCAGCTCGTACTCCTGCTCGGGCAGCTTCACTTTGGCATTTTTGGCCTTTTCCAGCTTTGCTCCTTCTTCTGTGGAGCCTTTCTCACCCCAGCGTACCTGAGGATATCGAAAATGATGACAGTTGCAAAGACAACATTTAATGTTTCAATTGTGGAAAAAGATGGTTCTGCATACGTGCAGTTAAATTTAGAGCTGCTGTTGTGCTCCATAATTAGAGCAGGCCTAAAGATCTAAGCAGTTTACTTTAAAGGTTCCCCCTTTCTAATTAAGTCATCAGATCTCACCTCCATCCTTTTGATCCCACCAACTCCTCTTCCTCCGTAGTAGGAAGCATCCACAGTAGGCCACTTCTTCTTCGGGGTATCAAAGTCCTCATCATCCTATGGGACAGGGGCAGGAAGTAGGTTTTATTGTGATATATCATCTCAAAAAAGGCTTACCACCTACAGCTAACAAGCTTTTGTGGTTCATGTTCACATGCCCAATAATGCCCTAGGAGCTAACTCCTAATGGTAGATGCCTTCTCATTTGTCACCATGCGGCTCATTTGAGGTAATACTCTGTCTCCTCTCCCCATTCTGTCCCCTCTGAGCCTGTCATATTAGAGGAAATTACAAAGCCCACTGGGCAGAGTTTGTGATGTTTCAGCTCTTTTATACACCCTCTAAGATTCATAATCTACCAGGATGTCGAACACAGGAAACCATAATGAAGTCTGAAAGTTGTCTTTGAGGCCGTGGCTGCCACTGTAGTCTGGTTTTCAAAACAATTCTCCAGTTAAACGGATGTTTCAGTTTAACTCAGGGTAAATAAATACAGACTGATATATGTCACGCAGTTGCATGCAAGCTTTGGGCAACTGAAATAATGTTATTGGGTAAATTTGGACTTTTTCTACGAAGGTCTGAACAGCTCCAGCTCCAGCAACCATGAATAAAAATCTGGATTACAAAACGGTGGTGTTTAAACAGGACATAGAGGTGCAGAAAACAACAGTAGAAGTCAGAATTTCATTATTATTCTACGAGGGCGTTAACTCACATCACAAATGATGAACTGCTAAATGAGTGAAATCTGCGTTTCATGCCAGGGAGTGAGCGAATGACACAGCGTGGTTACTGAGGTTCGAATTGCCAGAGTAAACTCAGCAATTACAGAAACTAAACATTTTCAGCTGTCTGAATATTAAATGATGAGTTGTTTTCCTTTCTTTTTGAGTCATAAGAGAGAGATCAAGCGGAGACGGAGCAGCTCTCACCGAACTCTCCTCTTCAAGTGGAGGTGGGGGTTCGTGGATGATCTGTGGGGGGGGGGGGGGGGGGGGGGGGGACGACGACATGCATGAGAGGAGAAAGAAGGAACATGTTGTTACACATGGGAAGATGACAAAACTTACACACTCGTGTATCATTTGCGTGTTAAAGTAATGTCTTCTCTGTGTGCAACACGATGGTTACACAACACATGGCTGAGGAATTGGATCTTCTTTTTTTTTCAACACTGACCTAGAAATCTGTAATCCAGATTGTTTGGCCTGAGGTTGTTGATTAGGAGAAACGAGGAGTAACATGCTCATAAAAACTGCTCTTATTTTCGGTATAAAGGAATTATACTTTTTGTTTATCCTAGTATGTGTTTTTCTACTTCCATTTTCCCCAATGTGTTGTACAGCAGCAGCCTTGAAGAATTGCACACAGACAGAATGTAGTTCTAAGCATGTAGTGTTTAGTCTATCTTTCACCATCCACCTCTTCTCTTTCGCCCGTATATAAGTATATGAGCAGTGTTTATTTTTCCAACACTGTTTCTTCTACACTTAATGCACTTAGGAAATTAAGGAATCCTGATTCTTATTTGGGATTTTCCTCCATGTGTCTCCAAATCCTGGAACACGAAACGATTCGCTGTGGTAACCTAGCATCACTTTTCCTAAACAGACTTACTTGCACAGAGTTGAGTTTGCAAAGAAATGGACATGATCAGAAAAAAAAAGTAAAGGGAGGAAAGGCCATGTTGTAAAAGCTGACATCTTTCTCTGGCACCTCTCAGCTCTATGCTGGTTCCAGCTCTGGAAACATTGGACTGGACTTTGAAGAGACACCCCGCTTTTAATTTGAAAGGAGAAATACAGATTTTGACAGAAGGCAACATGAGTAACAAGAGAGTTATTTGAGATATTGGGATGTTGGCAGTTTGACCACATGGCACGGTGTGTTATTATATTTTCTTTTGTTACTGTTACTGTTACTGCAGAGAAAATGATTGTTACAAATATTTTTCATAAAACTTTATTCCTGGAGTTAGTAACAAAGATATTAAACCAAAACCTTCGTCCTATGTGGGTTTCTGTTTCCACGTCACTAGTTGGAAACTGAGAGCTATTACTTGTGGAGGAATTGACTAAATCTTCCAGTGTATATACTGAGGCTGTTTTGGGAGGTGAGACTCAGAGGTCACCTGCTGTGACCTTTAGAAACACAGATTGTTTAAACAGCAGAATAATTACTTGAACACACATTCACCCAGTGGCCTTGACCTCCTTCTCTGGACTAAATTCAGCTGCAGGGATCCAAAGGAGCCAGATGCCCTTGTTGACTCATGACTAACCTTCTCACCATGAGAGTGTTGTTAAGGTTAATAAGATGCCTTAGGGGGAGTTAGCCAGACAAGACAGACCTGAAAAAGACATTGCTGCCTGATGCATTGTCCACAAGCAACATTGCTGCCTTCCAGGCCTGTTTCAGACCATCTAGAGTTTGAAGAAACTAGTTAGACCAGTAGCCATCTGTAAAGCAGCATGTGTGCATCTTATTTTTGCATCTTATTAGTGTTTGAGAAAACTCACCACAGTGCAGCAAAGAGGCCAAAACCACCAGAGAAGAGCCAAGATCAGGAGCAGCATCAGGATGAGCAGGGCGATGGCCAGGATGGTCCCATCAGACTGTAACAGAGACAGACACGTCAACTCCCACAGTCTGAATAAGTAGATGCACTAAATCCATGTAAACCACTTCTCTGGGCTCGATGCTTCATGTAGGAAAGAGGCTCTTATGATCTTATGGAGCCTTTTCAAAGCTGGTTACACCAAAGACAATGACTGCTTGTGCTGAAAAACCTCAAATAATTTGCATCCATCATTTAGACAAGTGTTTATTAAGTTTGTATTTCACGGTTTTGACTGATCCTTCTTGGGCAATGTCAGTTGGGATTAGTGCCTGGCCCACTGTATGTATGGATGGATGTTTTGATTGGTTTTATGTGTGTGTTTTCTATCATTATTGCTATGCAATGTACCATGACCTCATAATATTCCAGTTTCATAGTTAAATGCTAGTACAGTGAATTGTACTCACACATCCCACTGTGGTTATTGTGACTGAGCTGGAGATGAAACTGAGACCCTCGTTCATACTGACGTAGAGATTTGCTACCCTGAAAAAGAATTTTTTTCCATTTGTCATTTACTGGGGTCTTTAAAAACAGAGCAGATGAAACCTCTCATTCATTTGAATAAAATCTAGGACTTACATCCCCTCATCTTGAAGCACTGGTGCAGGGCAGAGAAGATATGTGTCTTCCACAATCAAAGGCTTCACCACTAGAGCACACAGGGGGAAAGGGATCATAAAAACCAGCACAAGAATCAGCCCAGTATTCAAGTCTTGTCTTGTGTTCATGTTCAGTGGTAAAGTCACTAACATACAAAGCTCGAAAAGCAGGAGATTCATTCACAAGTCATGACCCGAGTCACCTTTCAGATTGTATCATTATTTAGCCTGATTAAAGAAAGATTTCTCTACTGACTGATTAGCGCCACATTACTTCATTTTAATTCAATAAAAGAAGGGAGTACATGTTCTTCACTCAAATACAAAAAAGAGGTTAGAGAAAAGAGTTTCTTCAAAAACTGTTCTTTGTTGTCTGCTGAGCTAGGACATATGTATTCCCCTCAGAGTCATCACTACAAGCTGTTTCACCGCAGCTTTTGTTTTTCAGGCAAAATTTAGATCCCTGTCCAGTTGGCTTTTTAGGAAAGTGGCTCCAACGAGTGTCGTCCCACCAGGCCTGTCTGTTTATCCTGGCGAGGGGAGAGCATACCCCAGGAGTGAGGAAATCAATCACAGCCGGTCATGACTGCTCTTACCTAAAAACAGCATGCAGCACAGTGGTACGGGTGTACAAATAAAAATATGCAACCACCTCGGCACTCAGAATGGCCTTACAACATGAAAACAACATGAAAAAGAATAAAGAAAAAAAACTACAGCAAAGTCAAACATTCTAACAGTCTTCAGATTTCCACTCTTTAAATTCCCTGAGTGAAAAAGATGGAAAAGCTGGCAAACAGTCAGAAAGTTTAACACTGTTTATTATAATAAAGGTGTTGGTAGGTTGGTAGTTGCTAGGTTTGACCGTGGTGCCCTGCAGACTACAACTTAGATTTTTTCTAAAGCTGGTCTAATCATAAGAAAGACCAAAAAATGGCACTTATTGTTGGCAAGCTCAAGACAGTATAGAGTCAGACAGACAGTTGTATATTTGACTGCTTGAAGACTTAATATATAGGTCAGCCATATTATTTTAGGAAATACACTTAATAGCTGATTTGCGGAGAGATGGATGAGAAGATCAATGTCTCGTGTGTAGGGTATAATACTATGCTAGCTAGCTAGCTTAGCATAGAGACTTGGAACAAAGAAAAATAGCGGGAGGTTCTCTGTACCGATGTTTTCGCAAAAGCAACAAATCCTCTGCATTATTCAGGCGAGAAATATGATAATTTTAAGCTCCTGGTACGATACTTCAACATTTCCCATCTGGCTACGGTCCAGAGACAGGAAGCGACGCATTAACTCTGCTGCAGAGATCATGTGATTTTCTTTTCAATACACAGACGCCATCGTCTGTCATTCATTAGAAGTGACATCCAGTCGCTCGCAGTGAATCCAGCTGGGGATCCCCTGCTGTGTTCTCTCATCAAATTCTCTTCTTCTTTGTCTAGTTTATTGGTGGGTGGCAACCAACATCAAGGTGCATTACATCAAATTCTCCTGAATTTCAAAAGACTTTATACTTTATGTGACTCATTGGACTCTTGCTGCCACTGGGATGTTTCCAGGCAACCATTGGCAAATATTCCGTAGAACCACCCATTACATACCCTGTTTTTTTTATAGATTAAAATCATGGGCTATAAAAGCTTTCATCAAAGACAAGCTAAGTTTCCCCCATCCTTACAGTCTTTATGCTAAGCTAAGTTAAGCTAACCAGCTGCAAGCAGGAACTTCATACAGACATTAGAGGAGGATGGAGGTTCTCATCTAAATCTTGGCAATAAACTGAAAAGCACATGTGCCAGAATGTCTCTTCCTTATGTCTTGTCTCTTTATTTACATTGTTCAGTGTTGTCCAATGCAACAAAACAATGGAGAGCTCAGAGCAGGACCTGCCAAAACCCAGCACGCCTCACTGTATTTTCTGCTTCTTTTTCCTGGCAACACAAATTCAAACACCAATTCATCTGCTCGGCACATGTTAGTTACATATTGCTTCTGCTTTCTTTCTTTCCTTTCCACCATTTCACCATATTTGCAAAGTATGCTAAGGGCTGGAGCGAGTCAACGAGGGCAAGTAAAGATGTAGCCCATATATAGTTTTCTCTGATACACTATCTACCCCATGTTAATCTGCAGCTGAGCTGACCATGGCCTAATTATTTTCATTTAATGTTTACCCCTGATGTGACGTAAACAAGTTCCAGAGAATTGATAATTGTGTGTAAACAATTTGGAGACGTGGATGCATCTGGAGGAGGAGAATAAGTGTAATGGAGCTGACTTAAGGAGATCATATTACTCAAATTGTTTCCACATCCACTGTTCGTCTGCAGGAAGTGGTGTGATGTGTCATACAGAAATAAAAATCATCCACAGGGATTGTTTAAGTTTGTTGAATTCTGAAAATAATGGATGTTTGCTTTGTTTGAAGAATTTGATTTAAAGAGCAAGATGCCTTTGTTGAAAGTTGATGGCAGTACCAAATTACCCATAATTAAAGGGAAGGCTCTCTGGGAAACTAATAAATAATTCATAAATATACTGCCTGCTGTGTATGCAGTATATTAAGTAAAAAACAGTGTAACCTTATTGCAACATCTCAATAAACCACAGTGTAAAGCAGAGTTGACAGAAGTGATGTCATCAAAAGTTAATGATGATTAAGTAATGAATTCTAAATTCTAATCACTGAGAAAAGAGGATGCACTAACATGAGGTCAAAAAGAAACATGTCAGTTCATCAGAGGAGCAGATGTGGGTTAGTGCCTCGTGTCTGGTGAATAACTTGCTTTGAAATTTAACCAGCACCTCCTGCAGCTTCTGCAGTGTGCACTGGATGAAGTGGTTTTAACAACTATTACACTGAGCCACTTGTAAGCGTTGTGGGGAAACTGTCTGTATCCTTGAGGCCTTTTCATTCCGTCTGCCTCGTGTGTGGTTCTGTCTCTGGCTGTTTTCCAGGTTGTAAAATGGCACAGTGCGTTGTTTAAGGTAAAAACCGCTATGATACCAGTAACACCAGCATAGATGCTTGTTGGATCAAAGAGGACTCCAGCCCAGTGGCTCACTTGGTGTTTGACGAGCAAGACGCTCAATTACACGTAATTCTGATTACGTGTATTCCAGCTGCTTTTATTGCTAATGAACTGGTTTTGAGTTAGATGGTATTCACTCACTTTTGGTGAGGGTGTCGTTGATTCGGAAGCTGCACAGGACTTTATCAACATTTCGGGCGTGGAGGAATCCATTTCCTCTCACCACCACCTCGAAGGTCTCTGGGTGAAGAGAAGAGAACAACTGAAAATAAAGTTATTGGTTTTTTATGCTTTTTGTTCCAAAGTAGTACCCAAACTCTACTCTACTACAATTTCCTTGTCAATATAATTACTGACTTTGAATTTCTTAGGAAACAAAGATATGTCGGAAATACTGTGAATACTTGATGTGTGGTATGACGCTGCAGTTTCTCTGAGACTAAAACCACAAACCCTGCACGTGTCAGACTGACACTGGAAAACAAGGATATAATTTGTGTCAAAGTGCTGAAGCTCATATTGACACACAGTCTGGGTTACACGAGTGTGGACTATGGATTGTAAATACAGATGGACGACACATCTCCACGTCCTCACGTCCTCCTACTCTCCAGAAATGAAGCCAAAATACCCAGGATATATCAGCTTCTGTCTTGAGCTGAAGTCGTTATTTGGATCCAGAGTCTATGCAGTAGCAATCAGTGGGTGGAACCGCAGTGGAGGGGCCACTCGTAGATTCGGTCAACCAATTGAGAGTGAGTCCCAGCTGTCAATCATGATTTTTCACCTATTTTTCCAACTTCAAAATCGCTAATTAAAAACAAACTTACTGGAAAAATAAGCACTTGATTAAAGACCTTAGATAAGAACTAACAAAAAAGAGAGAAAGCATATTTTTTACATGAGAAAAATGTATTGGATGTGTACTTTGATTTTTTGATATGGTCCATATCTGCTAAAATTAAGGCAGCAGGTCTTATGACCTCTCCAGCCAACCACCAGGGCGCAATCAAAATGCTTTGGCTTCACTTGTGTCTATCGTGTGGACTCTCTTTATTTACAGTCTATGCTTTGGACTGTTAAGACAGTCCAAAGCCTGCTTCATAGCAGAGCTGCCACTACAGCCTGTCTGTGCTTCTTATGAGGAGTTTTTATCAGTTATTCTTATACTGAAGATTACCTGTGTAGGGAATTTGTATTTAATTCCCTGGTGAGGAAATAAACCATCAGACTGAGTGATCAATTCAATGATCTAAAAGTATTTAATTAATGGTCAAGAAACAATTTACAGAGAATAGTTTTGAACACAGACAGAGTTACTGAGCAAACACTTGGCAAAGTGGAACAGAATCCTCAACACCACTGCAGGTATCAAGGATCTGACAAAGGGCGAGGTGAGATGTGCCAGCTTCTATGCACAGCTCAAGGGTTCACGTCATCCTTTGATATCATGCAGGCAGGACATGTCCAGGGGTCAGACTTTATTAGAGAAGGGGCAAAATGCCCCCCTCTCTCCTGAGTGTATAGATGTAGGGCAGAACATCAAATAGTCACAAGGACATTTAAGCTCAAACTAACTAACATTTCCTGATATCAGACAGATGCAAAGATTAAGTTAAATTTATATAATGATGTTTCCTCAGGACAATCCAACTGAACTTTGAGCATAGCTGTCAGGACAGGAGGATCTGTCACATTTCAGAAGAGGACAGTTAGATTCAATAATTTCCATGACATTACCTTTTTGAGCATCCTAATGAGAATGGAGGGGAATAAAATATCTTACCTCCTGCACAGATGCTGGAGGGCTCTGCTGCCAGAATCTCAATGCATGACTTCTTCAGGATCTGAGGAGACGAAGGGAAGGAATTCACAGAGTTCATCAGAGCAGCAGCAGGCCCCTGGCTTTGTAGTGTCCTTTAACTCTCAAACATTTGTTCTGCTTAATCACAATGTGAGGAGAATATTTTGATCCTGGTTTTCAGTGTAGTGTCCATGTCTTTTGTATTGCAGTACGTATTCTCATCTTGACAGAATGACTGCTTTTAAGTTTCCATTTGTGTTCTGCAGATGTGTCTGTACTCAATGCTTTCTAGGAACAAACCCACTATAACTCCAAGAAGAAGACAGATTCATGCCTCACAGTCTCACTCATAAACTTGGCTAATCTGCTCCAGGTGACAGTCAGCTCAGTCAGCTGTCTGACCTTTAACTCCTCAACAATCCTTGTAACCCAGTTACAACTACTCCTGCATGACAAACATTTTTTTTTTTCCAGCGACAAAAGTTTAAGTAAACACCACCTAGGTTGGTCTGAAGAGGTACAGCACAAGTTCTGATCATGTTTGGCTGAGTCGTGTTGACCAATAGAAAAGTCACAGTAACAGCAGGTTTTCCTGGAATTCTGTTCCTGGCCGGGCTCCATGGATGGAGTAAGTTATTATGCTTTAAACCTATTTAGTCTTGATTGCTGCGAGCTATTCAATCAGTGAGTGTGCTAAAGGAGAAGTGAATACAGACAGTTATATTAGCCTGCTTATCAATCCTGATTGCAGTTGGTGTTGTTTGAGTTAGTTAGTTAAAGTTAAATGCTTACCGAGTCAATGACCCCTTGCAAAGCCTCGAATCCGTCATTTACAGGAAAGACATGGTCCTTACTATCAGCAATCTTTGCCAGCTATAGAGGAAACGTTCATTTTCGTGAAAATTGTCTGATCAGAAGCAGAATCACAGGCAGGATACTTGATTATGGGGCAGTACATATGGACATTATTAACTAAATGAAACAATAAGCTTTTTCATAGAAGACAAACTAAAACTATTTTAACACAAAGTAGAAAAAAAGGCTTCGAGTTGGTCTAGATGCCTTTTTTCCCCTGCAATGATCAGGCCAAAATTACTTGGTTAAAAGCTTCAGAGACATTTGTAATACATTTCACGTCCTTACATTAGCTCTAGCTTTCTTCTAGGAACACAGTTGGCAGTCTGAACTAACTTGTATAAACAATTTAAACTGATACAAAACAATAGGATCTTTGTAATCTAAAGCAATTTACAGCTACTTGAAAAATTGGTTTTGAATTACAAAGCTTTAAATTGATAATCTTGTTTTCCAAAATGCTTCCTGAAACCCAGATGTCACCAGACACTTCCACACACCTGTGTCTCATTGAAGTCCTTCACCCCCACGCAGTAAACCGAGGCCCCCAGACTTCGGGAACGGTTGGCCTATCAGACACACACACAGATTCACAGCAAAAACAGGAAGAAGCTCAACACCTGGGGTCAATTACACCTCTGCATTTCACAACATTGTCCGAAACATGGTGAAAATAGACTTGTGTGGGTTCGACCTCTAAAAAGATTTCATAAGAGGTTGAGTAACACCATATTTCATCTGAAAAATATTAGTCAGATGTTATGTGGAATTGAAATGTCACACAGATGCACGAAAACCAAAAACAGCAAGCTCAATACATAATTTCTTTGAATTTTGGTGTTGACACTGAATAGCAATAAGGTGTCCCCCAGCATTTCAGGCTGGGGTGAAAACTTCCTTGTGAGGGCACTCAAAGCTGTTCTCAGGTTTCCTAAAGCCTTCACCTGAAGAGTGTGAATGATCTGACGTGCAAATAAATCATTAGATCCCAGGGCAGACATGCAGAGGACGACTGTGCTCGTATGTAAAAATCTGACAGACATTTTGACCCCGTTTTTCCAGACTAGAGGAGGAGGATCAAAGGGCTGGTGTGTAGGGTGGCAGTGTTTGATGTGGTCCGTCACGTGCACAGTCACATATTTCACCTGGTTCAAATTTGTGAGACCCATTTAACCTCTCTGTAGCTCTCTCACCTCTCTCTCAGCGTAATAGAAAAGATCCTCGTGCAGCTCTCCGTCTGTCAGAGCGATGACAACGCTGGCAGTGCGATAACCTGCCCACAGAAAGAATTCGGTCAATGCTGCTCTCATAGCGTTTCCTCCTAATATGCTTTGCAAATAAATAGGCAGCATTATAAATTCTCCCTGAATTACTTCTCTCACAGTCTATTCATTGTAATCTATATCACACAATTACTTATTATCCCAGAAAGACACACCAGAAATCCCCATTAGAAATAAATACTCATTCTGTGCTTTTATTCAGGTTAGTTTGTGACATTTTTTAAGTATATTATGTTGACTCGTAACTCCGCTACACCACCCACTGTCAATTTGAGTAGGTTCACCTGTTCAATCTGATTCAATCAATTACAACTGCTCTGCCATAAAGTAAACTTTTATGATAATAAAATATATGATTTAGCATTGAGCTCATTAACTTTCATATCAGTTTAATTTATTTCTTTCCTTTAAGTGTATCCAGAAACCAAACAGAATAATAACTTACACACATTGAAAAGTACCTGCCCCCTTTCATATAAATTACTTAAATACTGATGGTCATCCAACTTCTGATTTCCTTTCTTTATATTCAATATCACAAATAAGCTCAAAAAGTTAGATTTTTTTCCTTGTATAATTTTCTTGAAATTAATCAACTTTGACCTACATTGTTGAGAGACGACAAAAATTAAAAAAAAAGATTTGCATGTTACCTTCAGTGTTTCCATAGTATATCTGCTCACTGGCCTGTGAAAAAGATAAGCTGGAATGAAACTATTTATCTGGTAGCATGCGCTGAATGCATGAGTCATTTAGTGCTCAGGACCGGGTGGTGTTATAAGTTTGGAGATATTCTGCAACGGCCGCTCACCCTTAAAATGCCCTCATGCATGAAGGTGTCTCCCCCTGGAAGGACCAGCTGCAGCTCCTCCAGACCTTTGCGAATGCGTTCCCTGAGCAGTCACACAGAACACAAGCTAATACACATTTCTGACAATATACCATCTAATGGAAAATATTGATTATGCAGGATGATTTTCAGAACTTTCATCTGACTAAAACTAAAAGCTGCGAGGCGGGGTAAGAATATAACAGTTTCCATAAGAGCATGCAATTTGGAGGAAATACCAGCAATGTGTAACAGATGAATAAATTGAAACAGCCCTGGTGTGTATTGGCTTGAGAACCTGTCACGCAGCTAGACAGGAAATGAGTCCATTGTAGAATAAGATGTGAGGGAAGCAGTGAAGAGATGATGTGGCTGTAGAGACACTCTACTGAGGAAAGACTAGATATATAAGCTGCCCACAATGTGTCAAAAAGCACATGATGAAGCAGCTGTCTGGACCAGCGACACTATCATCAGATCACAGCGAGGGAAAGTATCTGTCTGGAATCTCTTGATCATAAAAAAGACCTGCAGAGGAATCCTATCTGTGTGTGACCTGTGTCCAAATCTGGTATTACGCTCATTCCTTTTAGATGGACGACAGTGAAGCAGAGTATTGAAATTAATTTTGAGGGGATCTGCACCCACCTGTCTTCTGTCAGGCTCATTAAAATCTGTCCGTCAGTGGAAAACACGATGAAGGACATCCGCAACTGTGGACTGGGGGCAAGGGGAAGAGAGGAATGCATTCTGTTAAATCAATAATCAGTTATTGTTGTATCTTTTCCCACAGTTGCTTTATGACACAACCTGGATATTTTGTCATTACCTTATGAATTTATGAGCTAGATGTTCAACAAAGTGGTAGATTTCTGTCCAGTGGTTCTGCACACTCCCAGATCTGAGAGAGAAGAGAAAAGACAAATTAGATGTGAGGATCCACTCAAACACTTGTGCATTCATTGACCTCTGTCAAGTTAACAACAGACCATGTAGTGTTTTTGAGACATTGGACCTGCGGCACAGAAATATACAAGCCCCTCATCACTCTTGCATTGTGGCAAGTCAGCCAAGACAAAGAGAGACAAATGATTCACCACACTCTGAAGTGGTTTCCTGGATTTGAAAAACAAAAAAAAATTATTGGTCGATTTTTCCTGCAGGTTTGGTTAAAAACAGGTTGAAACGTCATGATTTGACATCTGATACTGACTTGAGTTGGTGGAGAATATCAGGGGCACCGTACAACCACGGCGCCACTCCAAATGATCGGCCCCCCTATTACACAATATATCTAAGCTTTAGTGGGAGGAAGCGGAGATGCATTGTCACCTTTATATACAATCTATGATTTCAATATTGTTCTCATTTCGTCTCTCTGTTATCATGTTGCATCTCCTTGAAATCATTTTGTATCCCATTGTAGTTGTTTGGTGTGGTCCCCTGACCATTCAGTGATCCACCCAGGAAACAGCCTCTGAAGGGAGCATTTGAAGAATAGTTCTGCAAGAGTAAATGCTCATGCAACACAGCTGATTGATCCTTAGATGTAGCAGTTATGTCATGCTCCTCAGATTTCTGTTAACATCTTCATAATGCACCTGCAATTCTCTTTCATCTTAATTATGTGAGTTATTATCATTGGAGTCAGATGTACGTATCCTCATTAGGGTTTCATGCAACCAGGTCGCAGTGGATGTTGATCATCTTGCTCACTACCTCCTCTTTGTTAATGAACTCAGAACAGAGCTGTTGGGACTCACATTTTCCCCTGTGATGTTTTTGTTGGACTTTCTAACAAGGGCCAAAAAGTCCTCTCTGCTCTGTTGTCATAAGGAAGTAAAAATAAATAGATGTAGTAGGAGAAGCTTTTTCAGTATAGATATATTTCCTTTCATGTAATTATGTTCTTATAAATATCAAAACTAAAGTATGTAGTAATGTGTATCAGAATCTTGGTTTTCAAAATGTCTTTCAATCACCAAAACCTCCTGAAACATTTCTTTAAAAGTCTATTTTTCCATTGTACAGAAGCGTCTGGGCCAACAGGCTGAAACAATGGAACATCTGGACCTAATGGAGAGAGGGCCACACAGACATGGAGAAGTGAGGTCAGGCCGATACTCCGAGAGGACATTGAGTGCAGGTGGAGGACATCACTGTTCAGGAGCAACCTAAGTTCGGCCTGGATAAATTATTTTAAAAGGCAAAGCTAAAAAGAGTGATTTTTTTTTCAACGGTAAATGCTGTCGGGTCACACATGCAAATAAGTCTGTCGTTAAAACAAGGTTCTCCCGAACAATCACTCTCTGTTAAACACAATTGCCTTATTTCCCCTCAGAGGAACAGCAGAGTGCCTGGAGTTGGCACTGACATGTACTGTAGGACAACTGGAAAATCCATCAGCGTCATGAAGGGGGGGCTATAAACAGAGGATCCACAAGGAGAAAAGGGGAATGCAAACTGAAATACAACCAAGTCCCTCCTCCAGTATAAGAAAATCTGGAGTTGGATGGACTGGTCAATTTACTGTTGACCTAGTTGGCAAAATATTTTGGCTCATAGCGAACCAATCTTGCGAGAAAAACAAAAGCATTACATAAGATAACTATTCTGCTACATTCCAAAAGCAACAGTCTGGGTAAGTTCATTGTTAGTGCCAAGGAGGCAATGCATATATTAGCTGATAGTATAAAGTGCTTCCCCATCAAGTCTCTCTCAAGTAAACTCAGGTAAACACTTTTCCTGTGAGACACTCACCGTTTTGGGAACTGATTTTACAGATGAGATTATTTGCTTCCTGTTTAGAGCATGGAACATGAAAATAAAAGTTTTCCTTACGAATGCCTTGTGCATTAATCTCCAAGTAATTCGAAACCGCAACTCATCCAATCTCATCTAAAACGTTATTATTGTGATCATGTAAATGATAAACTGTGACAGCGTTGATCAGGTGCCCATGTTGCATGGCTGACAGGAAACAGGCATCTCCAAAAAACTGGTTAGATAAACATGGACTGTTTCTAAATGAAAGTCACCATATGACTAGGTGGGCAGGCTAAACCTCAGGTGTACACCTTCAGATGCGCAGACTAAAAGTTAGACAAGATGAGGAAACAATGGTTCAGAAATGCATGAATTTGAAATAAAAGCCTGAAAGAAGCAGGAGACAAGCATAAGATGACACATATTTACTTTGTGCATTAATTTTCTCTCATAAGAATACACAGTTTGTAAGGCAAGCAGTAGATAGAGGATGATGGAATATTCAATTCAAATTCAGTCACTGGAGGAGGACAAATTTCTTTCTTTCTTATTGAACCCAGTGGTTTTTTTCATATATTTTAACATCCTCTTAACCCCTCCCATCTAACTGTGTCAGATCATGTGTGTCAGACTATACTCACTTGTCCAAAACAAAGTAGAGGTCGAAGCCTCCATAGCACGAGGACGACCCAGCCTGCCTTCTTGCCTGGTCCGGTCCAGCATTTCCAGCAGTGAGCACAACTAATGCAGCACCCAGCACCACTGGAAACCAGAAGTTTCTGCTCCAGTACCAAGGCATTATTCTAGCAGAAGAAAATCTCATACCGATGAGGTGATGAACTATACCAGCTTAATTTATAATAAAATAAAAACTTGGTAGGAGAAGTTGGTCCTTCGTGCAGGTTCAATCCTCCACAGGCGCCTTCAGCATGGAAAAGAAAAAGCCGTAATCCAGACGAGAGCAGTAACTCGCAGGTAGACGTGGAGGAGAGAGAGGAAGCATGAGTGTTGAGGGTCTCACTGTTGTTGTTGTTGTTGTTGTTGTTGAGGCTGTCTCATCACTGGATCCTGCTCAGCATGCACAAAGCTCCACTACTTCATCCAGCTCCTGCTGCTTCTGTTAATGATACAGATATGCAACCGGGATCCTGGAGGTCTAACAACTCTAAGTCTCTTTCACAAGTCTCCTTGTACTCACAAGTCTCTCTCTCTCTCTCTCTCTCCCTCTCTCTCTCTCTCTCTCTCTCTGTCTCTCTCTCTCTCTGTCTCTCTCTCTCTCTCTCTCTCTCTCTCTCTCTCTCTCTCTCAGAGACACACACACACACACACACACACACACACACACACACACACACACACTGTAGGTTAATGAAGACAAAACAGTGGAAACACTACAATCCACTGGCTTGAACTGCCTCCTAGTGGTAATTCATGGCTGGTGACTGTTTTTGTACAATGAGACACAGACTTAATAACTGGTAAAGTAGTAAATACTTTTTTTCGGGGGAGAAATTTTTTTTTTTTGTATTTAGTCATATTCCCATGTGATTTCCATGCATCAACAGCCATTCACACCTTCATTCAGGGGGACCCCTAAACATTCATTTATTGACCTGCATGTTTAATTAATCCATTTCTTTTCCCTACACATGCCCACCATCCTTAGATGAGGTTTGAGTTTACTGCCCATTTGCAAATGGCTTCATACAAACATGCCAAAGATGGTTACAAAAAATATACAAGCTAATTGCTAAACTAAGAAGGGTATAGTAATGTAATTGTCCGCACTTTTGCCAGATAGTTGCATAGGTACCGATAGGTCCCTGTGCCTTAGCTGCTAACATGGCTGTTAAGTCTAGGTTCATCCAAATGTGCAGATCTCCTCCATGCTGCCTGCTGGCTTCTTCTTTTGTTCACCACGTGACAATCAAGATTACAATCAAGTTTTAGCAAAGATGAAATTCCAGCTTTTCATGTGTGTGTATGTGTATGTGTGGGACACCTCGTTCTTTCTCCTCCCACCTATTCTTCCAAGCACCATCCATCATCATCTGTCACTCACTCACTCAACTGAGGGCAACAGATATCTTGAGGTAAGTGTATCTAATATTGGTCTGTCTAGAAAAAAAAACGTTATTCTGCATTTTCTAACAACTCTTATTTGTCTCCCCCCCACACACTCCTAAAGTCCATACATGTATTTATAATGCAGCCTGTTCTGTTTTACTTATAGATCCTAAACCCAAGCTAAAACTCAGGGTTAGTCTGGAGTCATCCCTCCAAAGCAATAGAGAACAGTGTAGAACTGTTAACACAGCCCGAGTGGTTTACTCTTTTTGACGAGTGACTTTCATGTGTAAAACTGGTGGAGTGCCCTTTAAAATTGTTTTGTTTTTCTCTGTTGTGATAAATAATCGTTGTTCTTATACAAGGATGAGCAAAACAAAGTGAGGTGGAAATTAATAGTTTATTTATTCATTTGAAATTTTATTTGTAGATGCATTTTATTTTCTATTTCCGGCAGCCATGCTTCCTCCTTAGCTGTGTGGTCAGACCAACCAAACACCCCTCAACCCAACAACAACAACAACAGAAAAAAAAAATACTTCAGCCCCTGATGCCACCTGATCCGATGACTGCATCACTTGCCAACTTCAACATAAATTGGACATTGTACTGTTGGGTCATCCCTCTTGTGCACTCTGTATACACATGCCACTGAGTCGAACACTGACACACAGTCAGCGGGGAATTTTCTAGGGGTCATATACCTGCAATCACATAGTTAACAGTAGACAGTGAACATGTAAATACACAGTTCCATTTGTTATTTTTCCATTTAAACACTGTATTGTTGTGATACTTACGCAGAACAGCATCCTCCACAATTGCAGTCCATACATTCGCTATTCCTCCATTTAGATCCTACTTCATGCCACGTTTGATCGTCAGAGTCCTGACAATGTGTCGCGCCTGTAATCATTTTTCATCACAGTCACAATTTTTTTATTCTGTGTCAGTATTTTATATATCGCTGTAATGACAACATTTATAAACCACAAATATAGCCTGTGTAACTGTGTGATTGTGTTTGTCTTTCACCTGGTTTAATTTCCGTGACGAAGCAATGGGCATTTGACAGTGGCAGGAGGCAACACAGCAGCACAGCCAGGTACAAATACTTCTTGTCAGACAAAAAGAAACAAGTCCATCTGTTTTAACATTTAGTCCAAGCACACAGAAACCATGTTGGCAATTTGGTTGTAACTGTACATGTAGATTGTTCAACAGTGTTGAAACTAATGATTCTACCACCTCTCTTCACCAGTATACAAAAACTCTCTTTATCTTCAGGATTCACTCAACTTTCTCAAGTCAATATCTATAACACGAAAGAGAAAATTAAAATGATTAGAACTTACCATGGTGGCAGTCAGACTTGAGACCCCGTTGTCAGATGAGAGGCTGAAAATGAATGTTGTGTATTTTTAATGAAGGACTTGTTCTTTTCAACAGTGTGTCAATAGGGAGCTTTGGATGTAAATAAAAAGAGGGGAGGAGCAGTCATTTCACTAGAAGAGGTCATTGCCTCTTGTATCTGTCTAACAAAAAAAAAAAAAATTTGCTAAGCAAATCTTAAAATATGTAAAAATAAAATGAATTTGAATTGTACAGCCCATATTCAAAAATTACATTTTGCCTCATAGGGCTTAACAATCTGTACAAGGTGCATCGGCCTCTGTCCATAACCCTTCACTCAGGGAGGAAAAGCTTAAACTAGGATTACATACAAAACATAACGTTTGACAATTTAAAGGTGCCTTGGTAAATGGTGGTGAGGGCCATAATGGGTAAAGTGGCCTGCTTGACCCAGTGGCCATGAAGATGCTGCTGGGCCTTCTTGACGATTTCCATGGTGTTGATGGTCGAGGTCAAATAAACAACTTTTGCTTTAATGAGCCGCATATTGAAACATGCATTTTATCACTTTCAGCTCAAAACTTTGAACATATTTTGCCACCTTAAAACACTAACAAGAAAAATATTACAAAAAAAGAAATGTGTGAAGATTTGTGATGCCATGATAATAATTGTAATGACTTTATTAACATAGTAGTGTAATGATATAAAGTGCTTCACAAAGAAAGACAAATAAAGAAAGAAAAACATTAAAAAAAGAGACAACATGAAATGTAATACATTATTTAAATTGTATTCAATTCAAATGTGTAAATATTAAAATATTATAATAAATAGCCCATGGATTTAGAGGATGGAGCATGAAACATTTTTTTTCCTTACGAACGCATTGTGCATTCAGCTCCAAATCAACTAAACCTTAACTTATTATTGTGATCATGTAAATGATAAACTGTGACCGCTTTGATCAGGTGCCCATGTTGCACGGCTGACAGGAAACAGGAATCACCAGAAAAACTGGTTGGAAAAACATGGACAGTTTCTAAATGAAAGTATCCATATCTCTTAATGGGCAGGCTAAACCTCCGGTGAACACCTTCAGATGCACAAACTAAAAGTCAGAGAAGATGAGGAAACAATGATTCAGAAATGCATCAATTCTAAATAAAAGCCAGCCACATGGTGAAAGTTTTTTGTTAGAGAAGCAAAACCAAACACCGCATCACCCACCTTGTATTTCATCTGTGCAGCAGACAACCAGACATATATCCCCAGTATGAACTCAGGGGGTGTAATGATAACAGAATAGTTGATGACATCATGAAAAGGGTTTGCAGACATAACTTTCACTAAAGTAAGCAGGAGACAAACATAAAAAGTGACACATATTTACATTATAAATGAATGTGCTCTCATAAGAATACATAGTTTGTACAGCAAGCAGTAGATACAGGATGATGGAATATTCAATTCAAATTAAGTCACTGGAGGAGGACAAATTTCCAGATTCAAAAATAATTGATATATCTTATTGAACCCGGTGGTTTTTTTCATATATTTTAACATCCTCTTAATCCCTCCCATCTCACTGTGTCAGATCATGTGTGTCAGACTATAGTCACTTGTCCAAAACAAAGTAGAGGTCGAAGCCTCCATAGCACGAGGACAACCCAGTCTGCCTTCTTGCCTGGTCCGGTCCAGCATTTCCAGCAGTGAGCACAACTAATGCAGCACCCAGCACCACTGGAAACCAGAAGTTTCTGCTCCAGTACCAAGGCATTATTCCAGCTGAAGAAAATGTCATACCGATGACATACTGACACATGCACACACACACACACACACACTGTAGGTTAATGAAGACAATACAGTGGAGACACTACAATCCACTGGCTTGAGCTGCCTCCTAGTGGTAATTCATGGCTGGTGACTGTTTTTGTACACTGACACACAGACTTAATAACTGGTAGTAAATACTTTTTTTTGATGGGGGGGGGGGGGGGGGAAATTGAGTTTTTCTGTATTTAGTCATATTCCCATGTGATTTACATGCATCAACAGCCTTTCACACCTTGATTCGGGGGGACTCCCAAAAACTCATTCAATGACCTGCATGTTTAATTAATCCATTTCGTCTCCCTACACATGCCCACCATCCTCAGATGAGTTTTGCAAATGGCTTCATACAAACATGCCACAAGATGGTTACAAAAAATATACAAGCTAATTGCTAAACTCAGAAGGGTATAGTAATGTAATTATTCGCATTTTTGCCAGATAGGTGCATAGGTACCGATAGGTCCCTGTGCCTTAGCTGCTAACATGGCTGTTTAATCTAGGTTCAATCAAGTGCAGATCTCCTCCATGCTGCCGGCTGTCTTCTTCTTTTGTTCACCATGAGACAATCAAGTTTACAATCAAGTTTTTAGCTTTGATGAAATTCCAGCTGTTCTTCCATGGGTGTGTGTGACACCTCGTTCTTGCTCCTCCCACTTACTCTTCCACGCACCATCCATCATCATCACTCACTCACTCACTCACCTGCTGTCCGTGGGGAAGTGTAGGAATCAGGGCAACATATATCTCAGAGGTAAGTGTCTCTAATATTGGTCTGTCTACAAAAAAACGGTATTCTGCATTTTCTAACAGCTCTTATTTGCCCCCCCTTCTCCTAAAGCCCATACATATATTTAGAATGCAGCCAGTTCGGTTTCACTTATAGATCCTTAATCCAAGATAAAAGTCAGTGTAGAACTGTTAACATAGTCAGAGTGGTTCAGTCTTTGTAACAAGTGACTTTCATGTGTAAAACTGGTGGAGTGCCCTTTTAACATGTGTTGTTTTTCTCTGTTGTTACAAATTATCTTTGTTCTTGTACCAGGTTGAGCAAAACGAAAGAAGTCGGGAATTAATAGTTTATTTATTCATTTGAAATTGTATTTGTTGAAGCATTTTATTTTCTATTTCTTTCAGCCGTGCTTCCTCCTTAGCTGTGTGTTCCAAACAACACAACACCCCTCAACCCAACAACAACAACAACAACAACAACAGAAATAAAAAACACTTCAGCCCTTGATGCCACCTGAACCGATGACTGCATCACTTGCCAACTGCTCCATAAATTGGACATTGTACTGTTGGGTCATCCCTCTTGTGCACTCTGTATACACATGCAACTGAGTCGAACACTGACACACAGTCAGCGGGGAATCGCTGAGGGGTCGCATACCTGCAATCACATAGTTAACAGTAGACAGTGAACATGTAAATAAATAGTTCCATATGTTATTTTTCCACTTAAACACTGTAATGTTGTGATACTTACGCAGAACAGCATCCTCCACAATCACAGTCCATACATTTGCTATTCCTCCATTTAGATCCTACTTCATGCCACGTTTGATCGTCAATGTCCTGACAATGTGTCGCGCCTGTAATCATTTTTCATCACAGTCACAATGTTTAATTCTTTGTCAATATTTTATATATCGCTGTAATGAGGAAATGTTTCAACCACAAATATAGCCTGTGTGATTTTGTCTCTCTTTTACCTGGTTTAATTTCCATGACGAAGCAATGAGCATTTGACAGTGGCAGGAGGCAACACAGCAGCACAGCCAGGTACAAATATTTCTTGTCAGACAAAAAGAAACAAATCCAACAGTTTTAACATTTAGTCCAAGCACACAGAAACCATGTTGGCAATTTGGTTGTAACTGTACATGTAGATTGTTCAACAGTGTTGAAACTAATGATTCTACCACCTCTCTTCACCAGTATATAACAACTCTCTTTATCTCCAGGATTCACTAAACTTTCCCAAGTCAATATCTATAACACGAAAGAGAAAATTAAAATGATTAGAACTTACCATGGTGGCAGTCAGACTTGAGACCACGTTGTCAGATGAGAGGCTGAAAATGAATGTTGTGTATTTTTAATGACTTGCTCTTTTAAACATCGTGTCGATAGGGACCTTTGGATGTAAATAGAAAGAGGGGAGGAGCAGTCATATCACTAGAAGAGGTCATTGTCTCTTGTATCTGTCCAGCAGGAAAAACAAACATTTGCAAGGAAGACCTTAAAATATGTAAAAATATGATAATTTGAATGTATAAACAATTCAAATGCATAAAGATTTAAACTAATAAAATAAAATAACTCTACGTTTATTGTTGAAGCAATTCAAACTGATGCTGCACATTTGAATTTATTAACAACTGGGTTTACGGACGGAGCAAAGGATCCGGATCCATCACGGCCGTAGATCCAGTCCACGTTTTGTGTTTAGACGCGGACGCGCCAGAGACTTGGTTGCCAGGTTGGTTGACGCGCGGCTCTCACGGTGCTGTTGGTTTTCAATGGGCAGAGAGAGGAGGATGCGGAGCACGACCTGGCAACAATTCGTGTAACAAAAGGAAGTACGCACAGTAAATGTTAGCGCGTTAATAAGAGAGATTAACCAATAAATACTTTTTTTCACCCGTCGCCGTTTTCTCATGAGAATAATTTCCACCGCGTTCACGAAGAGGAACAAAGAAAAGGTGAGCAGCACACCACAACGGCAGCGCCAAGCCGCTAGCTCTTAGCATGCTATGCTAACGTTAGCGTCGGTAGGCCAGCCCACAGTCGCAGTACAAAGGCTCAACATTAGAGATGGTTGCTAAACTGTTGATAACTCTGCATATGTCATGTTTTTCACAATAGTTTACACGTAGTAGCTCGATTAAATAAAACAAACCAATATATTCAGAACATGGCAGTAATGGCTGGTGCTCACTGTGGATGAAATACATGCAAGTGTACACTCCCCTACTGTCAGACACAGCATAACATGTGTTCGGTTATTGTCTTTATCGATTAACCGACCGTTTATTAATACTTAAAAATCGATCACTGATTGAGCCTCAGAAGGCATCGAATAATGTCCAAGACTCTCCCAGACTCCATGGTAGCGCTCTGTCTGTGTTGTTTTGATCAAGTGTAGGCTCGTGTAGTTTACTGTAAATATTACAGGTTTGCCCAAACTATCATATATTCAGAGTAAAAAGTTGCATCCAGAATATTCTGACACATTTGCTTTTGAAATGACTCAATTGACTCACAATTGTAGCAGATTAATTTGAAATTACCAATTGAAGAAAACCTTAATTTTTGTACACTTGACAAATCTCTTCCAGAGCCTGAAGATATTACATATGTTTTAGAGCAATTTCCGGTAATCGATTGATGGATTTAGCATCTATTAATGCAATAACGTCAATCCTTTTCCTTTTTTTTAGCTACTCTAATGTGATAATTTGCTGCTTTTTTAATTGTATAATTATCTATCACGTATTATCTTTGAGTATTGGACTTGTATGAAGACAAATCGACCAATTCCAAGACTATTGTAGGAGGTTTACACGGCCGCTAACTGTTATCATAAGTTTCAGCTCAAATATATTTCCACAAACTGTGTTGCAAATATAGTCTGATCTACATGTGCTGTGGTGAAAGGCAAAGAAAATAATTTGTTGTTTTCTCAGCCGATCTAAAATAACCGAATTAAACTCCCTCGTACCCTCCAGTTCGGTCTGAATCCCAACAAGTTGTTGAGCCCTTCTCATGGCCCTTTGGGGCCCAGGAAGAGGATGCATCGTGGTATGGATAAGGATTTCCAGATATCAGCAAGGAAGATGGGCACATCCTTGCTTTTCCAGCTGTCGGCTCATGAAAGAGAGCTGGACTTAGTGTTTCTGGACCACAGCTATGCCAAGCCATGGAATGCCCACCCAGATGCCAGCAGTGCCCGGCCCACAAGGACCCTGTTTGTCACCCCCCGTCGCCAACCCGAAGCCGTGTCGTGAGTTTAAAAAGCTCCTTAGACTACAGTTTGGATTGTCATCAGCTGTCCACTCTGTTATAGCTCTTGTAAATATTAAATCTGTTCTGCGTCACAGAAATTACATTTTTTTTGTATCTTCTCCTGCAGAGAATGTGACTCTCTAATTGACGTGGAAACAGTCAGACCAAAACCTACTCCTCTATATGACAACCACAAAGCTCTAAGTGTAATGAAGGAGTGTGAGCGACATGTCCTGTTCGCTCGCACTGTTGCTGAGAGCCCTCCACCCCCCGATGACTGGGAGGAACATTTGAACAAGTAATTCAACTTCCATTATTTTAGTTGACAATTGTGTTTGAGTGTAGGCATTGTGATTGAAAGTATCTCAGTTTCACTGTTGTTTTAACTGTATTGTTATTGTCTTTAAGGACTGGTTGGTCGGTGGCCCAGAACAAACTGTTCAATAAAGTCCTGAAAGCTCTACACGCTGAACGACTCGCTCGTCTGGCCAATGACAATGTAAGTTAGTGATGTTCTCAAGAGCTAAAACTGAGGAGATAGATCTGCAACATAATTTGTCAGAGCTGGATTGAAGATCGCTTGAAATCACCAGTTTATTATTATGTAATGCAGATTTTAGATTAGCCACATTTTGAATGCCATGTAGTCAAATTAGTGTCTATAACATTTTGAGCCTGTAAAACTAACATTCCCAGATAAATCCCAAGACATGTTGATTCACTCCGTCTGTTCATAAAGCATTCAGGACTATCCGTCTACAACTTTGTTTTTATATGGGTCCTGAATACACTACCCCTTTACTGCCATGTCAAAAACAAAGACGTTGGGCTAAGGGGTGACTTGGGACAGTGCCTAATACTGGGTGTTTTGTGGGATTTTGTTTCTCTTAGCTTTCCAATGAGCCAATTCTGCGGAGGATAGCCGTGGATAAGTGTGCCAGAAAGGTGCGGCATTCGTTAGCCAGTGTAAACTGGGACACCAAACTGACGCAGTGGTTGCACACCACCATGATCGAGTCCTTAAGCCTTGCCATGCTCGCTGCTTACCTGGATGTGCTGCAGACTCTCAAAAGCAAGGTATCATATCTGTAATTGATTGATTGAGTGGTAATTTGGTGTATTGTCTGATATGTGCTGCAGCATCTGTGCCTCTTGATTCATTATTACCCATCTCTGTGTCTGGGAAGTTGCCGTTGCTGATTGACAGGATGTTGATGCCTTCGGCAAAGACTGGAGCTCCCAGTGCAGAGGCTCTGTCACTGCTGCTGAAACGGCCATGGGACCCTGCTGTTGGAGTTCTGTCTCAAAACAAACCGGTAAGATGAAAACCTTTCAATCCAAAAGAAACATGTTAACAGAACCCTTTTCACTTTGTTCTTCAAATTATTGAAGACCGGATCCCTGTCGGTTTTCTCACATCTTTCAGAGCAAGCTTTCTGGATCCCCGCTCATCCTAATGGCACCATCAAGCCCAACCTATCCTGCCCTCTCTACTTCCCGACGGATGCGATTCTGGCAATCACAGCTCTCCTGTTTAGGAAAGGTCGGCAGCACAACTCATTTAAATCTTTAGCTTGTTACAAAGAACATGGTGTTTAGAAAAGTGCCTCTAACAGCTCTTTTCATTTCAGGTCATACCAGTGCACACTCATGTTAACAGTGGCGCAAATATTGGCATTACCCAATGTCTGGAGCACATGTTGGGTACTGTCAGAGCCAAGGTCATGGAGGTAGGTCTTATTTGCTTAATTCAATAAAAAAAAAAGAGTCATGTGATGTTTTGACATTGGGACCTGAATGGGAGAACAGAGTTTACTTTTATCAGGATAAAGTAGCTGATGTGAAATATTTTGTAAATAGATCCAACATATTCTAAATCCTGTTATGTTTTTGTCTGTAATATTTCTGCAGCTGTTTTAATCAAGTGTTAATATTTAACTTCCAGGTTCACAGTCACTTCCCCCACAAACCCATTATTCTGGTTGGCTGGAACGCTGGTGCTCTAATCGCTTGTCACGTAAGACTTCTTATAACGTATCAATGTTGTTAAGTGTAATGATAAACAGATTTCACCCGTGGAAGAAAGGCAAATTATTTTTGAACTGTCATAATTTGATACTTCTTATTATTTACAGGTATCCCTTATGGAGTATCTGACTGCTGTGGTGTGTCTTGGCTTCCCCCTGCTAACAGTCAATGGGCCAAGAGGGGTATGATCTTCCATTCATGTGTATTTACATGCCTCCATAGTGGTGACAGCCAGGGGTATTGCAGGTTGTCTGTCCGTCCTCCCAATTCACATTAATATGACGTCTTGGGAATGCTTTCAGGGGCAATGTACCGATTTGGCTATAGCCTTCACTTGGACTCGAGGATGAAGCGATTTGTATTTTAATGGTCAAAGGTCAACTCCTGTTTGACCCTTAGAAAACACATTTTGAACGTAACTCAAGAATGAATTTGTCGCAAAATTCAGACGTTAATATAATAATGATTTAATTTTCACTTAAAAGTAAACTTAATGGCACTTTTATCAATGATTGATATTTATGACTGTTAATGTGCCACTGTTTTTCAGGATGTTGATGATCCACTGCTGGACATGAAGACCCCAGTGTTGTTCGTTGTCGGCCAGAACGCGTTGCAGTGTAGTAACGAAGGTATGGAGGAGTTCAGAGAGAAGCTGAGGGCAGACAACAGCATGGTGGTGGTCGGAGGAGCTGACGACAACCTTAGGTTAGTAACATGGGATGTGTCTAGCAGAATGCAAGGTTTTTGTTTTCATGCAACGGCAACACTAAATTATATCCCTCTACAGAATCAATTCAGCAAAGATGAGAACAGAGGGACTGACGCAGACCATGGTGGATCGCTGCATTCAGGTTTGTCCTTTCAAATTTACATTGTTTTCTCTGAAGTTTTTCCACCGTAGTAACTGAGGATGCAATAAATCAATAAACAAAGGAAACACCAAATTGAACAATGACCAGTGACACTAATGCTATTGTCTGCAGTCATTCAGTTTTCTTTTGTAGATCTGCAGTGCACTTATCTAAGAGAACGTGAGGCAGTAGGCAACCAAAGGACATGTTGGTCAACTGAAATCATTCCTGCTCTTCCCACTTGAAAATATTCCTGCTAGTTGGCTGTTAATATTATTCTGCTGCTGGCAAACATTTGGCATAATCATGTGTATCAGCAACACTGATGAAGAAAATAGGTGTTATGTAACCTGCTTACCTGCAGACCACAGAATCTACCACAACAAAAGGCTTTACAGTCCCACCAGTTATATCTCACATCAGTCCCAAAAGACTAATTTGATAAATGTTTTATGCCAGGAGTTGGAGTGGGGGGGCTGCGCATGCCATACAAACTATATTTGAACAATGTAAGCTAGTTTAGCTTTTTAAAGGCTTGATACGTTTACAATTCACAACAAATATTATTCTGATTTTCTCACTAAAAGACCAGAATCAATCTAATTATATATATTTGCTCTGTTGTTAAGAGTGGCAAATATTGACCTTTCATCCAGTAATGGAATTTCTCCCACAGTTCAACAGCAGCTCCTGATATGTGCCCAATCAAATGATCTTTATCATAGAAAGATTGAAAAATGACATTTAAAAGGGAGCTCTAAGATCGTTCCACAGCTGCCTGATTAAAATGCTGACTGATTCAGTTGATCCCTATTTTCCATACTCTGCAGTATCTTTTCAAAAAAACATGTTTTCTTTCTTCACTGTACTGCAGGATGAGATCGCTGACTTCTTGTCAGGCGTCCTCACGAGGGCAGAGGGCCACGGTCATGGCTCAGGAGAGATGAGGGACCTGGACACAGAGAAGAAGAAAAGGCCTCGACGGGAGCTTCCCTTTGACATGGAGCGAGGACGCCCTTCCTCCCCTGCGCTTCGACTTCCCATCTCACCATCAGGTTCAGAGGTCAGTTACAAGCTGCAACTTTTACGTCTAGCTATTAGACGAACATCTTGTATAACTGGTCATAAATATAAGATAATATTATTACTTGTATTTTTTTAATGCAGTTGTCAGGGTTGCATGGGTGTGAGGTTTTCATGGGATGATGACCATCTCTACAAACACGCAGTTTTATTTCCTCCACCCACAAGAGTAACAGAATTCTGAAATAAGTCTGCATTGTAGCTCCTTGAGTAAGCAGCTTTAATACCTCCTTGCCAAGCCAACTCTGTCATGGAAAATGTCTCAGAACCACTGGAGAAAAGAGTGGAGCAAATGGGATTTCTATTTCTCTTTGTGTCTTTGGTTCAGTGATGCAAATGTATCATTCTTTGGAATGTATCTGTAATAATCTAATAATTCTACATTTGTGATGTATTGTAATGTACAACCCACATTAAGGCTCATTTATGCCACCTTGAATGAGCTATTCCACTTTAATGTGTCCTCAGGATCTGTCTAGCGTCTGTAGCAGCCCCACCTCAAGTCCCAAACCAAAGACGTCAGGTCTGTCTCCAGCACAGAAGTCCAGTCTGATTACAGCGACGCAGCTCCTCAAGACACACATGCAGCGCTCTGGCACAGTCCTCACTCACAAGCAGGCTCAAGGTTAGCTCACCACCACACTTCAACTGTGGATGCATTGAAAACAAACTGAGGGAGCATTCACGTTCACCTACACGTGCACAGTGATCCGTGTACAGGTGCCAGAATCACTGTGCACGTGTAGGTGAAAATGATTTGCCCAACTTGTTTATATAAACCCGTTAAATGAGTCATTCACCTCAACTTCTGCTGACTTTGGAACGAGCTGAGCAGGCGTGGGTGGTGTGTGCGATGTGAAATCGATTGTAAATAAATTATTTTTTAAAGCGACTATCACGTCACGACATCCAATGGGGCAAGATGGAACGTGACTGAAATACTGTCCTCATCTTCTTGTCTTTTCTCTTCCTTCAACTTTCCTTTTCCGGCTTTCTTTCTGATTCATTCCAGCTCAGTTTGCTGCTTTTATGAAACAAAACATGCTTGTGAGGAAAAATCTTCCTCCTGGTACTCCTCCTTGTATCTTTGGTAAGTGTCTATCCCTCCTCCTTTCTCTTTCCTCTGCCTCTTCACTCCTTTCCTTGTTTCCATTGCTATAATTGTATATGAATGTCACACAATAAAACACCACTGCACTAAAACACTCATGTCATGCTTTGAATATTTATTTTTTGATAAATATCTGTGTGTTTGTGTGGTGCAGTGCCAGTGACCAGTGATCAGATGGAGGGCCTTGACAGAGATGAGCCGAGGTCCCATGGCAAGAGGAGGCAGACGCCAAGCCCCACACCAAGCAAAGCATCCAAGAGAGCGAAGATCAAGGTTACCATTGTTTCCCAAAGCGAGTCAGCAGGGGGCGCCACCAGTCATGCTGCACAGGAAGGTACACAACCTGATATACTTACTTGTATCACTTATGTCTGAGGCTGTACAAAAAGTAGTTGCTATATATATAATTTATTCAGTTTTCCTTACGCACTGAGAAAAACATTCTGGGCTTTTATGATAGTTTGTTTCTTTGTGGTTCCAGAAAATCTGTAGACAGTATGGGAAAGTTGTTAGCAGCTCACCTTCAAAACAGATCTTTGGATAAAATGATAACGAAAGAAAAATTATCATGTGGTATTGAATTAGTAAAAGGATTCACTTCTGATATTCTCTTTTCCCTGCAGCGAGTGTCTCTGGGAAGCCCTTAACAATGACAGTGGGACAGACTGTGCCTGGAGCCAAGGAACTCTCAGGTCTTCTCACAGGCCAGCGGTAAGCTAGCTGGCCTTGCCACACACACGCACTTAAACCCCTCACAAAGCCTACACCCACACCCCCTCCCACCCTATTGGACAAAAGTGTGTCTGGTGCAGAGGGATTGATAAGTTGTGTTCTCAGAGTTTGGGAGCGGAGTGATGGACAAACAGCACTTGCCGGGGTAGCTCCTGAGTAGACTGGTGGTTATGTGTGTCACTGCAGGTCTGGTAGTCTCTCAGAAGTGTCTGGTGCCCTGTCCCCAGGCTCCAGCTCATTCAGCAGTGTGCAGCCTTGCATGGTGTCAGGGTCGTCCACACCAGTCCAGGCTCAAGCTCCGGCTACTGCCCAAGGTATCTCTGTCCTGTCCTGCCCTGCCCTGCACGCCTGTTTTCACTCTGCGCAGCTAATCTCAGCGCAGTAGCCGCAACACACAGCGCAGTTCTAGCTGCTTGCCAGAGTGAGATTAAACTTTTGAACACTGGATAACAACAGTGTACAAGGACAACATAATTAAACAAACATCATTGATCACCTCTTGCGCCATTGCTGTCTATCACTGTCCCGATCCTTACCCTTTGGACATGACGTGTGTGTGCGTGCGTGCGCGTGTGCGTGTGTGTTTTAACATAAATTTTCATTGATTGGTTGTCTTTATTTGTGTTCAGCGGCTTCCGCCAGCAGTCTGCTTCAAGGCCTAAGTTTCAGTCTTCAGGAGATCATCACCAAAGTTCCTAGCCTGTCGTCCACAGCAGCCAACACAGGCAGCAGCCAGGTACGTCCTGACTACATAGGTACATTCGATAACCTTTGAAGGACCATAATGAAAGTTTTGATTGTTTAAAGGAGACATATTGTGCATATATTTAAGTTTGTCATTTAACTTTCGGTTATTACTTGAAATGGTTTACATGCATAGATTCAGATTCATGCACATTTTCAGAGAAGGCATCACTTTCCTCATACTGTCCTCTTTTCAGCCTCTGTCTGAGGCCCGGTCCACACTAATGTGATTTCTGTGTTTGGGAAACGATGGTGGCATAACTTACTTGACACATTACCACTGTTGCTTTGTGCATTGAGCCAGAAATAACAACAATAACAGCTGCTGTTTACTGGTTAGGAGGAGAATAAGCTCACTGAGCATGCTCGCAATGTTGTTTGGTATTTGATGAATCATTAAAGGGAAAGTTCACAGATAATGTTTAATTCACTCATTAACTACTCACCACTATACTGATAAAGTGGTGGGTGAAGAGTTTGAGTCCACAAAAAATGTTTGGGAGTCTCAGGGTTGCAGCCAAATCCAATACAGCTGAAGTAATTGGTGATACATTTCTCAAATGTGAAAAAACAACAGAAAAAAAACTTTAAATACTCTTACTGCTCCTGTGGTGTCATCCAAGTGTCCAAAAGCCCCCACATTCATTCACTCTGATATCCTCTCGGACCGGCGTTCATGTTCATATGCACACACTAGAGGGCACCACACATTAGCTCTGGCCCAAGGGCATGCGCAGGGTCGCGTTAGCATCACTACTTCCGGTAATTTTAATGTCGGGGCTTCATGCCACACGGATGACACCACACGAGCAGTATGGAGGCATTTTTTTTACGTCTGAAGAAGGAGTCCCCAGTTACTTTAGTTGTATTGGATTTGGCTGTGATGGTGTTTACCCCTGAAACTCCAAAAGTATTTTGTCCACGTATACACTTCGCCCACCCTCCCATCAGCATAGTGTTGTAATAGTAGTAGTATTAGTGAGTTTACATTTTTTGTGAACTATAATGTAGGGTTTATCTGTGCCTACTGGCCTAGCATGCTTGTTTGAACTTTTGTACGTAGTTGTTTTTGTCTTCTCATCTGTTACAAGATATTCCTTGAAACATGTGTTTAACGAAGGAGGGGAAAATATCTTTAAAATTGTATTGTAGACGAGGCATGAAATGCTTGGTTTTAGCACCTTTCTCTTTAGAATGCAGATCTGTTCTGGATGACATCATCAACTGTTTGTTTTTCTCCTCCTCCACCCTCAGGTCGCTTGTGGGAAGCCCCAGGGTCAGGTCCTGAGCTCTGTCGGTACCAGCAGCAGCACTCTGCTCCGAGCGGTGCCTGTGGTCACCACAGGGGGAGTGGCTAAAACCACCGCCATTCACCAGCTGCTCACCAATGGTGGGCTTGCCAAACTTGCCAGCAGCTTGCCCGGCTTGGCACACATCACCAATCAGACCGCTGGTATGTCTCGAACTGCCAAAACCCGACGACCACGTTGAATGCCCAGGGTTCATTCATCCTTTGTTTTGGAAACACTAGATCAGGACGTCTGTAGGTCAGGGAGAAATGTGGTGGTAAAAATAGAGGACAGTTCTGTCGAACTGTGTGTGAAGATATTGTTCCTTTTAAGAGCCTGACTGCAGTTTGCTGAGTCAGATGAACAGCCATACAGCGTCTGAATACATACCAGCGACATGCAACGTGTTGAGTTCATGTTTAGAGCGTTATGGTCAATGTAAGGTCAGATTTTTCATCATATGTTTGACACATGTAGAAACTGATGTAAAATATAAATGTATGAGACGATTTGATACAGAAGAATTGTGAATAATTTAAAGTCAATGACGGTTAAGTTGACCAAACTGCTTTTGTTTGTTCAAGCTGTCATTTCATGTGTGTGTTTATTTAGTTTGCCTCTTCATGTTGTAACATTTTGAAAACCCTTTCATTGAATCACCTGCTTATAATATCCATAAATAAGATCTCTGACAGAGAAGTGTTGAAAGCAATAACAGTATATTGCATGACCCAAGATCTGTTATTGTTGTCACAATAAAAACTGGAATCAAACTCATGTTTTCATTACGTGTGTGCGCGCTTTTTTCCCAGTGTGACTCAGTTGTATTTTTCACGCAACTAAACATACAACATTTTACTTCTCATCATGCTGCAATTGTTTTTATTTGCTAACCTAACCACAAAACAGAAGAGATCATCTTCGTCATCTTCATCCATGTCGGATGACATTTGTGGTTAAGTAAAAAATGCTCAAGTCCGTCTTGCTGTATTTTGGGGATTAGCATGTGAAGTTGTTAGTGCTGAGCAGTTTTGTCTGTGTGTTGTCAGTAGGGCAGAAAGTCCCTGCTTCTATAACGGTGACGCTTCGAGGAGCACAGCCGGGTAGAGTGGGACCTCTCGGCCAAGGTGGTGAGGCTGTGACCCCGGCTCCCCCCCAGGAGCACAAGGTGTGTCTCATTTAAACGGCACATGTAACTTTTTATTGTTTACTTACCATTAGCTCTTACATGACAGCGTGGTATAATGAATATTTATACGACGCTGGTATTTAAGAAGCTTTTCAGAGAATAATCCTCCAAAAACTATTGATCATATACTGAGGATTAAGCGTATAAACGAAAGAGTAGTAGTAGTATTTTTTTAAATATAGTTTTTATTTATTTTTTGTATCGGTTTGTATTTGGGTTATAGCTTTAAATATCTTGTTTCATAGAGCATCTGTTTTCCTGGGTACCCACTTACAAGATAGAGATAAGATACAAGATACATTTAGTCATCCCAAACACATGCACAGACACACGCAGATGTTGGGGGAGTAAGGTGCCTTGCTCAGGGGCACTAGACAGTGGGGTAGCGAGAATCCTCTTGGATTTTTTGACAGATCCAAGTGTTGTCCATTCAGGTTCGTTTATTGTTGTTGTTACTCCGTGGAGTCGAACCAGAGACCATCCAGTCTGATGTCTTTTTTTTTTTTTTTTTTTTTTTTTTTTTAAAAGAGATGTAAGATATTTGCACTTCTGCATATTGGGACAGAATACTAATATTTCCCTATTTTGAAATCCGACAATGGAACTTTACAATAAACCCTCATGTCTGCAGAGAAAAAATCATTTCATTATTAACTATTTCCATATTCTGTGTAAAGGGGAGGCTTTGTACAAAAACAACCTGTGCTTCTAAATATGTTCATGTGATAGTGGCTAATAATAGCCTCGTACTATTACTGAAGACACTGCAAACACTGACTCTGTCATTAGTACTAGAGCTGAAGATTTACTGTGAATGTCAAGCAGTTCTTTGTCCTCGAGGCTTTAATATAACTGGATTAATAATTATATTTGCCCTTTTACAGCAGTGAAAATCTGGGCTTGTGGTTTCCATGTGGTGATGCACCTGATGGGACCTGGTGCTGTACCAGAGGCATCTGGGAGCCGCAGCCTGCTGATGAGACTGCACCCTCCCAGTAATGATGTATACACCCCCCCACCCCCCCCCCCCCACCCCACACACACACACAAACAACATGCAGAGCACCTGGCTCACACCCTCCAGAAGGCTCCCCCGTCGAGACGCTTGGAACATGCAACGCAGTCCCAGTCAGTTGTGGCTGAGCTGCTTCCATGTGCACGAATGGACAGCGCACTTTGCTAACACTGCAGTGGTGGATTAATGCTACAGTGTACTGTCTCTTCTTTCACCTTTAATTTTAATGAGCAAAGTCTGACAGCTACATACGCAGCATGATGATACGTCCTCCAGAGAGGAAATTATATATTATATTATGCGACCTCGCTGGACTGATGGTAACACTGTAACAGACTGTGGCAGAAAGCAATTCTTGGTTCAGACAATACACTACACTATCTTTTCCCTGAGTAGGCTGTGTGCTTGTTTAATTCCCTTTCTCCTCATCTCTATTAAAATACATCTTATGTATCAGCGTGATTAACAGGAACACCACCTTTGGTGTCACAACTGGATGTTTACAAATCTACCGATATTGGTGGGGTGACTACATTTGAATGTTAGTCATAGCTTTTATATTATGTCACAATATTTATATCATCATCATTACAGTAAATCATAATCATGTGGTTGCAGAAGCTGAAGTTCATGGCGATGACTGTGCAATACTCACTTTGAATGATATGTACTACTATGCACACAAGAGGCTGCAATAATGACCAGATCCTATTTGTCAGTATTTATGGGAACGTTTGTTTGTTACATTTCCTCTATAACCTCATGTCCTCTATAATCTAAACTACTGTATGTGGCAATATTTCCCATCTGTGCTGTGTCATCACATCACTCTATATGGACCCCTTGTTTGACACTATCGTAGTAAAAAGCCTTTTTTTTGCCAGAAGACAGTCCACTGTGTTCTATGTTGCCAATCTAAATATTTGGTTCTGTGTACTACACTTGTAGCTTTGACAAGCTGCGAAACTCCTCTTATTCTAAATATAATGAAGGAGATGGTCTCATGCACGGTAGTTAAACTGCCATGTTTACAGCAGCAACATAAATACAGCCCACTCATCTCGGCACACATCCTGTTTTGAATTCCTCACATAGGCAGCAGTAAGATAAGATGAAGAGAGGAGTGTGTAGCTCTCCTCTTATATAAGCCAGGCTTTGTATGTAATAGGCAGGGAAAGGACAATTGATGCTAGTCAGACAGAGCAACAGAGCTGCTGCAGCCTCCCATCATCAGCACCACTGGATACTCATGTGATCCAACGGAGGTCTCCTCTTCCAGTCTGTTCTGCGCTTCGGTTTTTGTTTTCTTCGTACTGAGTTTGAATCGTCACTGCCTCTGATTTCACTGTTAAGATTTTTCCATCAGATTATAAAGACTATTCTTTAATACGGGGAACCAGCGGTTCCTACTATAAGCTATAACTGTAGGGAACATACTGTACACTGCACTGTTGATTCCAGTTAGTCCTTGTTCATTAAACTAGATTAAACTATACATTTATTACATTCATAGTCAACCATTCCTGTAGATGATAAAAATAACAATACTTCATGTATGTAAATGTTCATGTAAATCTGTGTACATACAAATATTCAAAAATATATACATATATAAACTACCTATTTCCTAAAAGTGTAAATCAAAAGAAGGATTTACAGGACAGATGAAGAAAAATTATCAGTGATTCATTATATATAATTAATCTTGTAAATATTTATGGGCTACATATACTCCTGATGCTTCACAGTCACAGAATGATTCATTAATAAAAATAGATAAAGAAAGCAAAAGAAAAAAAAATCCCAGCTCAGACTATCATGACACACTGGACACACTCATCCACCGACCTTGTTGGTATGTTTAATTTTTCACTTTAACATGCTTTTCCTGTAGTGTGACGTACATGGCCAAGGGATGGCGCTGTAATCACTTAGTCGTGATTTATATGAGAGGTCAAGCTAAGTCTATGTGTGTGTATGTGAAAATAATTGTGAAAGTGTGTAAGCCAGAAAAAAGTGCACATTTCTGATGTCTCCTGTGTATGTAGGGTAGATTAAATAAAAATAACGATGGTGTCTTAGTGCAAACAACGTGTAAAGATTCACTACAGTATCTTGTAGAGGCAGTTGAATTTAAACGTTTTCATTTTACACACTTTTATTAACACTGTCAAATCCCAACTGAACACCAGGGGCTCCTTTATAACTAACTCTGGGCCCAAGCTAAACAAAGGCTAAAAATAATATCTTCACTATGGGCGATTAATCTTGAAGTATTTATCTTTTTTTATCGATTTACCTACCTTGTTTGTTTGTTTATGTTTCAATTGACATGCTTTGCATGTAGTGTTATGTGTGTCCAAGAGGTGGCGTTGTAATCACTTCATCTAATTCGTTATTGCTTGAAAGGTGGAGCACGGTCTGTTTGATGTGTGTGTGTGTGTGTGTGTGTGTGTGTGTGTGTGTGTGTGTGTGTGTCTGTGTGTCTGTGTGCGTGCTTGTGAATTTATTTTGCAAATGTGAAAGCCTGAGGAAAGTGCATGTTTCTGATAGTAACGAAGACCAAGCCCAGTTGGACCGACACCAGCGCGTTTGTGTGTGTGTGCTCATGAGTTATTTTACAAGCCTTGAATAAGTGTGCTTTGCTGAAAGTCTGTCTCTGTGTCAAAGGTAAAATATACTATATAAAAGCTGAGGAGGATGTTTACATGTCAAATACTTCATGTAAATATGAACTTATAAATAAATAAATATTCAAACTTCTTAATTTGACTGATTGCTGTGACAGCCAAATGTACCACCTGGGGCCAGTTGAACTATCTGTGGTTCCAAGCTCAACATGAACTGAACATCTTTAACTTTGGACAACTCATCTTGACTGAAGGTCTGCCAGTACAATTAGACTTTTAACACTACAATGTTCATTTTAGACAAAGACATTACAGGCTTTGTGTTGAACCCCCCCTCCCTTAACCTCTGTCAGGGCCCCTGGGGAGCAGTGAGCATGTGCCCGGGCATCAGTGAGTGAGGGGGCCATTCTATCACCGCCCCTGCGGAGCTGCCATATCATCAAAGTTTTCTCTAGCACTTCTTCCTGCGCCCGGAGCCGGACGAGCGAAATCTCTGCCCCCAAGAGCCGAGAGGACACCCGAGAGAGGCTGGAATTAAAACCCGCCCTCCGGAGGGATCTCATTTCCCCCCAAAACCTCCCATTTTTTCTCTCTCTCTCTTCCCTCTCTTCCTCTCTCTCTCTTTCCCTCTCTCTGTCTCTCTCTCTCTCGCCCCTCTCTCCTCCTTCACCTTTATCCCTCGCTTTCCGCCGTCTCCCCCACCACAATCATGGATCTCGCGGCGAGATGTTTGCTCCTGCTCTCCTGGCTCGGCTGCGCGATATCGGCGATCGATTTGGGCGCGATCGATCCGGGTTACTACGTGGAGCCCGCTTCCACATCAGAGCCGATCGACTACAAGGATCCCTGTAAAGCCGGTGAGAGATTCCCCTCGTTGCCCCCGCGGTGTGATTTCTTTCACCTTATTTACGTGGAGGTAGAAACATGCCACGACTCTTGCTCTCTCTCGCTCTCTCTCTTTCGCTCTCTCTCTCTTTCTGTGTGTGTGTTTGTGGATCTTGCAGAGAGATGACAGCAGTGTCTGTAGTTTTTAAAAGGCTCCAGAGAACACAATGTGCGTCTGTTTTGCACTAAATGACACAGTTTATTGTGCAGTTTTGAAAACATTTGAAGCTGCTGGGTGAAGAGTGGCTGAAAGGACCTGAAAATCCCCCAAAAAAACAAGGGAGGGGAGGGGGATGAGTCTGAGTAAATCCATGAAAAGTTTGGTCTTAAGTGCTGGTTGAAAAGTTCCAGTGTGTCTTTTATTCTTTTAAAACGTGATCGTGTGAAGCTGAAGGCTGTGTCCTGGGCTGTATGGAGGAGAGCTGCTGGGAAAACAAAGGCTTTTGTGAATCTTCTCCCTTCCTGGTTGTGTTTTTTTTTTTTTTTTTTGTCCCTGCACAAATATTCTTCTTTTTTTTCCACCGGCTGTTCACAGGCCACTAAAATAAAGTGGAGGAGGAGAGACAGAGAGAGAGAGAGTACAGTGGAGCTCATGCACACATAATTCTGCTGGCTGATGTCTCACGGCTCAAAGTATAAACGTGTCTGCTTCTTTTCTGCATTTTCCCTCATTATTTGGCTAAAGTGAATCAGACTTGTCATTGTAATCTTTTTTTTTCTTCCTCCACTGTGAACTCACTGTCTTGCCAAATCCCTTTGGGGGAGTTTGAACAGATTGTGTTTTCCATCTGGTGAAAGTATTCAGGTTACAGATACAGAGAGTTGGCTTCAGTCGAAGTGACCTCTAAAGTCCTGGAAGTGTGCACCGGTTTGGCATTTGTAGATTTCTGATGTGGCAGGCGATTATAAAAAAAAAAAAAAGAAAGAAAAGAAAAGCCACAATTCAGTCTTCAGCTCTCCTCCACCTACAGTGTCTGTTTTCACCATCTTTACCCCGGAGATGATTAATAAATGACGAGGGGGACTTGAAATTGGGCTTTTCCATGGACATGACAAAGGTCAGGCTGCAGATGAACCGTGTCCCACGTATGAGTCAACGAATGTCCGGCTTTTGCGTCACTGTTTACACTGACTCGTTCAAGTGTTCCCACCAGATAGTTTCTGTTGTTTTACTGGACATTGACGCGGTGTTCAGATGACTCAAGACTGAGAGGTAAACAGTTGATGGCTATGTGTTTATATTCCTCTTACCATCTCAGCGGGGACATTCCCACTCGATAATCCCCGTCATGATCACTGAGGATATCGTCATTATTACAAACACCACTTTGAATTGTCATCTGAATTGATTGTGGTTTTGTTTTTATGGTTTGCTTTGGGCACGTCTGCTGACGGAGACGCTCGCGAGTACAAACTCCCACTCCCCTGAACCCTCAGCTCCTCCAGCTCCCACCTGCCTTTGCTCCTTCCCAACCAAACAGCCAAGATCTCCCTGCTCCTCCACTCTCCTCCTCAGTCATAGATGCACCGGAGACAACATATTCCACTACATAGTCACCTCCACACACCAGCGTCTGCAGGACTTATGGAGTTGATGTATTGTGCATTATTGATTTTCTTTTTTCCTCTCCTCATTTTTCAATCACATCCCTGCACCGAGTCCATCCGATCGCTCTCTGTGGCGTCCGGGTCAGCATTTTAGTATCACGCTGCTTCCCCTCAGAGAAAAGTAAAAACTGCTTACGGCCGTGTGAAGTTTCGGATGCAGTGATAGGAGCTCTGTGAGGAGAGAATTTCATGTTTGTCCTCTGCAGGCTTGTCCTTGCGTTACACTGATGTCAGGGTTTTTACCAACTGATCCCAGGCTACTTTTTTCTCTCTTGAAAGCGAGTATAATGACTCCCATTCAGGTGTTGGCGGAAAAACTAGACACCTTGGCAACCACATGGTGACCGTTTCATTTCCCCCACAGTGTTTAAAACACACTTAAAGGGAGGTCTCCATCTCTTGATTAAGTGTGCCCGCTCTGCCTCCATTCATCACAAAAAAAAAACAGCTCGCATTCACGAACCTTGAAATAGCTCATCACTACGGCAGACAAGATAGAAATGTGCTTCGATTGGAGTGAGCAGTGCAATAACACAGAAGTAATGCCTTCTATTTAGAAAGTTAACCAGTGGAAAATTCCTTAGTCTGCACAACTCCAAACTTGGCAGCGTCCCAGGAAGTCATTTAAGACTCCCGACAACCCACTGAGATTAGATCCACTCTTTTTCAACATGAAAAATAGATGAGAGGCAGTCACGCTCATTGTCTTCGCTGCTTAAATTATAATCGGGAGAAAAAGTTGACGTGTACATGTGCATTAACTCATACAACAGACGTCTTCATTAAGTCCTGTGACAGTCTGTTGAGGCTGTAGGTCGGCGCTTTTCCCTTCCAGCTCCTGTGCTGCTGTGGCCTCAGGTGCAGGAAGGGCAACCCGCAACGCACCCTTCTCCTCCTCCTCCTCCTCCTCCTCCTCCTGTCTTATGCAAGTAGTCCTCCCGTCTCCCTGTGGCCCCCTGGCCCTCTCCTGTGCCTGGCTTGAGCACTTCTCACAGACTGTATAGGTCATTCACCTCATGCCAAGGGAACGCACGGCTGCTAGGCGGGCAGGGCGGCTCACTCTGTGTGTCACAGCAGCTCAGCGCAGGTGAGCGCAGGCCATTCACAGGGGAGCGTTGCTATTGATGTCGTTCCTCTTGCCTCTCAAGGGTCTTGACTTTAAATTGGTCGTTCAGGTTAAATGTTTAGGCTACGTTTTGAAAATGCATTAACTTGCACAAGCCTTGCGTCCACACGGCTCCGGAGTTTTCAAGCCGTCAAAGGGGGAAGTTTGAAAACACTTTAGTCTGGACAGGCAGAAATACAGATTGTTGGAAACAATGATATAGACACAAGCCACCGCTTGCTGATTTGGTATTTTCGGTCACAGTGAAGCCTTCGCTGGTTCGTCAGTCCCCTGTCACATGACTCCCTTCTGGAAGAAATCAACCAGCATTAGTCTTGGCTACAAGTGTAGAGCACTACATGGATAATCAGTTACAGGCATCACAGACTCTGTTGTCATTTTACAATGATGCAACTGCTTCCATGTGAAGGAGACGAGCTGTTGTCTGTGACAACCGATGGCTTCCTGTTTACACCCACACTAGCATGCCCAGTGTAGGTGAGTGGTCAGGGGATATGCGTTTCAGGCGTGTTGGTGTGTACGGGGGATTAAGACTGATCCAGAGCCGTGTTTGTGGCTCGTGTGGACGGAGGTCGTTTCAGTTTGAAACACAGTTATCAAACTCACAGTAGATGACACTCGTAATGACCCAGCTCTCTCCCCTCCGTCCTGCTCTGTGTGATGGGCCTGTTGAACTCCATGATTGGGCCTTCAAGCAACACTTAGGCAGATACTTTTCTTTTCTCATGGAATTCGAGCTGCATGGCCGAGCCCACGCTGGGTGTTTTTTTACATTACAGGACCCCTGCCATTCCCCTCTCCACAGGGTTCAGGTGATTAGGGAGCCAATCTATTGGCACGATCTCAGCGCGTTAGTTGGAACAATATGTTTGTCGTCAGAGCTAAGTAATAACTAATCTTGCATTGCAATAATACCGAATCTGGGTATGGAGCCTGAGCAGAAACAAACGCACTGGGAGAGAGAACTCATTTGAATGGCTCACAGAAAGCCCAATTAGCCTACGTTAAAGAACAGCTTATCCGGCTTCATTATTCTCAGTGTGTTTTTCAAAATAATTCATCTGTGCTGCAGCGCTGTTCATGTCGAAGAATTGTTTTTCTGCTCCCTCCACCTGTATGGAATAAATAAGGTGTTTTTCTTCAGCTTCGTATTTATGGAAAGTGTTGAAGATATCTTCCAGATTTAGTTCATCCGCAAACTCATTTAAACTTTGTTTTGGACATCTGTTCTGAGTAAACCTGCTGTTTCCTCGCGCCAGACTCTGTGACTGTGTGTTCATCTGCTGTGCAAAACCACAAATATGAAGTCTGGATGGTCAAAATAAGTTTAGTCAAAGGTGAAAACTCCTGCAGTGTGGCAATGAATTATTCATCCTCGTAAAGGGTCTCAATCCTGTGTATCGCTGACATTAAATAGACAAATGGCTGTGGAGCTGATGAGTCATTAGAGGGGGTTCGACTGGCAGTAGGGTGTATCAGTAATCAGTTGCAGGGATGAGCTGGGAAATCCAATCTGCTAATGGGCCTGATGGAGTGTGAAATGTTAAAGGGGCTGGCAGTCTCTTGCTGTGTGCCCTTTGCAGCTGAAGCCGCTCTCGTCTTCTCAATAAGATTGAAGCCTCGGCACAGTGACAGAACCTCTGTCTTGATCAGCTGGGGCTGATGAGGCTTCAGGCTTTGATCGAAGAAATAATTACTCAAGTGTCCGGACGTAGCTGGAGACCTGAGCCGGAGCTTCGCTTCTAATTATACCTAAGTTACCTTTTTTTCCCCTCAAATGAGCAGATAAGCTGAGTTTTTCTTCCGTCTCTCTCCTCCGCCTTGGGCTCAAATAGCAGTGGTAGGAAATGTCACAGTAAGAGTTTGCGGAAGAAGCAGCTGCTGTTGTTTTTACAGAGGAGAAAGGTGCCATATCTACAACACAACAGGCCGGCATAGTACAATCCATCATTGCTTTGTTCGGAGTATTGAATTTATTTTCTCTTTACTTAAGAGCAGTTTTTCCGCACGTTGGCTTTTCAACTCTTCTACTTTTTTTTCTTCTCTGCAGTGTAAAAAACACAGTGTCCGCAGGGACAATGGCTTCACTGACCGAATTAAACCTGAAAGGTGACACTACACTGGCATTAGATCGTAATCACCTAAACTCAATATACTATTGGCCTCTATTGGAATTCAAATGCAGCGTTTGTTACCAAACACAGGCTGTGAAAGGCGGTGCCAGGGCATTGTGATGCAGCGCAGACTTACATATTGGCCAGGCTCATCATTAGGTCTTGTATGCAGAGAGACTGCCTTAAATGTCCCTTGTCAGCACAGTGAGGAGCGTAAACCACGGCGACATCGCAATGAAGCCGCGGCGGCTAAGTATAGGCTGGTGTTGGTGTCTGTAAGGGCTTAGTATTGATGTTTGTGCATGTTTTTAATGGCAGATGTCGCGGCCTTCTATTCACGGAAGGAGATTTATGAGAGTGTACAGAGAATTCGACACTGCGGTGGTTGAGGCGAGGGCATTACACGAATCAATGGGATTAATTTGATTGAGATCTCATGTGTAATCTGACTGGATCCACTGATTGGGGGGGGGGGGGGGGGGTTAGTCTGAGATGAGAAGGATTATGATGGATTAGATTAATTAAAAAAATTCACTTGTGGGGAAAGGTTGCACTAGTTTAAAACATTTTTTTTATTGAGTCCAATATTTCTTTTATATAAGCATTATCATAAATGCTGACTCAAATTTGAATGTATACTACTATTTTTATTTTTTAATTACGAGCATGTCTCCCACCTTTTATCCAGCTGCGTTACTCCTCAGGCGATGTGTCAATTTGACCATGGAGTAAATTCCCATTGTAGAGAAGTGGATACAGATTGTAGAGTCTAAAATCTGTATCCACTTTTATTACCTCACCACATCTTCTCCCCAGCTATCAGCAACATTTGAACCAGGTTCAATCCCTCATTCGTATATTCTATCTGAAAAGAAAATAACCAAGACATTCTTTTTTTTTTTATAAATAAAAAGGCACATGTGAGCAAGAGCAGCAATAAAACCCGCTCCACTATTACCTAACTATTCTGCATAGATATTAGTATTATCGCTGCAGCTGTTGTCCTTTAGGTAATGAATATTGTTTGGAGAGAGATGCAGCACTGTACTCTGTGGTGATCACTTGCCATCTGCCACGCTCCCTGAGCTTTAATCTTCAGTGCAACACACCCGTCTCACTGTGTTTGTACTTAATATCATTACGGCTCCTCTGTATCTGGATGAGTTTATCACCTTTCTCCAAAAACCTGTCCCCAATCCCAGGATGGAGTCGCGTACAAAAGATTCCCTAAAACCGCGCGCCTGTGGATAATTAAAGCCAGGAGACATGGGGGGGGGGGGGGGGGATTCATTCTGAATCCCTGCCAGTCTCCCCGTAAACCTGCGACAGTGTCTCCAGGACGACTGCTGCGCCCGGGGGAAATGAGTCCTAATGCCACCGGGCCGTGCATTTGCTCACTTCAAATCTCCACTGTCGTCTGAGAACAATGACACTGTGGATTAAAGCGGCCTGTCTCCGGCACAGTGGCGGATGATTGGGACTCAGCCATGGGCAGAGAGCGCAGCCCCTTGTGAACCTCACGGGTGTTGGAAGAAAAAAACCTGCACTTAGTTATTTAGTCACGGCCTGCGCACATCAAGCGAGTCTGGTGCAATAAAGAAACATCCTCCAATTGTTTAATTTCTCCCAGCCAATGTGGAGCGAAAAGGAGCTTGAGAGAATTGTTTTGAATGTGCTCTTATGCGACCGCAACTTGGAATGAATTCTTCATGCACCGCCTGTTCTTTTCAGTGCTCGGCAGTTCTGAGAATCAAATAAAAAAATGATACAACGATAAAAGAGAGAAGAGAAAAAGGACTTGCTGTACTCAGCCCATACTGCTCAACATCTGGTAGCTTCCCCTTGTCAGCGGCGTTTCTGGCAACGGCTGCAGATGTGAAGACACCAATGTGGGCAGTCTGGTTAGTCACTCCTGGATTTTGGTCGTAGTGAATAAGAGTCTTATGCAGGCACAGATGAGAGGATCCCTTTGACCTCTGGAATTTAAACCCATCCTCTGTGCATGTCAGGTCCTGCCAGCAGTGATCTACACCTCTCTCTATTGCTGTCGTTAGCTTCTAAAGTCAAACACAGTGATTCTGCCGTGTATCCTCTGTAACCTAAAGGTTGAAAGACTGGCCCGCATCCACCGAAATCCAGATTGTTTCAATGAAACTCCTCATGGTGAGCAGGGGTGTAAACCAAGTGGTTTCTTTATTTTATTCCTTTGTTTCTTTTTGTGCTTTCTCTCTTGTCTCAGTCCTCTGTCAAACTTTTATACAGTGCAGAGGATAAAAGCGCACTAACATAAAGAAACAGGCCTCAAAACTAACTACACAAAAATGCATTTTCCCGGCTATTTCAAAGTAATTGCAGCTTGTTTCAGTGTGACACCATGAAGATTTACAGATTCAAGCACCACCAGTGGAAATCGCTCCCATTAGCTCAGTAGTTACAGCGGCTCTCCGGGCTTCTCCTCCTTCAGGGTTGGTCTCGCCTCCACCACGCTAACCTCCAAACACACATCCAGAAGCCTCTCATTTTCTTTTCTGCCTTCCCTAATCGGAGCTGCAGTGTGGGCAGCAGGGATAAGCCTTATCCTCCCTTCCCGTCCATGTCATCTATTGTTCGGACATAGGTCCCAGTGCCACTAATTTGCTTTCTCTCCCCCCTCGTCTTCTCCCTCAATAGCCCCCCCACCCCCACCAACTCCTGCACACAAGCCGGGTCATAAATTCTGGAAACGTGCTGGTGTTAAAAGCTTGTAAACTCAAGCGCCCTCTCTCTGCGGAGAGGACTCCCGGATTATCCTCCGCAGAAATGGGGGCATTTAGTTAAGAATCCCATAAAGCACATTCCTCATAAAGTGGGACTGTTTGGTTATTTCTCCTTGGCCTCATTAAAGAGCTATTACTCGTTCAAGGTGCCCCATATTCCTCCACGGAGGCAGCGTCAACGTCTCGCTGGATCATATCTGATGGCTCTCATTAACTTACCAAGGGCGCTGAAGCACCCACACTGTGAGGTTTGTTGTTGGGTCCCATCTGGACGGAACCTGGCTCAGTTAAGGATCCGGATCATGTCACTGCTCAGGTTCCTGAGTTCATACTCTCGTTTCATTGCATGAACCATGTGCACTGTGTTCCTTACATGTGTACACTGTAATTTGGAGTCAAGACAAAGTGTGCTTCCTGTTATCCAAACAGATATGCTGCGGATTCTGTTTCGTTGTGTGCGTGTGTGTGCGTGTGCGTGTGTGTGTGTGTGTGTGTGTGTGTTCAGACCTCCATGCAGCCTTCTTTTTCTGGGCAGCAGAAGAAGCTCAAGGCTACTCGCTGGGGCAAAATGATGCTCCGTGTAGCGGATGTGATCTGACATGTGCCGTCTCTGTCTGTCTGTTTCAGTTGCCTTTCTGGGAGACATCGCTCTGGACGAGGAGGACATGCGGATGTTTAAAGTGGACAGGATAATAGATTTGGCTCAGAGAACTGTCCAGACTGTCAATCACACAGAAACAGGTAATGACGGCAGAAACCAATTCTTCAAACCTTACAATGCGAGGTGAAAAATGGAGCACCAAGGCAAAGGGTTTTGTTTTGAGACTCGACATAAAGTTGCAATAAAACCCCTGAAAAAAACACAGCTCCTACATTTTGAGCCTCATTTGGGAATAATTACATATATAAAGACGTTTAACACTCTAACATAAGGACGGTCAAACCGCTCAGATACTTTACAGCAGCAGCCCGTTTCAGATTGTAGCATCGCGTTTTTCACGAGGTCTCTTAAAAAGTTTTATGCACAACTATCATGTCATCACGGCACATTGCTACACCTGTACCTCCATGTTCAAGGCTCAGCAGTAATTGCTGGGCTTTGTCGGGCTAAATGGTGTTTTTAAGAGGAAAGACAGCATTTAGGCAGCAGCTGTGAGTCAGAGGGGACAGATAGAACTTTGCAATCCCATAAAAAGCCGGCGAGCGTGAACCAGCATGTACGCGCATGTTGCCGTCAGTGCTCGAATGGGATCGGTTTGCTGTTTCCCTCACTTGACTTTAATAAAAAATGTTGAGGAGATGCTTTTGGAGGATTAAAAATACATTTCAACTGCTCCTAAAATATTCACCTCAGTTTCCCAAAGCAAACAGTGACGTCTGAGGTCGGGAAGGAAGAGGAGACTCGGGCATCAGGACTTAAAAAACACATCAAGCGGGGGTTGTTCCCACGTAGGTTTCACCTCAGTTTATAGACTGGATCACCTCACACAGGCGTGGCTTCTAATAAGTAATACAGATAACCTTTACTCAGGTTTGTTTTTTCCGTTCTGAGGAACTTACAAATTGTTCTGAACGGTCAGACATTCCGGTTATATAATATATGGTTAGTATGTGCTTATATGTGTAAATCAACACTTTAAATATCTCAACTTTTATGATTAATGTTCCGATAGGTTTGACCGTCATAACTGAAAAGATCACGCATGAATAAATCTAGGAACATTCAACAATTACTCCGCTTAGTTACCTGCTCCTTTTAAGTGCAGCAACAATTTATAAAAAATAGGACTTTTCAAGTCGCGTCACCCTTTGAAACACAGTATTTCATGTAGTACATGTCACTGTGGGACTTTCCATCAGGAAATATTGCTAAATTACTGACATTTTGGCAAGCCCTGGCTAATGCTACACTACTGGAACTCACCTCTTCCTCACCACTTTAAAAACAGTACCGGTCAGTGGCAGGACAGCAGAACGGCTGTTTTTGGAGCAAAACAAATATACTTTTTTAGGCATTTTCCAGGCTGGTATCTGTATCAGAACATCTCTAGACATCATCTCTATTTTGGTGTTTCTCTTTTCACTTTTTAAGGATTAGTTCTCAGTATTTGCACATCGTTCTAAAGTGTTAATTGTGAAACAACTCAAACCACAATGGTGCCAAAGAAATCAGTTTGTTCATCCAAAACATTTCACAACACCAGTTTAGTCTTTGACCTAATCCCCCTGGACTGTGAACCTGCATGTTCCACGTACACCACAGAGCAGCGACAGTTAAATAACAAACATGATCCAAACAACAAGTGAAACATCCTTTCAAACCTTGCTCTATGAATGAAGATAGTGCATTTAATCACATAATAATTATAATTAACACATCTTCCACAATTTCCTGTCTCCCCAGCACTTCTTATCACTGAGATTTGGCTGTTATCAGACTATTCCTCAACACATGCACAAGTGTATGTGCTAATTGATCGCTCCAGGCTGCTGAGATTTACTCAAAATTCAACACATTGTTTCTGCAAACTGTGGCGTCACGTATAATTGGAAGAGATGAGGGGAAGGGCTGGTACTGGCACAGCTTGGAGCAGCATTCTAGAACAACAAACAGTGTGCAGGATTGGTTTGAATCCAGATGTACTTGTTTTTGTTAGCTCAGCGAAACCTGTTGTATAAAGAGTAAGATTAAAGATTGTAAGCATTTTATGAAAGCATGACCTCCTAGGGCGTGTTAAATCAATCTTTTTATAAGTCCTGAAACACTGTCAGGTAATAATATATAATCAAGGTTATGCAGAATTTCATTATAGTTAAAAACCTTCTCCCGAAAATGAGTAAAGTCAGTTGTTGGAAGTTTAATCTCTAAAGACAACGGTTTCCCAGCTCTGTAATAGCACATAAGAGCTGCTATTCTAAATAATTTGGTTAGAGAACAAAAATCAAAGGATAACATAAAGGTACGAGAGCACATTGTCTTTCAATACATCTACATTGTTTGATTTCACATTCATCAGATTCACACACCGCGTACTGTCCTACTTTATAAGGAAAGGATTTACTTCTGCTTATTTAAACAAAGGATGTATTTTTGTACAATGTTGTAATGTAACATACGTAATTCAACTCTCAGCACTGAAATTATTATTCCTGGATGTGATTAGAATGATAAGAAAATAATATATCAAGGCTCAAAAGGGATTTTGCAGCGTGTATTTCTTGCGGTCCATAATTAGATTGTCTAGAATTAAAATGTCATCATTTGTTTTGACATATTAGCTCAGTTCCAGATAATGAGAACATTTTTATCTGTGTCAGTTTAATTATTCTTCCAATGACTCAATGCAGAGGATAAAGTGTCAATTAAAACCAAAGTAATACTTTCATTGGACACTTATTGCTTACTGTTTATTGTTCAGAAGTTTCTTTTACGTATAAAAGACTTCAAAACATACCAGATACAGTTTTCTCTATATATCTTCCCAACATATTATAATCACCATGGTTCAGATGGAGCTTAGTCTCCATGGTTACTCTACATTGTCTGTTTGAGTGACTTTAACAGTGAAATTAATTTGAGTGATGAAAGAACTCAGCTTCAATAAAATGTCATTCATGCAAAACAGGAAGAACAATGCTTTTTGAACAAATGCCTCTGCCAAAGAAAGTGAATGTAATGTCTTTAATGAGAAATGATAATCACAATTTCTATATTAAACTTTGAATAAAGTCCTCATTTGTCATCCGAGCAACCGACTGAGGGGCTCAGTGTGTTTGTGTGTTTTCACTCTGTCAGAACCAGAATTGTACTTTATATTCAATCTTCTACTTTTTGTTGTTGTTTTTGATTTGAAACCCTCAGGATTGACCAATCAGAACAGCCAAAATAGACATGGCTCACATCGCAGGAAGAGGGCGGCCACTTCCAGACCGGAGCGCGTCTGGCCTGAAGGTGTTATTCCCTATGTCATCAGTGGTAACTTCAGTGGTAAGTAACAATGATATACCGATCGGGTAAAAAGTCAAATATGTATTTAATGTAATGGAGCACGCATAATCCAAATTTAAATTGTATAATTCAGAGACATGAAAACCATAAAATATTATTCTTGGATGTGGATAAAAATACAAGATTCAACATCGCTGAAATGTGATGGAAAGGAAGTTAAGTCCGAAGTCGTTGTACATGAGACTAAGTCCTCAAAATAAATAAATAAGTATATTGAGAATTATTCCGCTGTTACATGTCATGTAGTCCTCTCACCTTACAAGGTTTACATGATGTGGTTTGCGCTGGGTAATTATTCAAAGCAAAATAAGTGGAGATTTGCATTTAAAAATACAACATTAAGGAACCTTGAAAGTCGTATTTTTCAACGTAAACACATTATAAAGGATTAAGACCCTGTTTTCACCCCTGTCACAAAAACTACTGTACGGATTTCCTCAAACCTTGGTGGAAGTCTCTGGTCAAGCAAGAACCCATCAAATCCAAGATTTTTCATTTTTCAAAATTGGTGTGGATTTCTCGGAGAATACTATTAATCTGCCACATTAGGGAACCCGAATTTGGTGCAGCTTGATTGAATTTAAGGTGACTGTCTGGGGGTAGCGGAGGTATGCACCCTACTAGTTTGTCCTGTTTTCATCTTTATTTCCTGCAACTCTCCATCCAACTGAAACAAACTTTTCTATTGTCCTTTATTTAAATGAAATCGTGATGTTGTGTTTTTGGAAGCTCCACTGATCTTACCGTCTGTGTCCTATTCAGGCAGCCAGCGGGCTATATTCCGCCAAGCCATGCGGCACTGGGAGAAGCACACCTGTGTGACCTTTGTAGAGCGGACGCAGGAGGAGAGCTATATTGTCTTCACCTACCGACCATGTGGGTGAGTCAGTGGGTTCTGTAGCTCCCACGTGAAGGATCTGAACAATGGTCACCCTCTGTCGAGCCTTCGCAATCTACCCCTAATTATTTAGCGCCTTAATAGGTTTGCTTGCTTCCTTCTCAGCAGCGTCCCTCCATTGTTCGCGCTCTCTGTTCTCAGAGTCTCTGTGTGAGCTGTTATTTCTGCCCCCTACCAGCCCTGTAGGAGACATTCAGTGGCCAGGAATGTTTCCGGTGCCTCATCATCGCACTGCATCACTCCCCCAGCACTTTAGTCATACATGGTGCACACGACTGCTCCCAGGGGAGAGACTTCCACAGCCTCTCCACAACCCTGTTTAGCGCACTCTGCTCAAGTTACGCTCAGTGTCCACTCAGCGTTTCTCCTTAAACACAGGGGAAGCACTGCATGCGGCTCTAGTAGTTGCTAAGCGACTATTCACAACCTGTTTGAACGTGCAGTGCTCTATTATTAAATTATGAAATATTTTTTTAATTAAAACCCTTTGCTGCCACTGGGAGCACAAACCAGGGCGGCCTATTAATTTAGAAGTTTGAAAAAAAGGGGGCGAGATGTAAGGGCAGGTATTAGAGAGGCTCCCAGAAGACACGCAAACCTTAAGTGTTGTAACCACACACAGATGTGGACCACGAGCTGGAAGCATTATGTCATTACACACAGTTTACCACTGATAGGTATCATTTAAGACCAACAGAAAGCGGATGCAGGTCTTGAAACGCAAACTTTTCTTTCCCAGCCAACTGTTGATGGCCATTTTTAGCCCGGTAACTGGCCTCTGGAGCAACAGGGATGACATTATCCATGCAGGCGGCAGCGGTTAGCAGTGGGAACGCTCGGCTCTGCTGCATATTCAGCAGGCCCCCGTCTGTCCTGTGCAAAGTTCAAGGCGTGTCTCAGGAGAGCCTGGCTGGGCCGGCAGTAATTAGAGAGCGGCCGTCTGGGCCACAGGGCCGTGATGTGTGCGCCCGTCCAGACTCCCACACTGAACCTCTCATGTCACGCTGGGATGGAGCGCTGCAGTCGGCCGGTTTCCACTGTCACTCTCAGCATCTGCACTGGCAATTGGACGAATGAATGTCACTGCTGTAAGTGCGGATTACGAGTCGCCTCGCGCAAAAAACCGACCCGAGGTTGTTGAGATAATGTCATTCTCCTCAAAAGCTTCATTATATACTGTCCATACAGAGCACGTTAAATATATATACAGCGGCCAGTCGATGTTATACAGCCAAACACACACCCCCCCTTCTTCTCAACCTGGAAACATGACTTCTTCTGGCCTCTCTCTGTAGTTTCCACGAGCTTGTTAGTGATTTTTGAAAACATAAAGTCTAGTCACTGTATTTTGGCTTCGGTAACACTGACCCTCTCTGTTTGCGTGTCCGCTTGCTGATTCATAGGTGCTGCTCCTATGTGGGTCGCCGCGGGGGGGGCCCCCAAGCCATATCCATCGGGAAAAACTGTGACAAGTTTGGCATTGTGGTGCACGAGCTGGGTCACGTGATTGGCTTCTGGCACGAACACACGCGGCCCGACCGAGACGAACACGTCAGCATTATCAGGGACAACATTCAGCCAGGTATGCGCATGGACTCTCACTGATCCCTCAGCAATAATGTCAGAGAGATGAAAGTAATGAATGTCACATGTGTGTACACACAGAGTCTGAGCTGAGATTGTAAACAAAAACACAGAAAGGGAAAACCAGTGGGGTTCACACTCATCTTCATCTTTCTGCAGCTTTCTATTAAAAAGTGGTTTTAGACGTGTTGCACCACACACACACTATAAACAACCAGTCGTGACAGCCAGTCACCAGGCCAGATTAAAATGACATTATTTCTGCCCTGCACTTACACAGGTGGTTCATTCCTATCTGTATCTTCATTGTTTAGTAATGTCTTACACAGAGCTCAGATCTATTCACCTTTGACATACATACATCATGAGTGTTTTTCAGTATGAGTCAGCTTCCTATTTTTGTTCCCTTTCACAGGACAGGAGTATAACTTCTTGAAGATGGAACCAGGGGAGGTGGACTCTCTGGGAGAAGTCTATGACTTTGACAGTATCATGCACTATGCCAGGAATACATTCTCCAGGTAGGAGCCAACTTAAAGTTCACCCTGCAGGCCCCAGACATGAAATCTGGCCTCGGATCAAGTCGCGCTGTTTCCTCACTCGGCTGTATAACCTTTTAACCCGTCATCTCTTTTTCCATCTCTGTCCGTGGTGTTTTATGACTGTATGGATCTGTAATGCACCAGCTCACCAGTGTCTATGGCCCGCTGCTGACTAATGTGGCTGGATTCCCCGAAGCTAGGGAGGAAGAAAGAAACACTTCATTCCTCTCAATAATAAATCACTAGAAATCTTATCGTGCAGCCTGAGGACATCAGGTTTTGAAAGGCCTCTCTGTTGCTTCAATGTTTGTGGTGGGTCTGAATTATTTTCTCTCTATTTGAGTTTGTGTGCAAAGAGATAGAAACTGATTTCTTCAGATTGGGTGGGTTTTTTAGTAGCTCCTAATTTGGGGCAAGGACTATTCTCTTGGCTAGGTTTTGTTCTTTGCTTTTACAATCAATGGGGCGTGGAGCTTCAGGCAGACCACAGGGTGCACTAATTTGAGTTAGGTAATATTTGAGTTTAAATTGCTTATAACTGAATCAGAGCCCCAGAGGATCCAAAATAATCCACATGGTGCATGAAGAAACCTGACGTGTTCCTGTTTTCCCTTTCGGGATCGGAGCGGATTAGAGTCTGTGCGTCTTATGTGCAGCTGTGTCGTTGCCTAACACTGTAGGTTTTATCAGTTCTGGCATCAAAACAGCATCTTTACACTTGTCATGCTCACTGTGAAAAGTTCTCATCAACATAAAACAAATGGTATTCTTCTTTCAAACGAATGCCAAGTCTTTGTAGCCTTAGTGAAAGTGTTGTCTGGAATATGCCGGCTCCTTCCCACAGCCTGTTCAAATTAAGGCTCCGCTCCTCAGTTCCTGCTGATTTAGCAGCAGGATCCCCCCCCCCCATAAACCCCCCCATAAAGCAGCATCAGTCCTGCAGCAGAACTGGACCAGGAACAGTGGCCGTGCTTCATCACAACATAATATCTGTGCACCACTTTCAAGCCTATGTGGAGCTTCTTGTGAAAGTTGTGCTTTCATACCATCAACCACCTCATTATGCTCCTACAGGCTCTTTGAAGAGGCTTTGATGATTAGTTATATTTACCCTCGACTGATGCATGGTCTCGGTGGATTTGTATCCGAGATGTCTGCTGCTAAGCTTTTTATCACCCTCATAGGACTTTGTGTTATTCGACGAGCCGTGCTGCTAAACGTTTGGTTCCCCAGCCACGATTCAGATCAACCCTTAATAATCGCCTGCATATGGCTGAAACCTGAGTAGTGGAAAATGAACGGCCTCAAACCGGGTACATTTACAGTTATGCATTATTGATAATAACCAGCCACAGTAAAGAGATTCACATTACTCTAAATATGTACCTCCTCCAAGGAGGTCATGTTATCACCCCTATCTGTTTTTTGTTTGGTATGTGTGTATGTTTGTTTGTGTGTATTCAAAATTACACAAACACTATCACACGGAATTCCTCAAAATCCAGCACATTAAAGGGACTCACATGAAGGGGACTGATATCTATGGGCTTGTGATATCTGGTGCAACTGGATTGAATTTCGGGGTGACTGCCGGGCTTTTGCAGTAGTTTACTCTCTCCTGAGTGCCATATCTGTATGATATAAAAATGCAAGTAATAATTTGGCATTAAAGCTAGGGTTGGTTATCATGGAAAAGATCAAGCTAAACTTGATGCATCCTTCCCCCTCCCATGTGTCCTCTCGTCAAAGCTACATCTTCAAAACACATGAACAGGCAGGCGGGTTATTGATGGGTCATGTTTATAACAGTCCTGCGAGGGCCACAGACGCCAGATTTGATCATTTTAGTTTTTCAACAGACTGTATTCATTGGTGTTTATAGATTGAAATTGAAGATGATTGTGTTTCAGACATAAATTACCCCCTCTATCTTCAATGACTAAACTTTGAAGTCCCAGCTGGTGCTACATTTGTTGTTTGTTTGCTACTGGAAATGCGTTGCATAGATGTTTAAGCAATGAAAATCATATTAAATTTGCCACCAGCTGAAGTCGCTCCCCTCTCCCTGTCGGATGCGACAGGAAGCTCTGCCAGACGTGCTGTCACACAGCTCTGCTCAGGGGTGTTGAGGCGTCAGAAACATAAACTTACTAGAAAAAGAACCGTGACGGATGCTGATCAGTCAGGCTCGTACTCCAGTCATCTTAGGATGTGGTTCATTTGAAGAGCTATTCACCAGCTGGGTAACTGCAGAGCCAAAATAGATCTCATGGGAAAAGTTGACTCAGATCCGGCTCCTTAGTCATTACTGTAACTGCGACGAGTGTAGTGAGGCTTTTACGAAACATTCTCTTGACAACCTGTCCATTTAATGATGTCCTAAGCGGTGACATCCAAACTTTACATCAAGTTGTGTAAATGTTATTGTTTCCTCGTAGTGCATGTGCAGGATATGACGTCAGGTTTGCTTATGAAAACAGTGTTTTGACCCGTGCCTCTGTTATGTAGATAAACCAGGGGAAAGATTCAGAGTTGCGACTATAGCATCAAACGGATTTGACAGGCCTCAGTTGGTCAGAGAGGCTGTAATGTGAACTCTGCCACACGAAAGTAAAACAAGTGAGTTCGGTCTGATATGAGAACCAGTTGTTTGTCGTCCTTAGGTCTTACTCGACCCTGTGTGCCAGCTGTTTGTAGATCTAAAAAATAAACAGCAGTCCCATGTGCTGTGTCTCTCTCTCTCTCTGCGTATCGGCCTCTTCGCAAATCAACTGCCGCACGGCAGATTCTGGGAAGCAGAGAGGGAATCTTTGTCTAAACGGAGGCTGTGGCTGGGTGCAGGCCAACGCACTGAGAAAAATGCCAGAGTGTCAGTGTCCAAACTTTAGGTCAATGCACTGCACTTGGAACGGAGCAAAACAATTGGATTATTACAATTGCTTTAAGGTTGGCCCCTGAATAATGTCCAATGCAACTATTGTGTTTGAGAGGAATTTTTATTTGTTTTTCTCTCATATTGGTCAACTCAGCACTTTACACACAGGATGCCCATTCAGCTGTTATTATTCTTCAGCCAAGATCTGGACTGAAGCTCATGTTCTTGCAAGTTCGTGGTGTTCATCAAAGCTTGCTGCACAATGGAGCAGCCCGTTCCGGCCCTGAAGAAGGTTTAGGTTGGGTAATCCGCTCTGTTCTGTTTTCACTCCAGGTCCGACTCCGTTGCTCCCCTAATTCGTGGAACTCTGATCAATAAGGCTGTTTGGACATGAGGGAGGAATGGCTACCGCTGCTGGGGAATGTCTCACAGAGTTGTATTAGCAGACAAGGGGCTCCTGTTAGCTTTTCACAAGTCAGTCCAGGCCCTTTTCCCTGCGCCCTGATTGGTGGATCCACCTGTGCCAGTGTCTCGCTTTGTTACTCCATTATGAGCCAGTGTGTTTGCTCGATGTTTTACAGTAAATCACCGTGGGAAGCCGGGTCCTTTGGCGCGGGTGTTGTCCGGTAGATTTCATGGCGTGTCTTGATGTTTTTCTGTGTCTCCTGGGGAGAAGCAGGGCCTGATCCCCATGCTTTTTGTCTGGGTTGTGTTATCCGACTCACAACTCAGCCTTTACCCCCCCTCCTCCTCTTTTGCTCCAGAGATATTTTTCGGGGACTGGTGCGTGGAGCGGTGCCAACTCAAATAGAGACCTGCCAGTGTGCCCTTTGTCTGCCCTGACACCGGCTGGAGTGGCGTTTTTCACTGGACCGACAGCGTACGGGCTCCTGGAAGCTCACAGACAGACACACAGATAGGCAGAGACTAAACTGTTAGCTCAGGCTGCTCTGTTTGCACATGCCTGCCGTTGATGGGCATGTCACCATGGGAACGACCAGGGAGCCAGGCCGTTGCTCGCCAATGCTTACAGAAAAACGGAGATGATAAACAAGCAGAGTGTCAAGTGAGGCAGCAGTGTGAAAAGAGTCTCTCTGGACTTACTGTTCTCTTCTGCCATTTCAAAAGAAAAGCCCTGTAGCTGCTTCACCTGATGGTTTTTTACAGTATTTAATGTTACTTTTGTGCACATTCCTATTTTCACAGCTTATGCAATTTAATTGTCCTCTCTCTGCAGCTCCGTAGAAGGTGGTGGGCTCTTAGTTTGGGTCCATCTGTAGGGTGTGTGAAGAATGATGGCAGCGTTAACCTCTGAGGCCGACCGCGTGACCCCAATGAAACGTGATAAGCTACTGAAACCGTCCATCTGCCGCATTTAGCCGGAGATGACTAGATGTAAAGGAATCACAGTAAAAGTTAACTTTATGAAAATAATACAAACTGGAAAGGCACTCAGAAGAGCACATACCTCCACGGGGCCCCAACTGTTCCCAAATAAAACCACATTTATATTCACAAGATCCAGATTTTTATTTAGATCTGCACCTGATTACACAAACTCAGAAATATCAGTCCTCTAAATATGCCAGATTTTTTTTTTCATCAAGAACCATGAATTATTGCCTGCAAAAATCAATAGAAATGTTGAAAAAGCCCTCTCGCAATGTTCAGGTAAGTGGAAACAAAAATTCCCTGATCCGCTCCCTTGATCCGGGTCCGCACCAAAATCCATGCCCCACCGCTCCACACAATTTCATGAAACGGCCATTCATCGGTTCAGGTTTTTGTGTAATCCTGCTTATTAACAAACAAATTTAGACCCAAACATAACCTCCTTTGCAGAGGTAATGATTCACAACACGTTGAACCCTCCCATGCATGGAGGAAATGGCAAGTGAAGTTCCAGTGATAAAGAAAAAAAATCAGTTTCTCTTCACAGCTTTTAATGTGCCCTGTTAGAAATAGATGGGTTGACTATAAAAAATGTGTCAAGAGATAACAGCTTTTTGATAAGTAGATTTAATGATCTAATGTTTATTACACTACGAGCAGTTAGGTTTTTATCCCTGATAATAATAATACTCTTGAGTCGACATGGCTGTGCGTGCTCATGTGGAGGTCGACAGCAGGTACTCAGGCATCATGCTGAGGCATTTATCCGCTGCCAGGTCTACACAAGCAGCTCTTTATCTCTTAGAATTCCCTTGTGTACTTCGAAGGAGTGTTGATTTAATTTATTAGATGTGGGTTTTAGCCTCTCGTGTGTATGTTACACAGATGTACGGTAGTGCTTGCATATGCGTGTTCGGCATTGCTATGTTTACATCTTTGTTTAAATGCTAATCCAAACATGAGCAGGATGAATACGAGCGCTCCATGCCCCCTTCCACTCTGGCAGCCGGATTTACTGTATTTTTCTACAAAACAAGCACATGTTGTTTGACTTAGTGGAGACTGTTGGTGATGTTTTCATGCTGGTATTTGCAAGTCTCAGGCCTTTTTAAGGAAGTTAATAATGCTTTTGTCAGTGATTGAATTACCCTTATCAATGGTAAATCGCTTAATCCCTGAGCCAACAGGTTGTGATGTTGGACCATAGGTTGCAGGATTGTGTAAATGCTGTGTGACTTCCATTAACATTAACGTCAGTCTCTCTTTTGGATTTCCAGAGGCATCTTCCTGGACACCATCCTGCCACGCTACGATGTGAACGGCGTGCGGCCGCCCATTGGCCAGAGGACCAGACTGAGCAAAGGGGATATCATACAGGCACGCAAACTCTACAAATGCTCCAGTAAGACCTAATGACAGATCCTGTCTGCTATGGGTTTTTCCTGTCTATTTTTGCATGTGTGCGCAACATAACCATGAGAGAGCGGTCTGTAGCTCCTCCTGCCTCCTCCAGATGCAGCTCCACACTGCGTAGAAAGAGCAAAGCATCTACTGTTGATGTGGTGCGTTGCGGTTCCTTGGCTACAAGGTCCGAGTCTCTGAAGCTGGGAGGAGTGTAAACACCAGCCAGGGCGAGGAAGTTTGTCATCACTGTTTCCCAGATAGACCTGAAAGAACAGCTGGCTTCGAGAAGATACCTAAAAAGATTGTCAATGCTTGTGTCCGCACAACACACAAACACACACCCACACACACATACACACACACACACACACACAGCGTGAACCATGCAAACTGTGCAGCTATGCACTAAGAAGAGTTGTGTAATCCTGGCACTAGTCCTGAAGTTTTTTTACGATTCCAGAGAGAAGAGAGAGGATTTGATGCTTTTTGAAGTAAATCGAATTTATAGCATTAACAGATGTACAATGAGAGCAGCCTTCTGCTGGATAGATCTGATGTCTGTTAATTGTAGGTCAGGCCGGGATAGCTGAGCTGTCAGCCTCACATTAAAGCTCAAAGAACAAATATAGTGATGGGTCACGAGAGAGGGACCAGCCGTTGTGGTTTTCACAGTAGAACTGGAAGATTTAACTTTAAATGGATCAATAGGTGTCTGGAAAAGTCTTCTGTCTGACATCTCTGTCTGCTGAGGAATACGATGATGTGGCGCACATTGTGGGGGATGAGGTTGTGAGTCTCTCCACGTGGTCTTGGAAAAAAAAATCTTAAAGAGCCATGAATCTCCCATTTATGCGAAATTCCTGGGAGTGTTTGTCACCCCCAGTGTGTGCCTGAGTGCTTGTTAATGGTTCAGCATGGGCAGACCTCTGCCAAGCATTATTACACACAACCCGTAGCTCAGGGCTACTCGTTTTATTGCTTACACACAATCCTCGAGGGAGGCAATAAATGCAGACAGTCGGGGGGGAGATGTTTTCCTTACTCCTAAGAAACGCAGCCCAAGGTAAAGATAACACTGAGGCAATAATGAATGCATGCGCAGTTCCCAGGATGAACCTTTGTCATTTCCTCCTGGTCTTAATTAAACACATCTTTCCCCAGCTTGGCAGCAACCCCCCCTCAAGTTATTCCACGCGGCTGTGTATTGTGTTTGGAAATCAGTCTCCGCACACTTGCACACTTAGTTTTGCCAGTCAAACTAAGTGTGGTGGTGTTTTTTGTTGTTTTTTCACTGGCAACACGTACATAATGCATCACGTCCTCCAGAGGGCTGGTTTATTTTTAGTGGCCCAGGTTTATTTTCAGAAGAGGATGCTCAGAGAAAGTGTCTCACACACTCTATTCCTTTGTGTGATCATCATCTTGAGTAGGAGGGGGGAGGTAGAGGGGGGGATATTATCAGCAGATGTGGCTTTGAACATTAAAGAGCTGCCCTTTTACTTCACGTTCAGTTTGACAGTTCCGCCATCGAGCATCTGTCTCTGCAGCCAGCTGACTTCAGAGCTGATGACTATATATTTTGGATTTAGTGGCTCTCTGTTGTTTTCAGGCAGAGACTAATTGGCAGCTCGTCGCAGCTCACAGATCACAGCTCACTGCTCACAGCCTGGGCCTTCACATGCCGCTCAGTGTGTACGTTTGTCTCTGTGCACAGGATGTGGGGACAGTCTGCAGGACAGCAGCGGGAACTTCTCCTCTCCTGGCTTCCCCAACGGATACTCGGCCTACATGCACTGCATCTGGAGAATATCAGTCACGCCGGGGGAAAAGGTACGAGCACATGGAAAGTTCCAGGACAATTCTGAGACACCTTTAAACAGAAGCTGCGTTGACTGCAAATAACGATTAGAACTCCGATCACTCTGTTTTATTAGTATGCGTCTGAGTGTCGCTTGACCTTCTGGCCCACACTGTGTCAATAATCACTCTCTCTTGGTTTTTAAGATCATTCTGAACTTCACTTCCATGGACCTGTACAGGAGTCACTTGTGCTGGTACGACCACGTGGAGATCCGAGATGGATACTGGAGGAAGGCGCCACTCAAAGGTCAGTTTCAACTGGAGAACACTGTCCTGGGGTCCCAACTAATGATTGATTAATCTTGTCTCAATGGATTCAAAGACGTCTTCTTTTGTCCAACTAATACTCCAAAATTCTAGTCTTCTATGTACTAGCGTAAAAGAAAACCATAAAGTTAGTGTGATTCAGTGTTGAATTTGTTTCCAGGCTGTTGATGCAAGGATTGACAAACTATTCTGTCTATTTTTATATTTCTACGTGTTTATATTGCATGTTCACTTATTTATTACTTTTACTGAAGTTTATTTTTTGACTATTCTCTGTATTGCTGCAGTACAGCAAATGTCCCCAGTGTGGTACTATTGAAAAACTATCTTGAATAAGTAGAATTTGTACATTATTTATAGAAACTGTATGGTAAATATCAAAGACTTAAATAAATTCACAAATTTGAATTTGAATTATTATCGATTTTTGGTCAATTTAAAAACTGTTCCTCATCTTCTCTCGTACAGTCAGTTGCGTTGCAGTAAAGAGCTGTGTGGAGGAATTCCTTCGCTATCTCAGGTCTCATAGTCTATTTGTGTAAATCTCCACCTGTGACCCAGGTCGTTTCTGCGGCGATAAGTTGCCCGAGCCCATCATCTCCACCGACAGCCGCCTGTGGATCGAGTTCCGCAGCAGCAGTAACTGGGTGGGAAAAGGTTTCTCCGCCGTCTATGAGGGTAAGCACCCGCTGCACGACCTCGCTGCTCCCCCATCACAGCACATCGCTCAGCTGACTGAACGCATGGTCAGTCACACATCCAACAATGTGCTTAGGAGCCGCATTAATATCCACCGTTTTTGGCTCCCCTACTGCTGATGTGTTAGGCACTTTACACTGCATTAATCAGATTTTGGCCTGGCCCTCACATTCGACTCCAGTGTTTCCCGACCGTGCAAAGGGATGGTGTGTGTGTGTGTGTGTGTGTGTGTGTGTGTGTGTGTGTGTGTGTGTGTGTGTGTGTGTGTGTGTGTGTGTGTGTGTGTGTGTGTGTGTGTGTGTGTGTGTGTGTGTGTGTGTGAGAGAGAGAGCTGGTGGTGGAGGCATTTCAGCTAATCCACAATGCATAAATCAGAACAGTGAGCACAGAGTTTTTTTCTCCCTTTCAGAATCACGTGCTGATGATACTGCTATCCAGGGAGCTTAGGGCTGTGTTTTAATTGTCTTTACTGTCCCATGCAGCCATCTGTGGTGGGGAGGTGAAGAAGGACAACGGCCAGATCCAGTCCCCCAATTACCCTGATGACTACAGGCCCAACAAAGTGTGCGTGTGGAAGATTTCTGTAGCTCAGGGCTACCACGTGGGCCTCACCTTCCAGTCGTTTGAAGTAAGACACATGTCCTTCAAATAAAGTATTATTTGATGTCAATTTTAGGACTTTTTTTTACCAATTAAGACATCAAACCCTCTTTTGTCAGATTGAGAGACACGACAGTTGTGCCTATGACTACCTGGAGGTGCGTGATGGCAACTCTGAGAACGGCCCTTTGCTGGGCCGCTTCTGTGGCTACGACAAGCCAGATGACATCAAAACCAGCTCCAACCACCTGTGGATGAAATTTGTTTCAGATGGCTCGGTCAACAAGGCCGGCTTCGCTGCCAACTTCTTCAAAGGTGAGGGGTCAAAGGTTGTAAACCCTTAGGAGAGAATGTTCCAGGAATCTCTCCATCTGTCATTATCGTTTATCTTTTTCTAAGTGTATTTACTTTTTTTGTTCCACTTGCACCGTCGGGTTCTTTTGCGACCCTCTCTGCCTGCCCCTGCTCTTGCTTTGGAGGGTTTTTCCTGTATGCAATCGAGCCAGGGGGCCAGCGAGAAGGGTCCCAACATATCTTTGTGTTTTTCAGAGATGGATGAGTGCTCCAAACCGGACAACGGTCGCTGTGAGCAACGCTGTGTCAACACACTAGGCAGCTACAAGTGCGCCTGTGACCCGGGCTATGAGCTGGCGGCGGACAAGCGCAGCTGCGAGGGTAAGTACAGGGAGAAACGGTTACCAGACCTGCTCACCGTGTCATTTACACTGAAGGACTTAACACAGTTAGTCACTCAAACGCCATAAGTACAGTCCTTCCTGAAAACAACAGAAACAATGTGATGATTTTGCCGGCTGGATTTGAGTCACAACAACTCAAGTGTTATTTTTATCTCAAAGCACGTGTCGTTGTCTAAGATCCAACTGTAAGTGCACACAGTGGCCGACCGCCCCCAGAGGAAGTCAGCGGTCACTCCAGCTTTGCGTTGTGTACAAATTTAGTGTAAAATATAGAGACATAACAAATTTACAAGCAGATAAAACTGAAAACTAAAACTGAGATATTGCACACTCGGTTGAAATTGTAAAGATAGGTTCACTACGATGCAGTTGCAACGTATATAATGGTATTTAGTGTCACATAAACCAACCCATTGATATATAAAAAGCATGACAGCAAGTACTAAAATGTACTTAACTAAAGGTACAACATTAACTTTCATACTTAAGTAAAAGAAAGTATTTGCTTTTAAATATACTTAAATAGGTATATGTACAATTGTTATTCAAGAATACACTCTTTCACATTAATGAAGAACACTACAGAACGGAAAAACTTGTGTAAATAATTAATGGATGAGTCTCGGCCTCTTCTGATTCATCCCTATCATTTCTCAACCAGTGATGCTGCTGCTGCAGGAGGTCTAGTGTTTCATGCCCACTCTGATTGGATCAGTGAACCAATCCCTTCACATTATTGATTATTCTAAAGAAATAAAAAACAATGTGAACATGTAATGCAATGTTTTGTAAAATGTAGTGGAGTAGAACGTATAGATATTTGCTGAAATATGTAGTGGAGTAAAAGTGAAAAGTACCTGAATCTAAAGTAATGTACAAATACACAAAAATTGTACTTGAGTAACAAAGGATACAGTCAATAAAGTAAAAATATGAACATTAAAACTGAACAAATGTGGTATTATAGCATAATAGTATTTTACTGTACTAATTAACATTTACTTTACAATGAAGAAATACAATGGGTACAAACAGGTGCCTAACGTCTGTATTGCATGTTAAAATAGCTACATACTGTATTATTTTCCATACCAGCATTCACATATAATAACCCACCAGCTGCAGGAATAAACAGTGCACATTAATCTTTCTAACAATAGCTTGGTGAGGGTTCGGGCACCATGTAACATGTTGTGTATTGTGTAACTGATACAAAGCTCTCGTGGAGTACAGCCACTAATCAGGTTTATTTAAGACACAGAAAGGATTTCAGAGTGCTCTTGTTTCAGCAACATCTCTATCGAGCTCTCACTATTTGTCCTTGTCTCTTCCCATGGGTTGTGTTTTCCGTACAGCTGCCTGTGGAGGCTTCATCACCAAGCTGAATGGGTCAATCACCAGCCCAGGCTGGCCCAGAGAGTACCCTCCAAACAAGAACTGCATCTGGCAGCTGGTCGCCCCCACGCAGTACCGCATCACTCTGCTCTTTGACGTCTTTGAGACTGAGGGCAATGACGTGAGCACTGGGGTTATTTTGAATCGACACGGGGTGGGTTTGTTCTGTGTTCTCCCTCTCAGTCATTGCACCCACAGCTCTCCTCTTTCACAGCAAATGAACCCAATTTCCTCTCCTTCATGTGTCGTATTCAAAATGAAATGAAAATGCCCCAGCCTCTTCACATGCTCTGTTTCTCTGCTCAGGTTTGTAAGTACGACTACGTGGAGGTGCGCAGCGGACTCTCAGCAGACTCGAGGCTACATGGGAAGTTCTGCGGGGCCGAGAAGCCAGAAGCCATTACCTCTCAGTATAACAACATGAGAATTGAGTTCAAATCCGACAATACAGTGTCTAAGAAGGGCTTTAAAGCACAATTCTTCTCAGGTGAGTGGCTCGAACATTGTTGAATTAAATGATCAGACTTCCTAGCTGTGGCTCAGGAGGTCGAGTGGGTTGTCCACTCATCAGAAAGACAGTGATTTGATGTCGAAGTGTCCTTGGGCAAATGCGGAGCTTTAAATTAGCCCTGAAGGCTGGAGTGAGTGTGTGTGTGTGTGTGTGTGTGTGTGTGTGTGTGTGTGTGTGTGTGTGTGTGTGTGTGTGTGTGTGTGTGTGTGTGTGTGTGTGTGTGTGTGTGTGTGTGTGTGTGTGTGTGTGTGTGTGTGTGTGTGTGTGTGTGTGTGTGTGTGTGTGTAAAGCTCTTTGAGTGGTTGCAAAGACTAGAAAGGTGCGATATGAATGCACTCCATTTACCATTTCCATTTAGCCACTTTCACTGTCGCCTACAAAGGAAACAGTCACCAAGATTGTGTCCTCTTTTCCTCCGCAGACAAAGACGAGTGCTCCAAGGAGAACGGCGGCTGTCAACACGAGTGTGTCAACACTTTCGGGAGCTACAGCTGTCAGTGCAGGAGCGGCTTTGTGCTGCACGAGAACAAGCACGACTGTAAAGAAGGTATTTCTCCTCAACACGGCCACTGGGCGCCTGCTGTCTGGTTTTAAGGGTTTGAGTGCAGGACGATGCACAGGTCTGTGTTAACTCGGTGATGTCTGTTTGCAGCTGGCTGTGACCACACGGTGAACAGTGTGAGTGGTATCATCACCAGCCCCAATTGGCCGGATAAATACCCCAGCAAGAAGGCGTGCTCCTGGGCCCTCACCACCACTCAAGGCCACCGCATCAAAATCGTATGTGCCGCTTCCTCCTGCTCTCTGTGTAGTTTCACCCGTCAGTCCTGAATTTATTGGAGTTCGTTGCCTATTTGTGTAGTTGAACGGGTTGATTCATTGAGTACATCTAGGTTTACTGTGCAGAGACTGTTTTGGCACCACCAACAATGATTCTGTTATTTTATATTTGTTTACTGTTTCACTGACACGCAGTAAATCATTTTAAAGAAAACCAGCAGCCAACGCATAATATTTAAAAGCATGATGCCTGTGTTTGTTTCCCGGACAATAACACTAGATGCTTCCTGAGGTCATGCTCCACCCCTCCTCTATGTCGTTTGACTTCAAAAAGGAGTGTAAACGTCTGAACACTGAGTTAATTATAATAATATAAAATATGTAATGACTGTTTTTGTCACAGACTTTCAATGAGATCGACCTGGAGGCCCACTTGGAGTGTACTTACGACCACATTGAGATTTACGATGGCCGCGACGGAAAAGCCACAAGTCTGGGTCGTTTCTGTGGCACAAAGAAGCCGCAGCCCATCATGTCTAGTGGCAACAAGCTGTTCATTCGCTTTTTCTCGGATAATTCAGTGCAGAAGAAAGGATTTGAGGCTTCGCACACTGCAGGTAAGAACAGATGTTGATGTGACAGCACTTCCAACTCTGAACGTTTTTTTTGGAGGGGGGCGCGGTATAATATGCACATGGTTCAGATTTAGTCCCAAATCACCTTCCCTTCCGGGAATGATCATGACTCATATTTAAAAACAGAGCGTGTTTAAGAATCCTTATTGTGTGGATGACTGTGGAACCAGAAATGAGCCGCAGTAGTGCGAAGCAAGTCTCAGCTCATCTCCTCTGTCCACAGAGTGTGGAGGTCACCTCAAGGCAGAGGTGAAGACCAAGGACCTGTTCTCCCATGCCCAGTTTGGGGACAACAACTACCCCGGAGCCTCCGACTGCGAGTGGGTGATCTCAGCGGAGAAAGGCTACGGCGTGGAGCTCATCTTCCAGACCTTCGAGATTGAGGAGGAGGCAGACTGTGGCTATGACTACATGGAGCTGTTCGACGGAGATGACACCAAGTCGCCACGGCTGGGGCGTTACTGTGGCTCAGGGGTAAGAGCAATTTTAGAAGCAACCTCTTCTTTAACAAGTGTTTTAACAGCAGGAGGGTTGAGACAATTGTTTGCAGTGGAGTAATCTTTTCCAGGGGTTTTGAATGGGATGACTTTGAAGGACCCTGTGGCTTTTGATTCCACTCTTACTTGAATGAAAGTCAACGAGTTGGGGGAGTTCCGCTTCAGGTCGACACAAGCCGTCGCTCCCTGGGCGCTGATGGCCTATTAGAATCTCTGGCACTGGGTTGTAAATACAAATTAATTAGCCAATGCTGAGGCTGCAGAGTCCGGAACAATGTGGGCAGCAGGGAGTAGAAACAAGTTTCCTCAGGTCAGAGAACAGCTTGATTCCATTTACACACTTCAGTAATAAGCTCTGGCCATTTACTCACAGCCTGTGCCTGTGAATCATTCGCTGGAGGGGACGTAGCAGCCGGAGAACCCTGGGGAGCAGCTCCTCAATCAAGTTTCCTTTTATAAAACCGGTCGAAATAAACTAACACAATTCAGACCAAAGTAGGGTGAAAACTCATTAGAGTGTGGGGGAGCTTACTTTTAGCCCAGGGGCTTTTTTGTCTCAGTTAAACAGACGACCGGTTATAGTCGGATCCACAATAACATTTGCAGACCTTTTTTTTCCTTGTGTTTTAAATCCCTCTCCCAATGAGCTAAGACGTATGGGCCATTGTAGATTTATTATTAATGTTATGAATGGCAGCTTTAATCAACAGTCTTGTGTATTTACAGTTGGATGCTGGAGCTGCGTTGACATTGCAGTGCTTGTCTCTGTCAAAGCCGCAGGGCAGCTGCCACAGCACCTCAAACAACTAATTATTTTTCACTCTGATGTTCCGAATTAATATTCATGTGACGACCACGATCCTGACAAACAGCCAGGTCAAGTTAACTTGGGCTTCACTGGAAACCCTTTAGCTCACTGTACTGAGGACAGTAGAAGCACATGAAGCTGTGCAGCAGTAAACGGTTTTGTTCAGTGAAGAAATGAGCTCTCTGCTGTGGTTCAGCAATCATCAGAGAAATTGTTATCTTCACATTGATAGCAGTGGAAGCCTGAATCAGTATAAAGTTGAGAAGGGCCGGTCCTGGTCCCTGGATCCCTGTGGCTCCTGGCTGTTTCAGAACTGTCTGTCATCTGTAGGAAGAAGCCATTCGTCATGGTCACTGATCTGAGTCCGGCCTCAGCGTGGGACAAGTGCTTAGTTTAAATGGAAGTGCAGTCAGAGAAGCAGAACGCCACAAATGAACCTGTTGTTGTGTCCCTCTCCACAGCCTCCAGAGGAGATCTACTCAGCCGGTGACTCCATTGTGATCAAGTTCCGTTCTGACGACACAATCAACAAAAAAGGATTCCACGTCCGCTACACCAGCACCAAGTTTCAGGACACACTGCACTCGCGCAAGTGACAAGCGGTGGCCGGAAGGGGCCGCGCAGGGCCAAGGGGCAAGCGGAGGGGCCCCCACGGGAGGCGCCAGCCTGACGCTCGGAACCCTTCGGCCACCAAGATGAATCAGACACGACCGAACAGCCGCAAGACCACCAACCGCACCTCAGCTCCTAGGGGCTCTAGCTCCCCCCACAGACTGTGAGGAGTAAAGCCATTCTGCAGTACACCTTGTTTCTACCTTTTTATGGTTAGGATTGGGGTGGGAGGGTGGACGTCCACTTTAGGCGGACAGTGGGGGAAAATGTATTGACCCAGTTCCCTCCATATAATTTTTTCATTTGTTCCTTCTTTTTTTTCTTTTTTTTTTTTTAACATGCCTCCTAATGAGAGGCACACAAGGAAAACAGTGGATTCTCAGGACCTGCAGGACGGCAGGCATCAGCTGGGCAGATCCCTGCTTTTGTCGGGCCGACCACCACATCCAGGGGGGAGGAGAAGGGAGAGGAGGGAGGGAGTCAGGGAAGATCTCCTGCGCTCCTCTGTAATTCTCCTCCTCTCCTCACTCTCTCATCCCTTCGGTTCAAGGATTCCTGTCTCTAAAAGGATTAGAAAGACTTGACTTGAGATTTTGATACTGTATGTCGGTCAATTGCATGTAATTACAAGCAGCGAAGGAAAAGTTGTACAGCGGCAACACCAGCATTTGTAATTGGCATTGTCCTGGCATGCAGTGGCAAGATTCTCGTTGTTACCATTAACAAGGAAATTAAGGAAGCAGTTATCTTATTAAAGGACTAATAAAAGAAATGTGGTCCATGTCTTCTGGTTGGTAATTGCTCACTTGACGACTGGCTATTACTGTACCTCTATGTATAAAGTCATGTGTATAATCTTTCAAAGGGAACATGTGCTTTTCTCAGCTCGAACCAGTTAGCACTTTACAGAGAATTGTTCCAAAATCATGAGCTTATGAATTTTTGTGAAATGCAATGCCAGTTCACTTATTTTTAAAATGCATTTTATCTCTCTTATTCTTAATTGTTTTTTTGAATTGCTCCATTTAGTTCCTCAGGCATACTTGAACATTGTGTGTGCCCTGCAACATGGGGTAATAAAGATATGACTAAATGTTTCAGTGTTGATTTACAGGTCTGATGTAAAATAATCTCTCTCCAGAGGAAATGCCTTTTTCTTGGTACAATGAAGTATTTCTCAAGAACCAAATGAGCCTGGCTATTTATTGTTATAGTAATTACATGTATGATGTAAAGGTGGAAAGGTACTGTTGACATTAGCCCTAAAATTGCCTTCTCATGTATAGCCATTGGTCTATGTTGAATATACTATGTTGCTCACTCATTCCTTTTCTGCATTTCTTTCTCATTCTACGCTGTGGGGGTAATGTTGTGTGACACTGCAGCGGTTCGATACACATTTGATGTCTGACCTTTGTTCACAATATTAATTGATTACGGGTTTATCTTTTTCATATGAAGTTAAACCATGTGCTGCTTTGCATTTACTGAGTTCCTGTTTGAGTGCAATCCAGGACATGGGAGTAGGAGTAACAGCACTGAGGACTTACATGACACATGGCTCTGTGTTTGAAATAAGGTTCAGACACGTTTTTTTTGACAGCCAGCCAACACAAGGAACGACTGTATAAGCCAAATAGAAATATGAATATCTGTATTTCTCTATAGATGAAGCTTGTCATTTCAGAGCACTGAATGGGACCAGGTTTACTTTTTCCATCTTGCCACATCTTCATTTCTGCCTCCCCCTCAATAATTCCATTTCTCTCCTGTTGTGTGTCCTCATAAAAACACGTGGAGCAGAGCGGTGTGGTATTGTTGCGCCAAAAACTGCCAACGCGGCATGACTGAAATTGGGTCTGTCGTTCTGCTTACCCCAACAAAACGGACTGTCAAATACGTGCAGATGTAATAAACCTGCAGTCTGGGTGAAGAAGGATACAGATTTATGAAAGGTGCAGGTACAAGGTAAAGGGCCGTCATTTAGGGTATTCAGCATATTTTAGTTTTGGACTGTAACATTCAAGTCAATCCTATTTAGACATTAACAGACACAGTAAAACTAGAATAGCTGCCAAGGCCAAACTGTCACCTTATGAAACCACGTCTAAATTCACTAGATCTAGATTTTATTTGTTAAGATGTACCGATCAGATAGATTCCAATTTGTTAATGTTAACAATTACTCCTCAAGGCACACAAAAGTTAGTCATGGAGTTCCACAAGGTGCTGTACTTGGGCCGATACTTTTCATATTATAAATGCTCCTTGTAGGCAACATCATCAGAAAGCACTATGTACACATATCTATGAAGCCTGATGAATCTAATCACTTAGTTAAAGTTTAGGAATGCTTCAAGAAAATGAATGGGATAGTTCACCGAATGATTCTACTCGCTTTGCCAATTGAGGGGTGGGTGAATCGTTACAGCCTAATCCAATACAATTTAAGTAAATGGCAACCACATCTTCAAATGAGCAAAAACACGGACAATGCCTCCATTCTGCTCCTGTGGTTTCATCCACGTGTCCGTAAGCATTCAAATTCAACTGGAAACGGCGTCATTTACACCAGTAACTGCAGCCCTCACAAGGTGACGCTGTTCTTGTCTCGTGCCCCTTGTGTGGTGTCCGCCCAAACGTGGCTCTGGGCTAGGAGGATAACTGCGAACATTTAGGCATATAACAATTAAGCCCCGTCATATATCAAAGAGCTCATAACACAGTATTGTCCCCATAGATCACTTCCTCTCCACTTTGCTCCCAAAATGTAGGCTCACTTGTGGTTCCTAGACTCTGTAAAAGTAGACTGAGGGTTAAAGCCTTCAGCTACCAGGCTCCTCTTGTGGAACCAGGTCTGGGTTCAGGAGTCAGACACCATCTCTACATTTAAGGTTAAACTCTAAAATTCCTCTTTATTAAATGGCCATATTTTACACCTTTCTGGGATTTAATTAGAGGTATTGGTACCCCTAAGATGATATATCAGTGGTTTAAAGTCGAAAAAACGTCTGCCTCTCCCTGGAGCTGCAGACAGAACAGGCTGTTTCGCCTGCCTCTTGAGCCCCTCCTCCGATTGGCTAACTGCACTTTTAATGACACGTGACCAGGCCTATCACCGGTCTTATTCTTGCGCATTGACTCTCTCTGGTAAACACAGCTGAAAGTAACGTTATGTTTGCAGCTATAGAAGACTAGGCACATATTTACAGTCGGTGACAACAGGATGTTTCTGAATGGTAAGTTCCAGCGTCCTCATGCCTTTTCAAGTTTTAGCAGGACAGTTGGTCAATGTAGGAGTAACATCCTGAGTTACAGTAAAGAGTTTCACAATGGAGTAGACCTTACTCCGTATTGACCACGACCATCGACTGCGATCGAGAATGACATCATGAGGAAGTACGGAACGAGACGTTTCGATAACATATTTCTCAGAATGAAAAGGTCAGCGGAGCAACTGTTTTCATACTTTGAGGATTCCTGCTGACCCTCTACAAGTAATTACGGATAGTAAAAGACCAGAACATTTATTTTACACAATATGGGCCCTTTAAAGCCTATAGGTAGATCTGGATCAGGTGAGTCCTGATCATGCACTGAGCACTTCTCTCTTTCACAGACAAGTATGATTAGGGCCCGAGCACCTATGGTATTTCGAAGTATTTCTATTTTAAATAAAAAAAATTAAAAAAAGTTGGTGCCACCTACTGGCAACAGGAAGTAAGCTTTGTTTTACAACTATTGGATTTACCTACAATTTTCACAGTGTGATGTGCTATTTGATAGCATGGACCGTAATGAGCAATTAGCAGGCAAGGATCCACCTCGCGTGACGGACGCAGGAAGTGAAGCGTTTATCCTTGCCACATTGATCGCTCTCTCCACTAACCGCAACAGTCTGTCACAGCTGAAACATGATGGTTACACAACAGTTGGTCTCTCGCCTCTCTCACCCGTCACCTTGGTAGAGGTTACCAGACTTTCACATTTCAAAAACATCTTATCCTATAAAATGTATATCTCTTTCTACACCAGGTGCACATACTTATTTGCAAGAAAACATGACCTCTCATTTAAAGAAATATAAATGGACCACTGACAAGTCTCTCCACTGACACTATAAATGTACTGGCAATTGGCATTTTTCTGTTGCAAAAATACGTGTGATGCTGCTGGTCCAGTAAAATAATGAACAGAGAACTCTACAGATTAAAGGTCCACTGAGGTTTTCCTGTTTTTATTGAAAATATCTGTTTACATCTTCCTACGCATATTTTCACAGAAATGCTACTATATGTAGAGCAATGTGACATAATAAGATGAACCAACATATGTCACTAGAGGCCATTTAAATAGTAAATCTGAGCTGTTCCATATGAATAATTAATGACAGCTAACCAGACATGTGACTACAGAGGCTCTATCAAAAATGATGTGACTGTGAGCAAACAATGACAGCTCTTCATCCTGCTCCGCTGCTCCTTTATGTAACAATGCAGAGGAAAACCCGGCTGAGCTTTCCCAAAAGTAAAAGACCCGAGGCTTTCTGCACCTGCTTTATTTGAAGTTCCCAAGAAACACACATACAACAGAAATGTACTGCTCTTACCGCAAATCAGTCCCTCTCTCCAACCATTATTGTGTTTTGTACTTTTGACAAACAGCCCTCACTGCGGAGCAGACTGGAGCGAGCGCTGATGGGCGTTGGAGTGGTACTATAAATTGTGCAAGAGCAGAATGGGTTACGGTGAGTGCCTACAAGTGCGGTGGAGGGTATGTGGAGGGTGCACCTGAGGAGCTGACCAGAACGTGTCTTTCAATTGGGGCTGATGACAAAAAAGACCTTGAAGTAGTTTGAGATGTGAGATATAAACATGGGAAAGGGTCAGAGAAGAGGATGAGGGTTGCAGTGAGTGTGGCACACACAGCTCTGCAGAACAAGTGTGTGCCGGCAGCATCAGTTCCGAAAGTGCGAGAATAGCAGACCGAGACATTTACAGGTTACACTGAAAACTGTGCACTGTTAACATTTGGCAACTTTTAATACGACTGCAGGACGTCCATAACTCTGTTAGCTCGTGAAATTCATTTTATTGAATAAATAAATAAATAGGCGAGTGTGATGTTTGAGAAGATGGCCATGAATCATGTGAACACTAATCTTCACACATGTAAGAGCTAGCAGGCCGGTTCTTCTTCACGAGTCAGCGGCTCTTCACAACTTAATAAGTTACACAGATGAAAACTGTGACTCAGCCAGTGTTTCCCAATGATTATTCAAAATCATCTCCACCTCGAAGCCGAGGGCAACACCTCAGACTGCGTCATCATGTCAACCCACTACTGAGTCACTCACACTTTACATTTTTGAAGCGATACTCAGCAGTTGAGATGTTTTTTTCTCCAATACTTAACAATCCACTGATCAATACAAGTGAAAAAATGTCTGTTGTGATGACAAACTGCTTCTAAGGATGGAGTTGATTCTGACATCTTTGTGCTGTGAGATTACTGATCCGACATTCCTTCTCCACGAGGAGGAAAATATGGTTCTGCGTCCAGAGGGAGTCCTCTGGCTGACATCAGTGGGATTTGACGGACAGTTGCGTTTATGTGCCGGTTGATCGCCAGGCCAACGCACCCAGCTGTCCTCCAACCCAGTACAGAACCGCTGCCACAGCCGCTCCCACCATCACAGCCAGGGAGGCCTTCAGCACAGCGCCAGGGGGCCTGCTGAAGTGGGCGGGGGCCATGCTCGCCAACATGGCCACAGTCACGGTCAGGGTGAACAGAATCGAGACGGCGGTGTTGATGGCCACTATCTGGCCGAACTTGGCGAAAGGCACAATGACACAGAAGAAGAGGGGGACTGTGGAGATCACCGTGGTGACGGCGCTGGACACTATGGCAACGCCCACATGGTTCACTGCCTCCAGGGTCCGCCCCTGCCTCCCAGTCGGCAGCTGCTGCAAACAAAACACAGATTAATGGGATGAGCTGCTCCTCTTTATTCATCAGCCTTCAGGGGGCGTCTTGCCTTATTAAACCCAAAATGTTCATCATTAGCTTGTTTTAGTTTGTAAACAGAAAACATGCTGTGGTGGCTTTTCTAATTGCTCGTGACTGCTGCTGTGAGACAGATTTTTATTCGCACTCCCGTACCGAGCTACGACCGGGCGAAGAGGCCATGGTCTCCCCAGCCAGCAAGTATCCCTCCACCAGGTGCAGACAGTAATCCACTGAGGATCCCACGAGGATAGACAGAGAGATGGCCTCCACTGCTCCCATCTCCCAGCCCAGCCAGTACATGATGGCCACCACCAGACAGATCACTCCTGCTCAATGCCCAGACTCACAGTTACACACCGATCACAACAGAGCCCGGAATCAATTTTGAAATCAATTATTTAACTACAAGTATGAATAAACAACATCCTCTCTTACCTAGAATGGTTATGAGAACAGGCAGCAGCAACAGAGGATGAGCAGTAAACACAGACACAGCTGCCACACAAATGGCCAGAGACAGAAGCAGACTCCAGAGGGCGCTCTCCACACCTACGGACAGAGCAGAGAGAACTGCTGTATCAGACTCTTTCGTGCTCACCGATTCGACAACCAAGAACCAAACGCTAACAACCAAAGAAAATGGACATTCTTACATTTATTTTAAATGTACCCTGTACTTTTTGTAACTGTTTAACTGTGTTAAAGACACAATATCACTGATGACATAATAAAAGGTCATGCTGATGGGCACCTGAATTACCGCCTTGTGGTTGTCGCAATCTCTCCCTCGGTTCCTGAGTTATGATGTTGAATAAAGGTCAGAAGTGTTTGTGCCGAACAATAGAATAATACATTTTTCTGTTATGTCCTCAAACTTGTTTTTGTCGTCAGGGTGGCCTTAACCTTTGACCACCAAGAACTCCTTTTAATTTGGTCTTGAATCCATCGAGGTGCTTCTGAGATAACAAGATGTGACGACAAACCAACAACATAGGACACACCACCTCTGACTTGCCTAGGATTTCCATGAAGATCTGCTTCCAGTGCTCACAGGTCTGGAACCCTCGCTGCAGAGCAGATGACTGCGGGAGGCTGGCGAGTTGCTCCTTGATGAAGTTCTCCCACTGAAGGAAGTCGGAGTGGGTCTGAAAGGAGGATTTCCCCTTGTATGTGGTCTTGGGAGAGAAAGAAGTAGCGAGTCAGGGATGATACCATTTCTGAAACATGCAGGTGAAGTTTGAGATGAAGCGCTGAAAGATGAGGGGCCTTACAGACTCGAAGGCCATGGACAGCCAGCGGACCTTGCCTCCATGCATTCCCACCGCCCCGTGGGAGAGCTGCCCCGGGAGCAGGTTGGGTTCAGGGAGAGATTGACAGTCAGGGTGGAGCAGAGGCAGAATAGAAGACAGCTTGTTGCCTGGAGAGAACATAGGGAACAACAAGACACAGCCTTTTCAGCACTGTTATCCTCTATGAATGATTTGTTTTAGTTACAGCTTAGTGGATTTATTTCATTTCTTTTTGTTCAGGATTTTATTATGCAGATTTGTGAGGCCACCTGAGGCTACAAGTCATTTTAGAGGAGAAATCTCAGAAGATCAACCGGTTGGCTGCATTTAAACGAGTGGAATTTTGAGCATCTTGTTCGGTTACACTTAAGTATTTTTTTTTCTTCATATGGCATAATCGTACAGTCGAAAATGTCTGATATAACTTCTCAAACTCCAGAAGGACATAACCCTAATCATAACCCTAACCCTAACCCATTCAAATGTCGTCCCATATATTCCTTTCATCTTTAAAAAATAATTAAAAAAACTGCTGACATTCGTTTTTGAGTAGCTAGTGATTTTGATTAAAACATGACTGAGCCAGTTCATCTTTATTTTACTACTTTTTTATTTCACATCATTATTTTTATGTGATAGGATCTCAGTCAGTTGTTACCTGAAGGCAGACACTGTGCTCCTCCTGGCTTCACTAGTTGTGTGTTGGCACTGACAGCTTTACAGATTTTGCAGAGATGTCCCATCTCCTGGAAAATATCAAAGTCTGGATCCAATATGATGCTGCCCTTTGAAGAAAATTAAACAACATATCAGCACCATTAGAATATCTTTTACAAATGTGGCTCTGCATTATTTCTGTAGATGAATAATGGCCCTGACCATATCTCCAATAACATGGTTGTCCCTGCGCTCAGTTCGGTTGACTCCCAGGATCCCGAACACGACAAAGACCATGGCCCCGGTGTCGACCAGAGGGCGCACCGCTGGGCGGCCACACACACCACCGCTGCACGGGTTGAAGCCAAACGTTTTGGATGGTTTCGCTTTGGCAGCAGACGAGGGACCTTTGGAAATAGAACCAGAGAGAAATCTCAAAAGGGTATTTATTTATTCAGTGTAAAAATATCTACAACTGGAGTACTGTGGAAAACGCCAGTAGTGGGTTTAGAGACAGAAACTTTAAGCTGTAGTTGAAAAAATAAGTTATATCACTGCAATTTCTCAATTTTCAACCTACGAATAAATTGCATAAAAAAGTCATTTCAGCAGTGTGATGCATGCAGTGCAAGCATAGTTTTCTTGATGGGCTGAAAAACTGTCTCTAAGTTAACGATGCTCTCTGACATTGAAAATTCCTCACTCACCGCTGGAAAGAGGAGTATAAAAGACTCCCTGTGTGGGTCCATCAGGCCCGGAGCTGATGCCGCAGCCAGGAGGGTCGACACACACTCGGCTGGGATGAGGTCTCAGGCGCTGCTGTGCAAAGTACAGCCTCCTGTGATGAGAGAGCAGAGCTGCAGTGATGGAGACTCCACTGAAAAAACACTCCATCAAACATTTACTTTGAGTTTTCTTCTTTTGTGGCTTCACCTGCTGTGTAGCTGCTGCAGAGACGCAGCTACATAAAACGAAAACTCTGGCGTCCAGCCATGCCTGGGCTCGCATGAGCCAGATGTGATCATCCAGCTGGGGTGCGGGTGGTACACATGGGAAACACACACTGTCATTCTGCTGGTGTAATTGCTGTGGGGCTGACTATAAGCCTATTCAGATAAAACAAGATTAGTAATGACATAAATCAGAGACCAAACCCTACAACCAATAACAAAAATATCATCAAGAGTTTTTTTTTTCATCTTCCAGACCTGAAATGATGACACCTGGTCATGCTCTGTGCTGCATTGCTTCCATGGGGAGGGAGTGCTGGTGTTAAGGGAGAAACGATAAATGGTTGCAGAGGTTCCAAGGTCCAGCTTTGATATATACACTGTCAGGAAAGGGCCTAAAAACAGTAAAAGTGCGATATTTCAAAGTCGTGGAATTGGCTTTAAAAAGGAAGGAGGATGGTTTTTAGGTTGGGGGGGGGGGGCTCTACCTGTTTGGTTGGTGCCTGAACTGGGTTTCACCGAGGTCCGAGGAGCATTGGAGGTTGTCGAGCTCGGAGTTTGCTGATGCGTAGAAAACTTAAATGCTGATAAGGACTTGTGGCTGTACAAAGAGTGGGGCTTCTCCATGAACACACCTGCAGAACACAGCATGCGTTTCAGATACTTGGATTTGATTTTTGAAGTCAAGTGGGGGAGTCTGTCTCACCTGAGCACCGGGGGCAGGAGATGCCTTGGCCGCTGAGGTTGCTTCTCAGAGCCAGCAGAGTCTGGAGGTTTGTGTCCGGGCGGAAAAGCAGAGGGGCGTGAGTGGCCGGCCTCAGGAGACAGCAGCACCCGGCAGATAACAGCAGAATCAGGAGGAAGACACCTGGGCCAGCAGGAAGATAGTGGCAAACAATGGGAGAGAGGAGGGTCTGATGGAGTTGATAAAGCAACTGAGGGACAGATCAGCAGCAAGGATCAATTACAGTCCCTCTTGAAAAGGATGGATGAATACTTCATGAGAGACGCCTACTCTTCCTCTGACAGACTGAATCCCCTCGAGACAGACGGAGATTACAGCGTTTCCTCAATAGTTCTCATTTACGCTTGAGAGGTTCCTCTCGTGTCTAAACCATGTGTCTCAAGCTCGACAGGCAAAATGAGAGAAAAACAAACTCTAGATCTTAATTCCATATTATAAACTGAGCTCAGCTGTGTCCTCGTGAGTTCTCAGGGTTTATATCAAATCTCACCTAGAACAGCCTTTCGTCGCTCAACAGCTGGCTCTGCCACTAAATGCTTCAGGGCCCACTGGAGGTTCATGCTCACCACACCCACATGCTGCTGTCCTGCAGGGGACAGAGGTGTCTCCACCGACAGGGACAGAATGGCTGCATCGCCATCTGTGTCACAGGAGCCTGGCCGAGACAAAGAGAAGGGGCTTTAGTGGTGCCTGGACGGGGGTGTTTTACAGCCCGGACTCATTCCCTTTCCACATTCTCCCCCCCGGCATTCACACAATGCTGGGGAGATAGTAATCTCACCTGGCTCCAGCTCCACCGACAGAAGTGCCACATCATCATCCTCATCCGACAAAGGGCTCTGGCTCGCTGACAGGCATGAAAACAACTTCCAGCTTCAGAGGGAGGAGGAAGTGTAGGGAGAGAGACAGCTGAGGGGATTACAACTCGGCCGTGGTGTCGCGCAGCATGCACAAATAACAGCTCACGTAAAAAAACGGAGGAATTCGGGACTCACCAGTTCAACCAGGCGTGTTCGTGGGGCTCCACACACTGACTCCAGATGCACAGCGCGGCTGGCATGAGGGTGGACACCCAAAGCCAGCAGCAGCTCACAATGAGGGCCATAAATAGACCGAAGTCATGCACGGCTGGGATCTGTCAGTTAAACGCAGCACAGTGTAAAAGGACCTTGAAACATTCAATTTGGATTTATCACATTAAAAAGGCTGTCCGCTGAGAGAAGCACTTCTATTCATCCATAACAGGGGAGTCATTGACTCTTCCTGCACAGATCCTATTAACAGCTGAGTGTTTCTTCTAGGGTTACCTGGGAGAAGGTGTTAGCAGCGTATGCAGCAGCGGTGGTGAAGGAGGTGAGGAACGTGGCTCGGCCGGCTGTTTTAATCGTGTAGATCATTCGCTGCTGCGGGTTACTCAGATGAGACGCTTGTCTGAAGGTGCTGATGAACACAAAGACATCATCCACCCCTGGGAGATGATGAGAAAACAAATGAGCTTTCAGAGACGTGAGAGTTGCAGCAACCGTCTGAACCAAGTATCGCCTTTGTGAAGTGAAGTGAATTTCACTAAAGGAAAATATGATAAGAGATGGTTTGCCGCACTCCAGGAAATAATGTTTCACACATGTGATCATTAGTAACACATCTGTAAAGCATATGGAGGTAGGTCCTTATGCACCACCTCCTCCACAGCCACACAATCCACTAAAAGTGATACATTTATAATGGACATGGTTCTAAATGTGTGCCATGGTGGTGTCTCACCACTGTGAGGTTGCTGTGGCCTCATAGCAAGAAGGTTCCCGGTTCAAATCCCAGTTCAGGGTCTTTCTGTGGAGGTTTTCCTCCCACAATCCAAAGACATGCCAATTGGGGTTAGGTTAATTTGATTTGTTTACCGTAGGTCTTACTGTGAGTCTGAATGTTTTAATGTGACAGCCCTGTGATTTGCTGGCAACGTGTCCAGGGTGTACCCTGCCTCCTGCTCATTGTCAGCTGGGATTGGTTCCAGTTAACCCTCTACGACCATCAAAAGGATAAGCAGGATGGATGGATGGATGGAATTTTTTTTAATTTTTTTTTTCTCTTACCAATCCCAATAATAACAAAAGCTGCCACTCCATTGAGAATGCCCAGGTACCTCACACCAAAGACGACATGGTATAAGAAAAGAGCCATCAAGCAGCTCAGTCCGATGCTGGCCAGCCCGAAGAAAGTCAGAAAGACTACAGAGGGACGAGGAAAGAGGCTCATCAACATTCACATTCAGGACTAAACTCTACAAATCAATACAAAGGGAATAAGAAGCAGGTCTACTGTACCAGAAAAGGAGGTGAGGACGAAGACGAGCACAGTGATGCAGGCTCCACTGATGACAGCCAGCATCATGTCGTTGTAGAAAGTGTGTCTCACCTCGTTATCGAACAGCTCTGTGCCTCCATACAGCACCTTCACCTGGCTGAGACGAGGACAGCAGATACACGGTCACATCAAATTAGAACTGTACGCAACAATGTCTTGTACGTGCACAGAGGGTACAGCAAAATAAAAAACTGGAAAGCAGTGTATACTTTTCCTGACCTGGTGGATTGCTTGGCCAGGATGTCTGCGTACTCAACCACAAAGTTTTTGAAGCGTGTCCTCTGCTCGTCTGCTCGGTCCTGCAGGGAGAAGTAGGATGGCAGAGGAGCTCCGAAGTGGATCTCGCTGCGTAAGAGAGCGGAGGAGAGGTGCTCAGGGGACAGACTCTCATCCACGTACCAGTAGAACTGTGGGTGGGTGATGGCCAGACTCAGGGAACCTGTAAACAGAAACATAGCAGGCAAGTCAGTGCAGTTAGAAGGACACTTAAAGGTTGAATATGTAACTTCCCCCCTCAACTCCCTTACCTTGAATATCAGCCAGGTCTGGGCCCATGCCATCGTAATATATCTTCCCTCCTCGCTCACTGGGGTAGAAGTAAGACAGGAGGGAGCTGGGTGGGGAGCAGTAGGAGGGCCCCAGGGGCAGATCCCTCAGCACCTCCATTGGCTTCCAGCAGAACTGATGGAACTGAGGGTGCTGCATGAGCAGGCGCTCCACTTGGTGAATGGTGTGCAGACGTTCTGGGGTGAAGATATTGCGGTCGCCCTCACCTTGAGCTACAAACACCAGCTCGATCCTCGAAAGGGCCTGACTCTGCAAGTAGTAGTTGGGAGCAGACCTGCGCTTCCTAATGAGCGGCACAGCGGATTTTCCGTCCTGTGACCTCTCCTCATACTCCTCTGTTGTGTCATTCGAGCTCTTGTGCCTCCTCTTTCCCTCCAGAACCAAATCAGGCCCTCTCCTATCAGCTCTGCTCACTGCTTCTCCTCTCTTCTGGTAATTTCCTGCTGGTGAAGGGTCATTTTGAGTACTGGAGGACCTCACGCCCTCGTTATCTGTCCTGTTGAATGTTGCCTGCCTGCCCAGCTTCTGCAGCAGCAGCTCCCGCAGAGCCTCAGACTCACCGCTATCTAAATCTCGCCTGCGTCTGTCCCAGGATCCCAGCTGAGTCTTCACAGCGATGGCGAGGGCGTCAAAGCGCTCAGACGAGAAGTGACTGTGGACCTCGAAGGCACTGTAGGAGAGGTCTATGTCCAGACGAGGGCAGTAGAGGAGCATGTAGGCAAACAGGGCACATGGCAGCAGGACAACAACCCCTAAAACCACTCCACTGGACCATGGCTGTGTGTAAACCCATCCCACCATCCTCCACACTCCACACACCTCAGCATCCCCAGAGAAACACCTCCGTCCTGCTGCCTGTGCATCTCCATCTTCCGCCTCTCCCCCCCCCTCCTCCTCCTCCTCCTCCTCCTCCTCCTCCTCCCCTCCCCAGCTGGTCTGAAACAGCGGCTGGTCATCATCCACATCCATGCTGAGACCTGTCAGGGACACATAACACCACTTGATCATGTCTGAGTTGAAATAACAGCCCCCCCGGGGCAGGTGGACATTAGCACAAAATGGATGTTTGAACTCGCAGCAGCTGAAAAACGAAGGACAAGGCAACTTCCAAAGTTTTTGCCCGTGCAGCGAGGGATATGAGAATTAAGTCTGTCCTCAAGCAGCACACGGTGCAGGGCTCCCATTGGCAGCTCACATGGAGGAAAGTGAGGAGGGGAGACCTTTTTTCTTTTAACCATCTCAAGGGCTTACCAGAGAAAATGGTTTGCTGGCTCTTGCTTTAAGATGCTGATCACAAGGGCTCGGGGTGAGACAGGCTAAAAGCTATGATTTAATTCTTCTCTCTGTCTGCGCTTGAAAGCCATTATCACCCAGAGTGTGTGCAGGTGGCTTTCCCACATATCAGCAGTCCACATAGCTGTGTCTCCTCTGCAGCAAATTAAATCATCTCACTTGTCTAATTACTGACAGGAGGAGCAGAGTGAGATATTGGACACCGTAGTGGAATAAGAGAAAGGGTTTATCTGCAGTGACGGGCAGTTGGTTCATTAACAGTGGCATTAGGTGCCACTTTTTCCCTCTCCTCAACACACACAATACTGTGGACAGTTTGCATTCAAGTGGCTGTGAGCTAACTGCAGCAATCTATCTAATCTCTTTAGAACAGGGCTTTAAGGTCGGCCAGGTGAGACGGGGAATCTGGATTTATTTTCCTGTTATAACTGCCGCGCTCGGCTCTGTAGCTGAGGAGAAAATCCTCCATAAAAAAAGAGACATTTTAAAATTATACCACCTAATCAATATTTGGATAAATTATTAAGACTCCTCGAGTTGGGAAGGAGAGGGAAGGACAAACCCTGAAGCTGAAAATGAACTAAAGCTTTTGGATTTATATGATTTTTGTTGGTGCTCTTACACCTGATGACATGTTACGCCTGGATACAATTTCATGTGTGTTTAAGCATAAAATGTGCTCACGTCTCCTGCAGAAAATCACATGACATGTGCAGTCACTGTGTCCTTAAATTCATTCTGCCATTCAGTGCTAATGGAGCAGCTCACGGATGTGTTTCATGGACACATCATTAACAGCCCGGGCTCCACACTTTCTCACTTTCTGAGAGCCTGTTAATGTCCAAAGGATTTATATAATCCAACTAATCCACTTTCATGCTGGATGTTTTTTCTTTTATGAAATAGATAAACCAGGAGCTCCACACTGTGTCTAATATTCTGTGAAAAAGAGGCCAAGTTTGGCTGTTTTATTTCTAATTCTGCACAATGCTTGGGTTTTTATTAATTATCATGTCATCTAACCGCAGTGACAAGGAGGCCAGAGCACCCTGTAACGGCAGAGCAGCTGCCCACGCAGTGTGAATGTGAACCCTCTGCTCCTTTAGAGGACACATTCATTAAGGGTGTTGGGAAGCTTTATTTTGAAGTGTGAAATTAGAGCAAGTAATATGCAGTCTCAACAAAATTAATGAATTATTTTCAGTCTGTGTTTGAATTACAGTGATGTCTTGTTTCTAAAACCACAGAATAAATAATTTGTTCCAATGTGCAGGCTGTCATTTGTTGGTTATCTTTACCCATCATTGGAGCTGTTATTCTAAATAAGCAGTGAGATGTTGTCAGTGATATTATGATGCAAGGCATGTCTCCTCTGCAGACATATTTCTGCTCAGGCAATATAACCAATCTTCAAGAAATTACATAATTGTGCATTTACAGCTAATTAGATGGGATTCATCTAATTAATTCTGGTAATTAGATTATTGTAATCCTGTCACATTTCATCCCTGTCTCTCTCAGCTTGTTTTGACGAATCATCAACAGAGGATGAGAGGAGCCTCGCAGACAAGAACAGAGAGATGAGGAGAGAAATAAGTGGAAGGGAAGGAGGAGAGAAAAGTCTGTGGAATGACTCGAGTCTCACACACACACAAGCCACTGCCGTCACCCTTCAAACAAAACCAGCAGCACCTCAAACATCAGTGAAAAGAAATGCTGCTGTTTAACATTCATGGAGAAAAAGAACATCGAAGGGAGAGAGGCCTATCACTACATCTCCACAGCTTCATTTCTGTGCTTGTCTCCAACATCAGAACAGGCTGATTAGTGGTGCAGGAGTCTGACAGTTCGAGGAACTCATTGGAGTCTGATAAGACACTGTGCTCTTCAGACGAGAGGGAGGAGCTCGGAGCTTCATGCTTACCCCCTCTTCACCTGCTGTGTGCTTTGCAGCAGACAGCACACAGGTACAGTGGAGGAAAGACGCATAGCCTCAGGGACACGTGCTTTTTTTCCTCTCATCTTGATGAGTCTGACGTTTCTTCCTCATGCGAGAACGTTGCACCTCATGCACAATAATTATGAGCGCGGTGTACAGCTGCAGAGCACTGCGAGCGGTGCAGAGCCTGGTATAACTAATGTGTTTACAAGCTGACAGGATTGTTCAACACTGCTATTTTTCTGCAAAGATTAGACGAACACACTCGCTTTATACCCGGCGCAGGTGTGGATTAAAAATAGGGTGTAATTTAGCATCCAGCTTTCTGTATGAATGGAATAAAACGCTCCGTCTCCAATATGGATTTGTCTATATTAAAGAACAGCACGACATTCTTAATAGGGAGGCTGTGTGTCTTTGTCTGCAGCAGAGTGTAACAGAGAAACGCACCGAGAGGCCTGACATGAACCATCACAGCACAGACTATTTACAGGGCTGAACATCGTATATGAATCACTGGAGAAAATGAACATTGGACGGGGTATTGGATTTGTGCAGCCCGGGTGGTCACATCAGACCTCTGCGGTTGGGGAAAGAGGGGTTCTAACCCTCCCCAATATTAAAACTGGCCTGTATGGCTCACACAGTCACACTCAATTAAAGAATATTGACTGTTACAAAGCCTGATAAAGTGATCTGTTTGCTTCTTTAGATTTCATATGCACCATGAGCAAAGAATAATATTTTCAGCCTAATTTTTGTTGCAGCTATTATGGCCACTATCTAGTTGCTATTAGTGTGATGTGTAAATAGTGAGTAAGAAATACAAATGTTAGGTTAGGGTTATTTGACCATTTGACCTTAACACCCTCCAACATTCCACCCATAGTTGCGCCCTGCCACACCTGCCTGCCTGCCCGAATATCTGAAGCACAGAGCTGTGTCGTGTAGTGTGTTCAGTGAGTTGTGAGCGAAAAAGGAGAGTGAACTGTAAAATGAGCTGAACCACATTTTCCTGTATGTGTGTGTGTGTTTTTCAAACCCCAATAAAAGAAGTGCAAAAACTGACTGTCAGCGTTTTTTTCTCCTCCGCCACATCTCTGGATTGTGTCAGGTAGTTAAGGTGAGAGCTCCGAGAACACTGCAAGCCTGAACCCTTCACCCGTCCTCCCTCTCCCTTTGCTCTCCATCCCTCACTCTCTTGCCCTTTCCTCCCCTCTCTCTCTCACCGCCTTTTCTCCGTCACTATCTTTTCCACAGAGGTGAGAGATTTGTAACCTTCATTATTGACAGCAACTAAAAATAACCCTCCTCTCCAACCTGCTCAGTTTATCTAGTTTCCATCTCATCCAATATGGATATCACAAGCTGCCTCCTGCCCCGCACACACACTCAGGCTGGTGTAACCTCAGCCAGCATACCACCTCATTTAAAGGGGCATTGATTTCACCACTAGTGCTCCATGAATACATTTCTCACGCGTGAGCACGCAGCGGTGTGTGTTTTCTGCCTTCTATTCTTTTACGCAGCGTGAAGCTTGAGACCACGGTGCAAGTCAAACTCTGGAGAGCCGTTTGCTCCTGACAGCAGTGTTCATTTTCTTATTGTCCATGAATTCCCACCATGCACTGAAGGACGCGCGCAGCTCTCTGTGAACAATGTGCGGAGCATCCCAGGGATGTTATCATGCAATTTCTCCCGCTCTGCAGAATAAGAATTGAACAAATACTCCTTCTTCTGTACTGAAGGTAGTTTCCCTATTTTAGAATCTGAACACAATCAGACAGAAAATAAAGCCTATTTTCCCAAACTTCTCTGCCTCCGAGATGCTCTGATGAAACCTGCTTTTTCTCCAGACAGCCTGCAGGCAAATATAAATTATCTTTTATTGATCCCAAAACAATTTCTTGGCTTTTATTCTTCTCATTTTCTGGATAATTACACAGTGCACTGCCTTAAATAATTAATAATGTGTTTCAATATGTATAATCAGGCAAAGACTAAATCCTCCCTATCGTAGCAAATGCCTGCAACATCTAGGAGAGACTTACCTGAGGCTGATTAGACAAGAATTACAGGTGGATCGTTCAGGTCTACTGGGTCCACTTGTACTGTGCTGAACTTGTGCTCTGCAGTTTCATCTCCTCCGTGCTCTGGTGTGATGGAAAAGAATATTATTTACTGGTTTATTGTCAGACTTAATAACTCACGAGGAGAAAGAGAGAGAGAAACATCAAGGGGCTCTCCATCCCTCAAGCCCCCCACAAACACACTCTACAGGAATCCTCTAATCTCAGCAGTTAATAATCTGTTGTTGTTTTTCTCCCCGGTCCTTTCTCCTTCTCTCCCTCTCACTCCCCTCCTCGCCTCTTACCCGGTTGTCCAGGCGACAGTCAGTGAGAGACATTTCTTCGCAGAAGCTCCTCTCTCTCTCTCTCTCTCTCTCTCTCTTTCTCTCTCCCATGGCTTTGTTCAGCCTGCTCTGCTGCCAAGCTCACCAGAGGAGGAGGAGGTGAGCGCAGCCCGAAACCCTGTGCACCCCTCTGGTGGAAGGCAAGAGAGCACAAAGGAGGGTTTTTCTTTTATAAATGAATCAAAACGTGTGTTGGACTGCTTCCACCTCAATTCAGCTGCTTTTGTGAGAGCCGAAATATGCAGTTTGTCGTGATGCTGCAGTCGAGCCCCCTCCCATCCTGTCAGAAGTGGTATGGTCTAGTCTGGTCTCAGTTGGTGGGGAGGTGGGGTGTGTTATGAAAGGGTTATCAGAATAACTGGCTACAGAGTGAGGAGAAGACGAGCATTTAATCTAAAATAATCACCTGAACTGAGAGGTGATTAGCTCGTGGTTAGTTTTTCATTTTGGAGCGTGTTGCTCCAGAGTGTGACTGCTGTGAGAGCAGCATCACTGGCAGTGGGGCTGATGAGACCTGTCATGTTTGCATTTGTGTGCCAACAGTTGTTTCTCCAAAAATGACGGGGGATAAGCCATTAAATAAGGACGTTCAACCTATCCATCAGCTCACTCTGCTGCCTCTGTTCAGCTTTTACTAAGATCACCTCATCGAAAGGATAAAAATCCATCATCTCAATGAGAGTAAGTGTAATATCAGTCAGTATATACTGTAGCATGGAGTCAAATACCTGGATAACAAGGTGTGGAGACTGGTGCTAATGTCACTGTGAGTAAGTGTGTGTGTGTGTGTGTGTGTGTGTCTGTGTGTGTGTGTGTCGGCATCCCTCAGGACACTTTATCCCTTCGGTGTTACGGACCTGTCGGACCAGACAGACTTTTTCAGTCACTTGATCAATATGAGCGAAGCAAAGTGAGTTTCATCACATCTATCGCTGAGGCACCATGGGAGATAAGCTAACAGATCTTATTAAAACTGATCAATTGCTAGAACAGCACGCTGTCAAAAACACCCAAACACACACAGTACAGTGTCCTTTGTTATCTTTTAATGAGTCCCTCCAGTCTTAACAGACTTCATTTGGTAAACATGGTATCACAAATATTGGCAGGCAAGAACTCAGAGGCAGTTCACACATGATAATAATAACAGCTGGGGTCCAAAACTCAGAGAGAGGTCTCAGACCTTTGGGCCGCCCCTGTACATTTAAATAATACAAAAATACATGAGCTATTCATTCATACGTCCTCACATGCATACTGAACACACACATGCAGTGTTGCTCCCTGATCGAACAAAAAAGGTCTGATGGTGAAAAAACATCATTTTTAGGGATATTTGTTATTAGGCTAAGGGAAAAGATTTACATTAATTCATATTTTACGTTTGGGATGAATTAACCTGACAATCAACTTTAGTTTGGAACATCGGATTTTTTTTAACATCAAGTATCATTACACAATAGAATCTGGTTATAAGTTGATAGTTTACAAATAAATGCATGCAGGAGGAATCCGCATACGGAATCTCTTAATCGAGGCGACTTTGGTCTCTACGCTTAGAGAGATTCAAGCAGCAAACTCTGAATCCTTTAAAGTGGAAATCCATGGATAATTAGTTTGGAGGAAATGAAGAGAGGTAACAGAATATTGAAGTCATATGATGTACCTGCATGTTATCTCCTTCTGCATTTAAAAAAAATATTTTAATCACAACTCACTAACACCATAGTTTTATACACTACACACTATAGCTGCCTCTCCTACAAACCACCCACAGGGATATGTAAATGTGACTGTAAAAGAAACCTGATATTGTTTTTACACTGCAGAGCTGGAGAAAAACAATCTGCAACCATCCTGTAATTTCTTAAAATCATCGAGGTGTGAATTCTGTGTTGCTCGGCAGTCAGCTTTGATTAAGTCGGATTTCCATTTCTTTTCTGTTTTCCAACAAAGGAGATTAAAGTCGCAAAGCAACAAACCTAACATAGTTCATAGCACCTGCTGAAGGGGCTCAGAGGAGTCCCAGTTTTTGGAAAGTATGAAATTTAACAGTGCGAGTTACATTTTGATCAAAAAAACACCCTGGAGAACATCTTAAATACTCCACATATATTTGACATTTGACATTTACAGCAACAATCGTACGATCCAACAAATATTTTGTCACAAACCGAAGCAAAATAATGATTTGTTTGCAGCTACCATTTAAATTTCTTGATAACACTGAGTGGGCCTGAGTGTTTAAATGATTTCCAACATTACACAACGTTCACAGTGAAAAACCAACAGCTCCAGTGTTCAAGATCTAAATGTGCTATGGTCATTGGTCCATAAGAAAATTTAGACACACACACACACAAACAAACAAGCATAAAGACACACAAACACACAAGCTCTTACTTTCTCTGCTGTAAACTCACAGACACTCTTATACTCTCAAAGCTTTCCTATGACAAGGGAATTTGTTTGTGTCCTCTGGCTACCACAGATGGGTCTCTCGGATCTCAGAAATTATGTTATTGGCCTTTTTGAGCGCCTGAGAAAGAAAGAAAAAGGACATGGTTATAACATCGTTGGCCTTGAAATAGTGGACAAAGCTAAAGAGAAAGTCCTTGTTGTTCTTGATACTCAGAACCTTCTCAGAGAACAAAAGCAACAGCCAATTTTACCTCAAGCATTTGAGCAACCTCGGTCCTCTGCTGTGCCGTGTCCTGTGACTCAATGAGCAGGTCCTGCAGCAGTGTCTGTTTGTAAAGCTGACCCACCAGCTCGCTCTGCAGATGCTCTTTCACAAAATTCACCAGGAAGTGCATCACTGTCTTGGGCACGCTGCGGACACACAGCCAGGAAACAGAGTTAGAAATTCAGCATCAATAGCAACAACTGGGCTTCAAGAGTGGAAACAGAAGGGGAAATGGGGAGAGAAGGCGCCCCCCCAGGAGGACTGAATTTGTTCATGTCCAACCTGTCTTGGATGCTTTTGCGGACAATGAGGAAGTAGCAGTTGATGAGCCGCTGGATGACCTCACAGTCCCTCTGCTCCCTGGAACTCAGCTTGCGGGCCACGGGCACCGCCTGGCAGAGAGAGAGAGAGAGAGAGAGAGAGAGAGAGAGAGAGAGAAGGAAAATGTTGATAGTGTTCATATCATTCGAGTCATTTGTCCTAGTGCTAATCTCACCACTCACAGTGTCGAGGAGGTTAATGGCCCGGCCCTTGCTGGGGCTGCCAAAGCCTGCAGGCGGGGCTTTCTCCTCTGCAACTTTCTCATTCTTCCAGCGCTTCCCTCCGTCGAGGGCCTCTGCCTGACAGTGAGAAATCTGGAGAAGTCAGAGGGTCAAAGCAATTTTGACTGAGCCTGGAATTCCACTTCAAGCTATGAAAGGGGCTGGTAATGTCTGGATGCAGAACATAATTGTTAAGGCTTTACAGAACACAACTGCTGCTGTTTACCCAGGCAGAATAAATGATAAATGTGAGTACCTGCTGTAAGGGACAAACAACTACCTGCTGACTGTTGACAGATGCTGAGACCTGCGCTGCATCTGCGAAGTCTGGATGCTTTGTGTTGATGTAGGCGAGCTCTATTGCTACTAAATTGTGTACCTGGAGTAAAAAAATGCAGGGAAAAAAATGTCTTAGAGAGTTAATATCGTTATTGGCTTTTGGTTATTTATTAGTATTAGTATTAAAAATCCTAGCCAAGCTGTGGATTACCATTTCATTAGTAATCGGCAAACGCTTCCGCAGTAATCCAGTCACTACTTCCACAATGGAGTCATGCAGTTTGGGAAACCGCAGAAGCTCCTTGTAAACACAAAGACATACTTTTTTAGCATGGTGCTGTCATAATTAAAGCAGAGCTGTTTCAGGAAGTAGGTGATGTGTAAAGTGCATCTCAATCGCTGAGCTAACCTGCGTACTATAGGAGGAGCAGTGCTGGATGATCCTCTGCAGCTCCTCATGAACGAGCTCCACGCAGCGGAGACTCGGCTCCTCCAGCCGTTTAATTTGCCGCTTCGCCAGCAGCTCAAAGGACACCTCGGGCACAAAGAGTGCCGGCCGCGGACCCTGCAGGGCAATTCATACACACAGACGCTCTACTATTTACCAGCTATTCCTCCAAAACAGCAAAAATAGTCTAGAATTTGGATTAAATAAATTACACGAATAGATGGGAGGAGAAGCTTACTGTAGCATTGCGGATGGCAGTGAGGATATCGAGCTCACTCAGTCCCCCGAGGGGGTCGATGGATTGCAAAGTGCGGCCAAAGGTCTCATGGAATATGTAACAGATGCGAGCACCCCCACAGCTGCAGAGGAGATGGGTTCAGCTGAGACACCAACGCTGTTTCTCAGCAATGATAATTACACCAAATCATATGCAGTCAACCAAAAAGGGTCAATATAATGATCCCTACATATTTATATGAATTAAATTGCCCAGTGGTAAGAGAGCTGTGGACATAAAGGTGCCAACAGAAGATGGCGATACTTTAATTTAAAATGACGTTACCCCAAGGACATCACTCTCCTGTCATGCATTGTGAACCAGGTAAAATGCTGTGGTTCGCAGTTAAATTAATAAATTAGATGCCAACCTGAGAAAATTCACTAGAACATGAAAAATGCCTGCTGTCCGCAAAAAAGTATTGCTGTTCAATTAAGATGCTGCTACTTCAGGGAGGTGAGACTCACAGCTCTGAGGTTTGGATGTATCTGGCTGTTCCTTCGATGGTGTGGCAGTAGTCGCTGGCAAACTTGGTGACAATCTGCAGCAGGGTGGCGCTGTGGTCCTCTACCGGTTGCCCATAGCTGTTGAGCCTTGTCTGGTACTGGGCACTAAGCACGGTCACCCGGGTTTTGAGTTCTGGGAGGCAGTCCCGGATGTGGTGCATCAGAAGCCTGCTGAGAGTTTTGGCCAAATAACGTGAGCCAGCTCGGGAGGCGAGCGAGGGGTAGTGGCGCTGCAGGAAGGCCTGCTCATCCCTCATTGAGTCCTCCAGCTTCTTCTGAGTATTGATGTCATGTTGGCTCCTAGACACAACACCAATTAGGTACAGAGTAAGTGTAATCAGACGATAAGGATAATACGGGCATTAAAAGAATACCCGAGTGCTTTATGATAACAGCAATGCATAACTAACATGAATGAAAACCTGAACAGAAAAATATTCAATATTATTTCGGACCTGTTAACCACCCCGATGATCCCGAGCTTGACTGGGATGACTCGGCCGAGAAGGACCTCTAAAGCATCAGTGCCTGCATCCATCAGGTCCAGCTTACTGACCACCAGCAGTGTTCGACGACCTGACAAACAAACAAACACCACACAAGGTCTTTTTAAGGACAGTAAACAACCGGTAAAATCCTCTGTTTTGACAAAGCCACTAGGAAACGTTTCTGCAGAGAGGAGAAACAGGAAATTATTCTCCAATGGGACAGGATCTAAGACTAGCTGGGGAACGTTTGGGCCCGGAGACAGATTCCCTACTACACAATCACTGTGTATAACAGACACCACTAGGCCATGCTGCCAGCCACCCAGACAATTACCACAGGCAGATTCTCATCATTGATCAATCTATTCTTTAGAGTGCACCACGATAGCAGCATTAATATTCTAGGCATCTGTTAACTGCCAGGAAGCTGTAAACATTAAAGACTGATGAATCTGATCACCTGAAATGACTTGAGTACAATGTGCTTATACATTCAAAATGCATTTCCACTTGAAGCATGTTATGTAATACGCACACAGTTGGAGAGGAGAGCAAATTAAAATGATATCTGAAGAGAGGAAGAGTCTGTGTACAAAATGTCCTACCATCTGGATCAACCTCACGGGCCAATTTCAGTGCATCAGAGGTGGCCAAGTCGGAGTTGGCAGGGGACACGGAGAGGATGAGGGAGTTTGGATTTGAGATGAAGGACAAGATCATCTCTTGCACTTGAGCCTCAATGTCCTCCGGCTGGTCCCCAACAGGAACCTGTGGCAACAACAATAAGGAGTCAGCAGAGCACAGATGCTGCACCCCTGTGGATCTGTGATGATTCAAGATATGCAACGTGATACTCGTTTATCATGATGAAGTTTTTGCTGGGTTTGCATACAATAAACCAAATCACAATCTTTGTCAGGTGGCTTTTTACCTTAGTTATTCCAGGTAAATCAACCAGAGTGAGATTAAGGACTTTGGGAGAAAAAATCTTCAAATATATGGGCTCAGGGCTGATTCCCTGCAGGATGTGAAAAGAGGAAGGAAATTCATGAACTCAGTGTAAAATGTTTAATTTAAGGCAAGACAAAATGTTACACCAAAGTCTCCATCCCACCTTGTTCTCGCCTGAAGTGCGCTCAGTCTCTGTTTCAATTTCCTGACGGATTTGCTGAAAATCTGTGAAGATCTGTCAACGCGAGAAAGGCGAGAGGACCAATAAACATCATGAATATCTTAGGCTGTCACCACCGAAATCAAAGCAGTTAATCAGTGAGTCCAAGTGAATTGTATCAGATTTTATTAAATTCCTGAAGCCCTAATATATAAAATTTACATTAACAGTAACATGTCCTTTGACCTCCAAGCACCAAAATCCAATCAGTTCATCTTTGAGTCTAAATAAATATTTGTATAAAATTTGAAGAATTCTCGAAAGACATTCTTGAGATATCGTGTTCAGGGGAATGGGAGAGACAGAAAACCTGAAACATAGTAAGCAGCAGGAAATAGTCTGGGCCGGATGGAACAGGAAAATATCTGAGCTTTCAGTCGATGGGTGGTGCCCGAGTAGAGCATGCAGAAGGCAGGATTTGATGCATTAATCCCCCTGTGTTTTCTGTTTACAGCACATCAACACCGGAAACGCTCCTCATGGCCTAAAGGTCTTACATCTTCTATGTGTACGGCACCTTTTATTCATTCCAAGATTTTTGTATTTTTCCAGTTTCATGTCTGTCGCATGTGAGAAATGTCATCGAAACACCAACTTGCTTGCTGAGAATCTTCCAGATATGATCCTGAAAGTAACTTTAGAGAGGTGTACCTGGTTCTTGCAGTGCAGGAATGTGCCCCATTCTTCAGCTTTGACACCTAAACACACAAGATAAGATAAGATAAGCCTTATGAGTCCCACAATCAGGAAATTTAAGTTGTTTAAGTCGTTTCACAGTGATTCGTCCAAAAGGTAGAAAGACAATACAATTAATGTGTGTGGGGGAAATTTTTCAATCATAAAGATTACATATTAACTTATAGTGGGGTCCAAAAGTCTGAGATCACGTCTCAAACTTTTGAACCCCACTGGATCTTGATGAATGTGGATCAAATGTTCCCAAAAGAAATGACAGGGCTAAACAAAGAGGCAGACAAAATAAACAGAGACCTGAGTAGCTGTTTGAGGCATTTTGATTTATCCCATTTCCTGAAAGAGTAGTGAAGAAGAGGAAGAAAGACTGCATGTTAGAAAAGAGATAGCAAAGCTATACAAGGAGAAGTTAGCAGTTCAAACAGTGAATAAAAGGTGCCTTGCCTAAGTGTTAATCAAACTTCAACTAACGCAAGCAGATTCCATGCAAAGGCAGAAATAACAAAGCTGCTGCCCTAAGAAAAATTTGCTGATATTTAACACATTAGAACTTGTAAAATTGACTGTGTTAAAAAGAACATTTGAGGCAACCACACTCTGCAGAAAATAACAACACGCAGTTTTATATTTGGTTACCATTCTCGGTCTTCTGTCTCTCCTGCAGAGGGGCAATATTAACTAGCTGCAACACCAGCGGTCGTCTTGTAACTATTCCTGATCCTCGAGGCAAGAAGTCCCGTCCGACCAGGCTCTCAAGCACGGAGCTCTTTCCACTGCTCTGTTGTGGCACAAAATGAGATTAATTCAGAAACATTTCAAGAAGCCCAGAACACACACCAGGCTGCCTGCTGAAGGCCATCACTGTGTGTCCTGTGACCCAGCTCTCCCGGGCAAACATACAAACTGGCAGAACAGAGAGAAAATAGCTGCATTCTGATTCTAAAAAACACTACTTGCATGTATAGATACAGAGAATAATATGTGTGGTTTTACTGAATTATTTGGCATGACGCAGCACAACGTGGCTGGAAAGCAAAAGTCGCCCTGTGGAGATTAGCTGAACTGGGTTGACCCTGGATCAGGACTGAAGACCTCTTGTAATTAAAAGGCTGATACACCCTTTTTATACGGAAGTACACAACTGAAGATTCCTCCCTAACATCTACTGGTGGTCGCTAACATCTACTGATGGTTGGCGGAAGACCTTAAAGTGTAAAAGGGATATTCACCACTGTGTTGTGAAAAGTAAAGTGAATTTAGGCAGATTCTGTCGGTGTTGTGTGTGCAATATACCCATAATCAGTACATTCTCAATATCTGTTCAAACTCTGACTTAAATCAAACTTTAAAGTTTTGGCAACAAGCAGTGAAATTCAGAGAGAGTTGTAGATTGTTTTGTTTTTATAAAGCTTTCATTGTTTTTGTTTTTTTTCTTGACTGACCTGAGATCCAACCACGACAATCTGAGGCAGCTGAATGACCTCTGCACCCACTGTGAGGAAGACCTCCTGCAGCCGGTTGATGGTGGGGATAAGAGTGTCCATCCTTCCGATAAACTGAGTTCACCTACTGAAACAGGAGAAACGCGGATAAACAGAGCGAACGTGCAGCTAAGTGAATCAGATCATGTCGAATCACACAGGAACTGGAATAAGGTTAAATAGTAGCTCTGGGTTAGAACATGTTCATCCCAGGAGGTCACTGCCTGGTCCTGATGAGAGAGGGGTGTAACGCCCCAGCATCAGCTCCACCACCACCGAGACCGAACGCTAGGATTTCAGGACACGTTTCCATCCACGACACCGACCCACCGTCAGAGTTACATGTGCATGATTGATGCGGCAGCACGGGGCAACATAAACGTCATAATGCCAGCGATGTTAGCTGGCTGAAGCTAATTAGTAAAGGCAGGAAGTGACATATACATGCTAGCTTGGAGCTAACGCTACGCTAGCTTAGCGGCAGGAGGAACCGAGGCTCCGCTTCAACCTCACCGATGTTCAGCACGACGTTTCCCTCCTTATCAGACGTCCGTCATGCTTTGTGGAAAGAAGGTGAGCGAGGACGACAATACATTTTAACCCAAAATGTCACCCAGCGTTAGCAGCCAAGGAGATACCCGTCGGTTTGGAAAATGGGCGGTATGAGCGTCCCTCTCAATCAATTTGATTGGTCGTAAAATATGTCTCACGAGTGTTCTCAGGATCTGATTGGTCGACACGTATACAACGTTGTTTGGTCCCGCCTTTTGAAGTCCCTCATGACGCGGACGTCCCTTTTTTAAACCACTTCCACTTTTATTATTGTTAGATCGAAACACTTCTCATCAACTATCATCACTTCTCTGAAATAAAATAACAAGAAACAAACATGTATTATTTCAGTTTTAATGTATGTGTATATATATATATATAAACATATTTACAAATCATACAATGACAATCTGTTATTAATGGGATAAAACATGTTATTACCTTTGCAGTTCGCGTAAATGATTAACAGAAGACACCCAGCAATCATCATCCAACACAGACATTACTAATAAATAGCCTCCAGTAAAAATGAGTGTCCCCGGGGGTTGTAGCAGCCTGAGATCATGTGAAACAACAGCGTGAAGGGATTCCTTTGTGTGCAAACATTATGTGGTCAGGCCTTGTGTCACGACTGCAACATCGATGACGAGGATTAATCCAAAGCGGCAACTTTTTTCTTATCAAAGCCCTTTGGTCTTATCCCGCTCTTTTGGTCTTGGATAGGAAAGCCCTGTTGCGGAGACAGTCGGTGTTATCTGTGTTCACTTAGCCACTGATTAGGCAGACACCAGGGGCTCTGTGCAAGAAAACACATTTTTTTCCATGCCTCACACACTCTAAACACGTTATGCATCTAGATTACAGAGCTCCTCTGGAAACACAATCACAAAAAGCAACTTCCAACTCGGCGTTCTTAGTCCATGTACGAGGTTTCCATTCCCTCGCCGTCTGGGTGGAGGAGTCTTCCCGCTAAGCGCTCAATGTCATCCAGACTTAGTTGTCGAAGTGAACGCTCATAGTCCTTGAAGAAAAAAATATAAACATATAAAAAAATTGAGAAACAGCGGGATAAAAAACATTTTAACCATGATAAGCTTTATATATTGTTTTATATTTAACAGAGCATGGGAGGATATAAAGGATGATTGTCTGTACGTTTCAGTCTGTGTAGTCTCAAGATACATTATGCATGTATCTTCCTTACCTTTAAGTACCGCTACATAAAAGTGTTCAGATCTCCCATTCAGACAGTGGTAATGCACAATAGGAGATGAGGGATATGAGTTGATCTGAAAAGGTTGCAGGTAATGTCCTTCCAAGGCGGAGCCAAGCAGGCTAGCGACATCAACGTCAGTTCATAACTGAATGTGTCTGTAATAAAAACTCAATTTAAGCTACACTTTGTAGAGTTTGACAATCTTGTTGGGTTCTTAGCAGTTGACCTATGCAAACTTCTGTATCTGGTCTTGTAGCTTTCCACCTTGTAGTGGCTTGAACAGATTGGGTTCCTTTTCTGTTCAAGACCAGTGACAGATAATTAACTCAAATGAAACGTTTGGTAAAAATGAGACTGTCACCTGCCGATCCAAATGTTATGACTTGTCAAGGCTTGTCTGAAGATATTAAGCGAAATGACACAGCACCTACAGAGTCTAAACTTCCTGTTTCTTACAAATTTGCACGAAGACAACTGCACACCTTGCCCATGTTTGGACAGAGATGAAACAGTCCTTTTTCATCTCTTGTGATGACTAAAGATAACATCATAAAATATCTAGTCACTAAATGGAGGGGCCACATTTATACAAACAGAGCAAGACGCGAAATATTAATATAATATTCTCATATTTCCAGAGGAAATCTAATTATTTCCTCGCCCTTAGATCCACGTATTCAATTATAACTGGGTTTAAGCCATTTCAAGCTTCAAGTCGTAAATATATTCAGTCTGCAGCCTCTACTAGTAGCTTAATATTATATTGTTCAGCAACTCTAGATACCTCCATCTCAAAATGGATGTCCAGAAATTTATTTTTATCAAACTATTATGCCTAGGTGCAAAAATGTCGCATTTAAATACCTTAATAAGCTGTTCATGGACTTTTGCTGCATCTGCTGGACTGAAGTTTCTTGCAAGTATCATGGACACAGTCTGCCACACCCCTCCATGTATGTTGCTGCTGCTGCTGCTGGAAGCCATCCCTGAAGCTGCAGTCCTCTCCCCCACTGGGCGGATCACGAGATTCAATTTAGCCTCTGGTCCAATGGAGTAATCGCTAAGTCTGTGTTCATCTGAGGAAAGCAATGTAGTATACAATAATATGATTAAAAGAGACTGATCCGTAAAGAATAGCTATGAACAAACATTTTGAAACACTTGATAATTGGCCAATTTACCTGCAAGTGCTTTCCCTTTATAGAGCAGCCGCTGCTGGTTTGCTGGTATGTTGAGACGTTCAGACACAAGTTCTTTCACTGTGTAGACTTTCTCATCTTCAGTCACCTAGAAGATAAACAACACAAGCACAATACATGATCAAAACGCAGTCTGTCTTTTGGTTTAGGAGCATAGTCAATTTTCATGTTATTTTGCATTAGCTTGACATAAAACAAATGTAAATACCCACGTTCAATGAGGAATTCACTTACTCACACACCTTGCTATATCCTACACATTAGTCTAATAAAAATTAAGGAAAACGAGTGGCCTACAGTGGTATTATCCACACCCTAAGCCCAGCAGAACAGCCAATAACAGGGATGTTACGGAGTGGACAGGCCCTTCTTTAAATTACAGAGCTGGGAGAAACACATGTTTATCTTAATCACTGGCAGATTAAAGACGATTTCAGAGTCACAGATTAAGCCTGGTTCTCCCTATTTGACAAAAAAATGTAATAAAATGCTTAAGATCAAAACAAATACAAATCACTCTGTTTTTATCACAAAAACATCAGACTCAGGGATTATTTAAATGCACATCTGCCCCCTACACTCTCATACTATCCTGATTTGGTTCAAAAAGCTACATTCCTCTGGGTTTCTACATAATATGAGTGGCTTGTTTTAGCCTCGGTTTGATCCAGTATCGTCATCCCTCTAAAACATGTGGGGCTCCACCTCGGGCGAGGATTGACCTACAGTGGGCAAACAAGTCGGAGACTATTGAGTGATGGACCAATGCTGGTAATTTGTAACGTGGTAAGCTGCTGTGCTGCCACAACATAACGTACTTTCCTAAAATGCTGCGTATGAAGTTATATATCGTTGTATCTGCCTCACCTTCAAGTGCAGCCACCCAAAGAGTTTCAGAGCTCCCGTTCAAACAGTGGTGACGAACAATAGGAGAGAACGGGTATGAGTCGATCTGATAACGTTGCAGGTATTGTCCTTCTCAAGGCTGAGCCAAGCAGGCTAGCTCTGTTCGTACCTCAACGACGATGTGTCTGTTATAAAAACTTAATTTAAGCTACACTGTGGAGATGGTGATTGTGTTTGGTTCAGTAGTAACAATAGTTTATACTGCAGCAGTGTGGGTTTGGTAGCTGTCCGTGTGTTAGTTCCGCTGCGAACCAGCTAGGCTCCCTGTATAGGCTAATGTGGCGAGTTAAGCTAGCGTCAAGGAGCTAACATTAGCAGTTAGCGGACGGTGGGGCTGAACTCACCTGCACGCTGCATTCTTTGCCTTGGAGCGGTTTCACGGTCAGGATCATTTTCAGCCACACTCTGGACTAAACACGACAATCCGTTCCTGGATGGAAATTCAACTGTGATCAAGTGACGTTACTTTGCTCGTTTAACACAGCTCTCCTCTTGTCAACGGACCATCTTCTTCTCCGGCAGCTTCGAGCGGCCTTTCGGATCCCAGGGAACACTGCTGCCACCTAATGGCTGCGGTCAGGACAACTCCACCCGAAATTTAGAGGGACGTGGCAAATCCTTTCGCCAGTGTAGCAGAACTGGCTGAATGTGTGGAAGCGTTTTCATCCCGTTAAACCCCTAACCATGAATCTAGTAAGACACATCCTCAACCTAATGACTTACTGTCTCAAATAACAACATACCATCTTAAAATAATGCCTTTATATCGAAGAATATGACTTAATGTCTAAGAATAATGACTTAATAGCTCAGCATAATGACATAATATCTCAAAATAAAGACTTAGGCTATCTCAAAATAATAGCTGCACTAACCCAAACCCACTGGGTTCCTGCACACATAACCTTCATACGATGAAGGTTACTCTATCTCTCCAGTTACTAATAAAGCTCTGTCCAGTTAGACAGACAAAGGGATATAAGAACTGGGGTTAATGAAAATGCAAGAGAATTCAAAACCAGCACAAATTAGTCCTCCCCGCGTTACATTAAGTTTTACTCAATCTGCGTCCCTGAAATTCAAGTATGTGTCCCTTCTGTATTTCCAAAAACACTTTTAGCATTTTGACTCAAAACACTGTCATGAAAATGAAATAAACATGGACACTACAGGGGTTTATCAGGCAATCCATGCCCAACATACTATATTGCCATCTTTCTGCAGCACGAACCTGAGAAACGAGAATACATTAAACAGCAGTATCATTGCTTAGGTTTCCATGGCTGTGACCAAACAGCTGCACTCCAGCTGTTGTCCTGAATGAGCTTTGCTAATGAAAGAATACTGCATAGTCTCATGCAGTATGCGTTGAGAGCACAGCATCCTGGTTTTAATGTTACTATCAACGCATGTCCTACTCTTTGTGCAACAAGCATACTTTGTCAGGGTGAAATTTAAAATTAATTACACTGCATACAGTACAAGCGACACAATCGTTTTGTACTAACACAAGAAAACTTCTGTCAAAGTCATACACAACACAATATGGATAATGGGTACACAGTTGTAGCGATGGTGGATACATGTGTATTCACAACAAATGAGCTGTTAAAAGACCTATCTCGTACATAACTAACCGTCAGGTAGATAAACTACAGGTCTATTAGAAGAATGTAGATAAACCATTAATATTAGAAGAAGACAATTTCCTTCTCAATCAGAGAAACTGTTTCTGTTTACACCTTAATTCTTATATAGCTTAAAAACCCAAAGAAAATAATTAAATAATTTCAACATGCATCAGTAGACATTCAATTATCTGAAATAATTTGAATAGAACATGCACTTGTCAAAGTGTAGGTGTGCTATGTCTTGAAAAACAGCTTCGGATTCCTATAACTTGTGCACTTGTACCAACTTTCTGGAGGCCAACTATGAATTACGAAATGTGAAAATGGATTAAAAAAAATAGAACTGTACTTGTGTAACAGTGTATTTTATATAGGTGCATCATTGTCAGCTGTATAGCCAGTTACAATTTTTAAGTGGTTCGCATCAAAAGGTAATTTCTGCTGATGTCACCACCCTGGGCTTCGTGGACAGGCAAGCCAGCATCTAAAGCATCCTCCTGGATGGCTCCCTGTGTGAACAGTCAGGCGGCGGCTCGCACAGAATTTGCGCTTCCGCCTCAGGTGTGTCCCTGAAGGACACGCTGCGGTGATAGAGACAGAGATGAATCAAAAAAGATTAAATTATCAGGTGCACAATTCAGAAAGCACCGCAAAGTAGAGGAGAAGAAAGAACAATATAGAGGTAAGAATCACCCCGATTGTGAACATAATTGTTTATTTTTGTCGACATGACATGATATGCTATCAGTACAGCTGATTTCAGACTCTTTTCATATTTTTTATTATATATTTGTATTGTTTTTTATAGCTTACAACTTTGTCTGCCTGTGTGTGCATCTGTACACAGTCCAACAGTTTGCGTGTGTATGTTGGGGGGCGCCAATTTGAAATCTCGCCTATAGGGCCTTAACCATCACAATTAAATAAACCAAACTATATCATAAAAATAAACTTTATTTCTATAGCAGCTCAAAGTTCTTTAAATGCAATACAAGTGACATTCAAAGCAAGAAGAGAATACATTTTAAGACATAAAAAAAAGAAGCATGTTGTAATTATGAAAAGAAAGGGAAATTAAAAGGATCTCAGGAGGAGAAGCTTAAAGTCAATTCTGTGTGTAACAGGCCGCCACTGAAGAGCTGCTAGAATTGGACTAGTCTCTTCTTGGTTCTGGTTAACTCTGACCTAAACTGGATTCTAACCCTAAATGTAAGTCTAACCTCTTAAATAGCCCATTGAAAAATGTGATGACCAGCCCAAATGTCCTAACTTACCCCAAAATGTCCTGTCGTGGTAATTTCTACAATCCCACCTCAACAACAAGGAACGAGACACAAACCTCTTACAGTATTGTCACACTTTAATGCTCAGAGCATGGTGCATACAACAAAGGTTAGTTTGTAATAGGCACACCGATGGGAAAACAGTTCTTTATACATTTAGCTAACCCCTCCCACTCTGGTTGGGGTTGTTACAAAGTCAAAGGTCGGGATCTTCTGATCACATGAAAACAACAATGCTTTAGTTAAAGCAGTCAGGCCAAGATTCATTCAGTAGTTCAGGATACAGCATGATCAGGGTCACATTGTATGAGATTCAATGATGATCAATCAAAGGGGAAATAAACATGAACATGTTGTGGTCACAATGTGACATTTCCCTTACAGTCCTCACTTCAATATAAGTAAATAAACACATACTCACAAGTTTCTGCAGCTATCCTGACTTTATTTTGAAATCCAATCATTGTGGACAGCCTAACCAAAAACCTTATCCTTAACCATGACCAATTCAAGCCCAACTCTAACCTTAACCTAACCACAATTCACATAATTAACCCTAACCTTAGCTAATTAGTTAATTCAACCTCGTTAAAAATAGACAAATTCAACCTCTTCAAAAAGACATTAGGTCCAAAAATTAAGTCAAGTATATATTTAATGCCTTGCAATGGTTATAAACTATTAAATGTCTGACAATTTATGATACTGATTAATAGGTTAATTATATTCTCATCAGATTAAATGTAAACCTTTATTATTTCTATTTATTTATTTTGTTTATGGAAGAGTTGTTGCTGTTTCTAAATATGAACAGCAGGGGACAGTTTGTCTGTTCTATAATCTTAATCGATATTATTAAATGTAACTTTTAATAATGCAAATAAAACTTAATATAGGTGTTATAATGTCTATCACATCCACAGATCTATTTAGGACCACTTAAGTAACCTAGAAGACAAGGACACAAAACTTACTTCATGATAAACAAAATTTCAAGTAAAGCAATATACTTTTTAAATTTGTGTTAATTACATATATCTTAGGGTTTAGTTTACTGCTTCAACTTCATTTTTGGAGTTTTAATACTCCACAGTCCGTAACTCTACATTCATAGTTTGGCCTTTCATTGGAAGTCTGGATCTCCTCCAGCCTCTTGAGGACATCAGCCCCCTCCACCACTTGTCTGGAACGAAAACAAAGACATTGAGTACAATTCTAAGAAAAGATTGCACAGACAGGGGAAAATTACTGTATTTGTTACACGAACCCAAAGGCAACGTAGGTCCTGTCCATCCAAGTTGTTGGCTGCAGCGTGATGTAAAACTGGGATCCGTTGCTGTGGGAACCCTTATTGGCCGTCCCGAGCACTCCACGCTTCGAGTGAGGAACAGCAAAACTTTAATCTGAAAGGAGAAAACCCGCAGGTGAACTTCATCGTACAAATAAATCCTTGAATCTCCACCTGCACAGTGTGGTCTCATGGAAATCCTGTCGCTGTAAATTGTTAGAATGGGTTTTTACCTTCGAAAGTTGGTCCGTAGACTGATTCACCTCCGTCGACCTTTACTTCCTGGATAAATATCTACAACAGTGAAAGATACAGTTGTGGTTTTTTCCAGTATCACCCTGATCTAGTGGCACGATGCTTTTACAAATATAAACAAGGATTGGCCAGCATGCTCTTCAAGAAAAATATCGACCTGATGGCCAGAACTGCAATGCCACATTTACATTTTGTTATTTGATTAAAACAATCTGCTCAATCCCATTCACATTTACAGCACTGATAATATATTGACGTAGGTCTCTCATCTACAGTTTTCCTATAGAGTAAATCACAACAAATTCTAAAACTCGACAGCGATAATATGAAAACCAGTACCTCCACCTTGCACCGAGCCGTTGGGCACTACCCGGTGAAAGTTAAAGTTTTCAGAAGTCTTTGGACATCTAGATCTTAGAACAGCTGAGGGGAGAGGAGGAGAAGGACAATGTGTCTTGAGAACCTCAGTCACCTCTAAACACAAAGGCTGATATAACAGCGGAGGTAAACAATGTTGAAACACATGAATGTAGATCCTTAGTGGGTCTTGAGTTTTCTCACCTCAAACAACAACCTCCCCGCTGCTTCTCCTGCTATCTCAATGTCCATGAAGACAAACTGATGCTATAATGAAAGCACAGAGACATTTCTGTTCACTTGTGAGAGTCACTGGAGCCTTGAGACAAAAAGTCATAACTTGCATATTAATAAGATAAAACATATCCACCCTACGAATTCAGAATTCCTCACCACTGCTTTGTTCATGATAGATGATGCACATTTTTATTTGGATCTGAACCAAATTGCACACACTCGTAAAAATCAGTCCCTATTTTTTCCATCAAGATCAAATAATTATTTCCTGGGAAATCTGCAAAACAAATGTCAAAAGCACAGTATCTCGCAATGTTAAAGAAAAAAAAACAAGAAAATGGATCAACACCTAAATTGACTGTGTTCCTGCTTACTTATAAACAAAAGGAGATAATAATCTACTCCCACACCAGCCTGTCCAGATCCACAGAGCCGGTCCGCGTTACCAGACGATTGCGGCACAGCTGCGTCCTTTCAGGATTTTTTGGAAAATTTAGATATCACCTAAAAGTCAACATCAACTGCAATACATTCCCTCCATACCCACAAATCATGTCTCCAAGCAGCGCGGCTGTCTGGACAATTGGCCCACAAAGAGCAACCTGTGCCTCTCCGTCCACAGCCCCGCTGCCACACATTTACCACGGATACTCACGTGTTGCTGTTGTGCAGTTGACCCAGCGACAGTCTGGAGAGGTTGTGCACGTAGCACATGTCAGGCCGGAACATGTATCTGCAAAGGGGAAACATGCATTAGATTAATGTAGAGTTCCCATATTCCTGCATGTGGTTAGAAAACGAAAGTAGATTTTCCAGAGGTTGCTGTAGAAAACAGGCTCTGCCATACGACAGCAAAGTGAAATCTGTCATCATACGACACATGATAACACAGGGTCCTGGATTGGAACAATCATAGGCTTTATTAAAAGAACACAACACAGGGTTAGGCATGTCATGTAGAGAATGTTGCATAACAAGTTGATCTGGCCTGTGCTACCTGACCTACTGGATCAGACACACACACAAAACACACACAAAACACAACAGACATGACACAACACACAGCAGCAAAACAATGTGAGTTTAGGACCCTCTGCTGTACATGCTAGGCGGCTAACGCGTTAGCTGGTCGTCACAACTTGAGAGCAACTCTCCAGCGTGGAGGCAAAAGTGTCAACTCGCTCAAAGGAACGAGTTATCGATTGTGAAAGCTAAAATAAAAAAAAAAACAGGGAGGGAGACGACAACTGTCCAACGAGGAAGCGACACGTCTAATTGTTTCCGTCTAAACACCGGTGCGGTCGGCGGTGTTTTCCCCGAGCTGAGGGGGGGAACACGTCCGGCTGTGGCTAGCCGCTTAGCTCGGCTCGAGGAGAGGAGAGAGAAGGAGGGAGAAGAAGGACGTAGCAAACTTACCGGAGTCCGCCGCGGCTGGTGAGACAGAGAGAGACACGACTGCGGAGAAAACAGCAGCTTCCCGGACATGAGTGCGGACTTCTCTGCCTGGAAACGTGTATAGACTTATCTTATTTATCTTCTGTCTCAGTCTTCAGTCACCTGTTAAGACCAGCATCATTTACCCCTGAACCAGCGCGGAGAAAAATAAAATAAAAATAAATAAAATTATATAAAATTATATAAAATTTTATAAAATTATATAAATTTAATTAAAATAAAATATATATAAAAAATAAAAAAAAATGCGCGCGCACATCCTGCGCAGAAGTCCATTGCGCACATCTGCGCAGAAGTCCATTGCGCACATCTGCGCAGAAGCCGCAGAAGTCCATTGCGCAGAAGCCTACTGCGCAGGAATTGCGCGCGCAGTTTCCTTTTTTTATTTTAATTTTTTATTATATTTTATTAAATTTTTATTTTTTTCAGTTTTTCTTTTCTATTTAATTAATTTAAATTTACATAGTGTAATTTATTTAGCAATTAATAGGTCATCGAAATCCTGCCAATTTTAAGAGTTCAGTATATTGAACGGCATGAAGAAGAGAGAACATGGGATTCGAACCTGGGACTTTCTTGTTGAAGAACAGTCACTTTTTCCAACTAGGCTACACAGCCTGTTAATTTCCGGTTGGAACTAGGGTACTAAATAGAATGTACAAATTACCGTGTGTCCGTGTCATTCTATACTGCTTTTGATACACACTTCAGAGAAAATATTTAATACTTTACTGCACATATTTGACAGCCTTACCTAAAAGATAGTTTTATATTTTTGGATTTTAGATATTGGATGATTTAACATGCTTTAAAAACCTATTGTTAGAGAATAACCCAGTAGCTTTCTAAACTTTTGTTCTAACGCCTTACAAGAATAACAGTCTGCTGCTGCTTGTTTCCATGTGATGTCCTGAGGCTGCCCCCTGCTGGCTGCTGGGTTCCTCTGCTGCTCTTGCTTGGTTTGTGCAGCTTGTGATTAACTAAAGTTGTCCATAAAATAAAATAATTATTATCCTTCAAGGGCAATTTGATGTACAACCAGCAACCAGTGCACGACAAAAATAAACCAATATATACAATGTAAATAAAACACATTATAAAAACCCTATAGACTAAGTAGCAGGGGAAAATGAGCTATTAATGAATTAATTGATAAGTCGACCAACAGAAAATTACCCGTCCACTATTTAGAAATTCTACTTTTAATTTCATGTTGTGTTTTCCTATAATTATTAATGTTGGTGACATTTCCTAGATAAATGTGTGGAGGTTTTATTATCTCTGCTAAGGAGGTTATGTTTTCATCTCTGATTTGTCAGTCAACAGGTTTATGTAATAAGCTACTGGAGGATTGGGGATGCAAGTTTGCGTGTGTATGTTGGGGGGCGCCAATTTGAAATCTCGCCTAGGGCTCCAACATTGCCAGGGCCGGTCCTGACCAGTGAGCTGAGCTCCCAACTACGGTTCGGAGCCGAGACACTGGCCAGAGAAGAAAACACTTGGAATACGTTGCTTGTTTGGTCTGCATATGTGTGCCATGGGTGATGGGTAACGTAGTGCGAAGTCGAGTTAGTTGGTTTCGGTTAGGCTACATAGCGGACATTTTACGGGCACTGAGCAACGACATGGTGAAAGCATTCGATTTAGACAGCGTCTCTCCTGAGGAGAAAGTATTGAAATGTCCTGAGGGTCAGTGAACAGGTAAGGGTTGGGCACGTGACAGTTCTAGGCCAATGGCTGTAGGGTTTTGTGGGATGGCAGGCTCTCATTGGCTGATGAGTTGGCGTATCAAGGGTGAATGAGGAAAGGGAGTGAAGAATACAGTGGTGGATGATGAAAGTGTCGGAGTTACGAACAAGAAGTGTGTCGTGTTCGCGGGACTTTAATAAAGTTACACATAAAGAGAGAAGTTTCCCGTTGTCTATACGCGAGGACGCTACAATATGAACGTGTTCACCGTTCAAATTCATTATTTGTCATTGAGTTGCGTTCAGTTCATCGTTCTGATAAAAGTGAACGTGTTCAATGAACGCGTTCTTTTGCGTTCGTTCATGCACAACACTGTACTTTACTACATATATTCTCGTCACACTGTGTGACCCTCCGTGGCGTGGCGTGAAAGTTTGATAACCCGCCATCAAAACACGATGTTCTGTATCTCGGACATACATGGACCATGAATCCTTCGATGCTGAGCCGTCAACAAACAACTCCGCTCCGGTAGAGACAGTGGTCATAGATCAGAGGAATATTTGATGTCTCGTGAACATTTCAACTGAAAGTGTGATAATTATATATCAGCCACTGTGACTATAACCACAATTAAAATGCTATCAAACACAGTTTACATTATACTGCTGTTGCGTGCGTTTGTATGAAATAGGCAACACGTCATAGTGACAGTGCGAGTGAAAAATAATAGAAAGTCCCAGTGCGGCTGCTTTTATATCTTTCGCATGTTGAAAACATTCAGGAGTGAAATGATTGGGGCTCAGACCCACCTATATTCCCCAGGGCTGTGCAACTCTCTGAAGACAATCTGACCCAGTTGGGATCAGACCAGCTCGTGCATTTCTCATTACACGTCCTCCACAGTGCTGATCACGTGGTTGGCTGCTGTGTGCGCTCAGCCCTGGTCCTGTCAGCCCCGCAGCGGGAGAGCCGGAGCATCCTTCACTGAGGAGATCTGCACCTGTCGACTGGACACACAGCAGCTCGACCTGAGCAGCACAAGTCAGCACAAAGACTTCCACAGCAGACTGCACGTGGTGAGTGATCTGTGTGTGTCTGTGTGTGTGTGTGTGGTGTTATAATCTGCAGGACTGTTTGTAAACACAGATGTTTTAACATGACTCATTTTCTTTTGTCAGATTTGATCATTTTTCTTTTATGCATTAAAAAGACGTGTAGCTGCGGGCGCGCCTCTGACCCAAAGTGAAAAACAAAATCAATATTGAATTTCCGTTGGGACCTAGAGTGTGTGGCATTCAATTTAGAGTTTATAGTGACCTTTTTTATTTCAAATCAGAGAGGGTTTTTATTGTATTAATCTGCCAGAGCACTTCTAGTTTCTTGTCCCTTATTTTCCCGTGAGTATTACAAGTGTCCTTGATCTCTATTTTCAATTTAAGATGTGGGAGAGAAAGAGGAATAGACAAATCTGTAAAATAATACTCTATCTATCTAGACTGACTGTCTGTCTCTCTATCTATCTATTATATCTTTCCATATTAATCTATTCATTGATATGTCTATATCTTTATATATCTATATCTTTACCTTTCCATTTAGATACGCATGCAGCATACTCTCTTGTCTATGCTAATGAATTATTCTTAATGGAGCCTTTGGTCATTACGGATTCCCCTGATATATTATTTAAAATTTTTGTTGAATCAATATATTAATTATTGTTAATATTAATGTCAGTAACCACAGGAAAAAAGATACACATTCAATTGAGAAGTATCAAGTTTTGGATCATCTGAAATTACTGCAACAGGGGGAATCAATGCAAATTATACTAATGCAGAAATCTCACTCCCTCTGTGTATGTACCCTATGTGGATGTGTGTTTTTCTGTGTTTTGAAATCTGGTATTTGCAGGAAATGGGGACACTGCGGGACCTCCAGTTTGCCCTGCAGCTAAAGATCGAGGAGCTTCGCCAGAGGGACACGCTGATAGACGAGTTAGAGCTGGAGCTGGACACCAAGGATGAACTTATTCGCCGACTCCAGGAGGAGCTGGATCGCCACAGAGCCACCGTCTCCCTCCCAGGAGCCTCTACAGCCAGTGCAGGTATACATGCTGCTTCAATGTGTCACATTTGGACTCCCCCACACAGGCAGCACAGGCCCCTAAACCCTGTGTTTTATTTTCCCCATTAGTTTGCTCAGCTCAATTCGAGGACGGAGCCAAAAGGAAGACAGTCATCTTTGAGCCTTTCAGTCTGGAGCCGGGGAATCTGGCCATGGTTTCACATAAAAGCTGCTGTGACAAAAGCCAGGCGTAAGAGCACACAGCGTTCCCTCAGCCCCCACCTGCGCACACTGAACAAATCTGCCTCACAAATGTTCAAGGCTTCACCCAACCGCGTCTCTCAGACTCTGAATAAATACAATATTTCGAATCATTTTCAAACTCTGTTGCTCATGTCGCCGAGTATGACTTAAATGTGACATCATGCATTCTGTCCCCTCAGGTCCCACAGGCTGATTCAGGCAGCGTTTTTGAAAAACGACTTGTTGAAGAACCTTGACGAAGGAGAAATCGTGGCCGTCATCGCCTGCATGTATCCCACCGCCATCAATCAAGGCTGCTGTGTCTTTCAGGAGGGAACCACCGGGGCCCAGGCTTATGTTTTAGAAGGTGAATCATTTCTTTCTTACACCAGATATCATTAATCAAACTGCAGCACACCTCACACTTCTGTCAACATCACTAACACCTCAGTGAGATGACAAGTGCTCAGATGAAACATTGGATTTGATCATATCTTTTGTGTAGCTGTTTTTACACGCCCGCCTCACAATTCATTTATGCCTTGTGTCGAAATGTCAAGGGATGATTTCATAATCTGTTGTTGGTGCAGGGCATCGCGGACAGCTCACGACAGCCCTCCTCATTCGCTGACACATTAACACGCTGTTTGCTCACTGACTGTGTGTTTATTTATTACAGAAGGGAGGATGGAGGTGACAAAAGACAGAGAGAGGCTGCAAACAATGGAGCCGGAGGATGTGTTTGGAGAGCTGGCTCTGCTCTACAACTGCACACACACCTACTCTGTCTCAGGTAGCAAAGCGGGTTTGGTTTTGTCTTCCTGATTTCTATACTTTTGCATGCAGGTGTCACTGTCACTCCAAAACAACTCCGGTGGAGTTTCACTGTGATTACTCTTGAATTGTTCGGCACATGAATAATTCTTGTTTGAGAGTCGATCAGAAGCAGGCGGATTTCTGGCAGTCGTCTAGGAGAGAAGACGTCGGTTGAATTTAAAAACCAGACCTTTTGATATCTTAGACAACAGCACAGCTTCAAATGTTTTTTTCTCGGAGATGTGGGGAATTAAAACATTTTCTGCTTTCCTGCGCTAACGCTGCCGTTCGAATGCCAAACGCCCTGCCTGCAATCCAGCATGCATTAACTGAATCTGCACTTCGGTAATGATTTCAAAGATAGTTTGCATTCAGTTCTCTCTTCTCATCACTTGTCACACATACATGGTGTTAGATTTAGTGATAATCCCCACTGAAAATAGAAAGTGCTACCATCTCCTTTCAGTGTCTGATCACAGAGTCCTGTGGGAAAACTTTTCTCAGACATCGCATCTGACCTTGTTTCACAAGTAGAGACTGGAAACAACCAGAATCAGTCTAAATTGGAAAAAAAAGGCCTTGTTTGGTCCCTAAGCATCACATTCCCTTTGTGCTGCTTTCTTTATCTTGCAACTAGGAGGCCGTTTCAATTTCATGTTTGTTCTCTGGTAACAATGCTCAGCTCATGTCTGCTCTCCGTTGTCCTTCGCTCCATTCCCATTTCGTTCAGTCTTTCCCTTTGCCTCTGTTCAGGGCCCCACGGTGTTTATCTCCCTCCTGACCTGAAATGACTTTTTTCTCCCTCCATTATTGCCATGTGAGACCATCAATGAGGCGTCTGGTCTCTTTTATTGTGACTGAGATGAAGGTGCAGATGGAAACACGCTGTTCTGATCAGGCTGTGTAGGTTCTGAAGAAAATGTCCGACACTCCTACTGTGAGACATTTGAGAATTGTACTCTGCAAAGGATTCAGAGGCACATGAGATAAAGCAGTGGCCTTGAAATGTGCGTCATATGGTGCTGAAGTGAAAACCGATGGGGTAAATCCAAATGGGCGAACGGAGATATCAAAGCTGCACCTTTTCCTCAGACCCTGGATCTAATTAGACCGTCCAGGGGGACATCTCTTTTGATTTCTAGGAAGCTTTAGTGAATCAATCAATATGGGTCATAATTAATTTACAGCTCTATTATGTAGAGAGAGGTTGATTAAGGCTGAGGAAAGCAGATTAGATTTATATTAAAAATCTTTTCTAAGGACAATAAGCTCACACTTCATTTATTCAGTCTTTTTTTTAATAATGCATACCATCTGCTCTCCAGACTGTACCTCATGATCCTGCAGGGTACCCCCACATCCATCACAGACTATGTGTGTCACTTCCAGCTGTTTCAATACCTGCTTCTCGATTACCCCTCCACCAGAGCTCCGGTGTCACTGACACAACCTTAACCCACTGTCTCTGTCTGTGTCGTGTGATCTGCAGCACTGATGGACAGCAGGCTGTGGGTGCTGGACTGCAAGAGCTACCAGACCGTCCTCATGCAGAGTGGTCTCAACAGCCTGTCTCACACTATGGAGCTGCTTAGCAGGTGAAGATAGGACATGGGACAGGCCCTGAAAGCTGCTTTCTATTCTAATGTCTTCCACACAACATCACCCGGAGGTCACGTTGTTTAGAGGTCACCATGCTGCATTAAAGGCCTTTTACACTCTCCTTAATATTCAAGATTCAAAGATCTTTATTGTCATTTATATTATGGTACCATGGAATGTTAAGAGGCTTCTCTCTTCAGTCAAAGTATATAAAAAAAAGTGTAGTCAAAAATAATAATAGCAGCATGAAGGTTTCAGTTTAAGGTAAATTAACATAACATTAAAGGAAAATGCACTCATTAACTACTCATCATTATGCTGATGAAGGCGTGGGTGAAGTGTTTGAGTCCCCAAAACCCTTTTGGAGTCTCAGAGGTAAACAGCGTTACAGCAAAATCCAATACAACTGAGGTAAATGGTGACCAATTCTTCAAACATATATTGAAAACAGACAAAAAGCATAAAATGCTGCTCCTGTGGTGTCATCCAAGTGTCCCTAAGCCTCGGCATTCAAATTCGACATGAAACGGGTACATTTACACCATGTTTTCAGACAAAATTACCTCTGATCCACACGCGAATGCGGATCCGAAAGGAGGATAACAGCAGATTTGAATGCCGGCATATGAATGGCATAGTGGTGAGCAGTCAATGAGTGAATTTTCATTTTATGGTGAACTATCCCTTCAACATATTTAACCATATAGAATAGAACAAGGCATATTTACTCTTTCATCTTTCATATCAACTCTCCAATATGTTTCTGATATGATTAAGCACCTAGAAAATGTGTAAAATCTAACCGTTAGCAGGTCTGTCACAGTGGATGATATATCTGAGTGTGTCTCTGTTTGTCTGCAGCGTTCCCTTCCTCCAGTCGTTGCCAGAGGATGTCATCATGAAAATGTGTGATCTCATGGAGGAGGTACAGATTAAGTTCCTAAAATCTGAAGCATCGGTATTGTGTGCCCGTTGCTCGCTCTTCAAACTGACGCCAGTCGACAGATTATGTGCGCGGACGGAAGGAGCGTGTGTAAACATGATTGCTTACAGGCCGTCCCTCGGCATTTTCTATTCTCGGCTTCCTTTGCGTTGCATCAGTTAACAAGCAGGTGCATTGATAGCTCCAGAATGAATCCTTCATTGTTACCAGCCCTCATCTCTCTGTGTGTGGAAGAGATGTTTTTTTTTGTTTTTTCATGCTCTTTTTAAATGGCTCTCCACTGTTTTTCTCGCTCCTCACTCTGTGATTTGTACTTCACAGAGGCTCTATACAGAAGGAGACTACATCACTCGACAAGGGGCCACAGGAGACACCTTTTATATCATCAGCAAAGGCCAGGTAAAGCTTTATGCTCTTTGCTGAATGATGAAATAAGGCTTTTCAGAAATTATTCAGTTGTAGTGCGGAGGTGAAATTGCCAGGACAGCTTTAGAAATTGCTTTATGATGGCAATAATTGACTTATGGTGCTTTTCTGCATTGCTCTCCACCATCAGGCTTCGTTTTCCATTACTTCTCCTTTGGATTTGGCAGGTGAAAGTGACTGAAAAGAAGCCGGGGCACGAGGAGCACACAACCCATTCTAAACTCTCTGAGAGACACTGGTTTGGAGAAAAAGCTCTGTGGGGGTAAGATGAAAGAAACAATAGACTTTAACAAGATGCTGCAAAGAAAAGTATGTATAGTTTCAGCAGCTTTTGGGGAAATTATGCTAATATGATAGTAATAAATTCTCTTTTTAAGTTTGTGCTTTGCATTGATGACATTATGTTTGAATGTCTTTAGAGAAGAAGTTCACACTGTGAGTGTGGTTGCTGCAGCTCCAGTTACCTGCCTGGTAATAGACAGACAGTAAGTGGCTGGTTTGCATTCACAAAGTACCTGCACAACTTCTCCAAGTCCCAACAGTCCCCTAATGAAACCACATTTCAATTCACTAGATCAGGATATTTAGTTGCACCAAATTAAACACACTCATAATTATCAGTCCAGTTTTCCTCAAAGCCATAAATTATTCTCTCAGAAATCAATGAAAAGATTGAGACGACCATTATGTTATGTTAAAGAAAGTGGAACAAAAATTCCTGAATCCGCACCAAAAGTAAATGGGTTCTTCCTTGGTTCATCCCCCACCCCTCCACAAAATATTATCGTAATCAGTGCTGCAGTTTTGCATAATTCTTGTTACAAACAAACAAATGCAGACAAAAACATAACCTCCCTAACGGAGCTTATAATATTTACCCTTTTTTTGTCATATATCCAGAGATTTGTAGGATATTCACATGCTTCTGTGTTTCAGGAGCTTTAAAGACATCATCGAGGGGTTGCCGTTAGGCTGCAGTGACGAGATGCAGCAGAGCCGTGACTCCAAAGTCGAGTGAGGAGAATCACGATGCTGACTCGTACAAGAAACACATTTTATCAGCACATATAGAAAAACCCAAAGTACCATCTCACCTCAGCTTCCCCTGTGGGCAGGTCAGACGAGGATGACAGCCTCCTCTCATCCTCCACCTTAAGTGATTTCCACATCCTTGGCACTCTAGCAACTGAGGAGTTTGGTCACGTAGACCTGGTGAGAGTTGATATTAACCCGTGCGACACTGTGATCCCACAGGAGGGTCCATGTTTCTGTGATGTAATCTATTGACTTTCACCTCCGTCAGGTTAAACTAAAGAGCGACATCAACTGTCTCTATGCCATGAGGGTCCTGAGGAAGAAGCTGATTCTCGACAGTGGCCAGCGAGAGCACATCCTGAGAGAGGGGCGCATCCTCATGGACACTCACTGCCCATTCATTGTCAGGTGCCTGACAATACTTATCTAATAAATGTGTTTTTCAAATAATATTTTAATATATTGATGATTGCAAATATTATAACTTGTTGATTACAGGCTACATAAAACCTTCAGAGAGCCTGAGTGTCTGTACATGTTGACAGAGGCTTGTCTTGGAGGGGATCTATTCAGTCTGCTCACAGATAAGTAAGTATTTTTGAATTGCAAGAAATGTAAAATTCAAAACATGTTTTGTCATCACACTGATGAAATATTTATAATCATAGCTTTCATTTTAAGCCTTTAACCGGGGTTTGATGTGTTGCATCACATATTTGTTTAAATCGCCCCCCCCACCCCCCTGCGCACTATTTCAGAGGATGTTTGGACGAGTGCAGCACCAGGTTCTACACAGCTTGTGTTGTCGAGGCCTTGACCTTTCTCCACCGCAGAGGAGTCATCTATAGAGACGTCAAGCCGGGAAATGTTGTGCTGGACCAACACGGTTATGCCAAACTGGTGCTACACCTTTTCATAATTTTGTTTACTCTGTTTTAAATTATTGATTGATTATTTCATTGTCATTTTAACTAAAGCTATCTGTAGTGATGTATGCGTTTTGCAGGCTGGCACCAGATGTATGAAGCAGGTGGAGGTGGGTAAGAGAACCTGGACGTTCTGTGGCTCACTGGGCTACATGGCGCCGGAAATGATCCTGAGCAGAGGCCACAGTCTGTCTGCAGACTACTGGTCCCTGGGCGTCTTTGTGTTTGAGCTGCTGAGTGGTGGGTGAGTACTGTGCAGGCCGGCAGGAGTTTTTCAGCTCATCTGTTGAGTTGCAGATTAATTGCAGTGATTGTGACAGTTATTTATTTTTTCTCTCTCTCCAGGCTCCCGTTCAGTGGCTCTGACACAATGAAGATTCTCACTGCAACAATTGGTGGCATCGATCAGATCGACTTCCCCGAGAACATCAGCACAAGTGCCTCCAGTCTCATAAAGAAACTGTGCAGGTGACTACAGCATGAATTATTATGTGAATGTTAATAATGAACCTACCTACCCACCCACCTGCCTACCTATATACCTATCTACCTACTTACCTACCTACCGACCTACCTATCTACCTACTTACCTACCTACATACTGACCTATTTATCTACCTACCTACCTTCCTATCTACCTACTTACCTACCTACTTACCTACCTACCCACCTACCTACCTACCAACCTGAATACCTACCTACCTATCTACCTACTTACCTACCTACCTACCTATCTACCTACACACCCACCTACCTACCTACCGACCTGACTACCTATCTACCTATCTACCTACCTACCTACCTACCAATTTACCTACTTACCTACCTACATACCGACCTATTTATCTCCCTACCTACCTCCTTACCTACCTTCCTATCTACCTACCTACCTACCTATCTACCTACTTACCTACTTACCTACCGACCTATCTACCTACTTACCTACCTACCTACCTATCTACCTACTTACCTACCTACCTACCGAACTGACTACCTACCTACCTATCTACCTACTTACCTACCTACCTACCGACCTATCTACCTACTTACCTACCTATTTATCTACATACCGACCTGACTATCTATCATCGATAGAGGTAGTGGCATCGATCAGACCGACTTCCCCAAGAACATCAGCACAAGTGCCTCCAGTCTCATAAAGAAACTGTGCAGGTGACTACAGCATGAATTATTATGTGAATGTTAATAATGAACCTACCTACCTGCCTACCTATATACCTATCTACCTACTTACCTACTTACCTACCTACCGACCTACCTATCTACCTACTTACCTACCTACATACTGACCTATTTATCTACTTACCTACCTTCCTATCTACCAACTTACCTACCTACCTACCTACCAACCTGACTACCTACCTACCTATCTACCTACTTACCTACCTACCTACCTACCTACCTATCTACCTACTTACCCACCTACCTACCTACCGACCTGACTACCTACCTACCTACCTACCTACCAATTTACCTACTTACCTACCTACATACCGACCTATTTATCTCCCTACCTACCTTCCTATCTACCTACTTACCTACCTACCTACCGACCTGCCTACCTACCTACCTATCTACCTACTTACCTACTTACCTACCGACCTATCTACCTACTTACCTACCTACCTACCGACCTGACTACCTACCTACCTATCTACCTACTTACCTACCTACCTACCGACCTGACTACCTACCTACCTATCTACCTACTTACCTACCTACCTACCGACCTATCTACCTACTTACCTACCTATTTATCTACATACCGACCTGACTATCTATCTACCAACCTACCTACCTATCTATATCTACTTATCATGTCTATCTAGCTATATAAAGCCTATATCTATCAATATACTTTTATAGCATATCTATATTTATATCTATATCTATAGGATATCTACAGTGCCTTGCATAAGTATTCACCCCCTTTGGACTTTTCTACATTTTGTCATGGTATAACCACAGATTAAAATTTATTTCATCGTGAGTTTATGTAATGGACCAACACAAAATAGTGCATCATTTGGAAGTGGGGGGAAATATTACATGGATTTCACAATTACTTACAAATACAAATCTGAAAAGTGTTGAGTGCATATGTATTCACCCCCTTTACTGTGAAACCCCTAACAAAGATCTGGTGCGACCAATTGCATTCACAAGTCACATTTGCAAGTCACATAATTAGTAAATAGGGTCCACCTGTCTGCAATTTAATCTCAGTATAAATACACCTGTTCTGTGACGGACTCAGAGTTTGTTGGAGATCATTACTGAACAAACAGCATCATGAAGACCAAGGAGCTCACCAAACAGGTCAGGGATAAAGTTGTGGAGAAATATGAAGCAGGGTTAGGTTAAAAAAAAATATCCAGAGCTTTGAACATCTCTCTGAGCACCATAAAATCCATCATAAGAAAATGGAAAGAATATGGCACAACCGCAAACCTACCAAGAGGAGGCCGTCCACCCAAACTGAAGAGTCGGACAAGGAGAAAATTAATCAGAGAAGCAACCAGGAGGCCCATGGTTACTCTGGAGGAGTTGCAGAGATCCACAGCTGAGGTGGGAGATTGTCCACAGGACAACTATTAGTCGTCTACTCCACAAATCTGGACTTTATGGAAGAGTGGCAAGAAGAAAGCCATTGTTGAAAGGGATCCATAAAAAATCCCGTTTGGAGTTTGCCAGAAGCCATGTGGGAGACACAGCAAACATGTGGAAGAAGGTGCTCTGGTCAGATGAGACCAAAATTGAACTTTTTGGCCTCAATGCAAAATGCTATGTGTGGCGAAAACCCAACACTGCCCATCACCCTGAGCACACCATCCCAACAGTGAAACATGGTGGTGGTAGCATCATGCTGTGGGGATGCTTCTCTTCAGCAGGTACAGGGAAACTGGTCAGAATAGAGGGAAAGATGGATGGAGCCAAATACAGGGAAATCCTTGAAGAAAATCTGATGCAGTCTGCAAAAGACTTGAGACTGGGGCGGAGGTTCATCTTCCAGCAGGACAATGACCCTAAACATACAGCCATAGCTACAAAGGAATGGTTTGGATTAAAGAATGTTAATGTCTTAAAATGGCCCAGTCAAAGCCCAGACCTCAATCCAATAGAGAATCTATGGCAAGACTTGAAGATTGCGGTTCACAGACGGTCTCCATCCAATCTGACTGAGCTTCATCTTTTTTGCCAAGAAGAATGGACAAACCTTTCCATCTCTAGATGTGCAAAGCTGGTAGAGACATACCCCAAAAGACTTGCAGCTGTAATTGCAGCGAAAGGGGGTTCTACCAAGTATTGACACAGGGGGGTGAATACTTATGCACCCAACAGATGTCAACTTTTTTGTTCTCATTATTGTTTGTGTCACAATAAATTTATTTTGCACCTCCAAAGTACTATGCATGTTTTGTTGATCAAACGGGAAAAAGTTTATTTAAGTCTATTTGAATTCCAGTTAGTAACAGTACATAATGGGAAAAAGTCCAAGGGGGGTGAATACTTATGCAAGGCACTGTATATCTCTAGCTACATCTATATATGAATACATTTCCTCTCTCCCAGACCAGACACGCACACAGGCAGACAGCAGCAGCTCATTAAGAGAGGGTGCAGGTGTATTGGAGCCGACCTTTGCAGCGACACCATCTTTTGAAAAGACTGAATCTGATCTATTAATTCAAAGTTTATTTATCCGTGTGTTCTGTTTTCCGCCCTCCGTCACCAAGGAGCAGCCCCTCTGAGAGACTGGGCAGTCTCGGAAACGGGGCCAAGGACATCCACAAGCACAAGTGAGGCCACAGATTTATTACACTGGAGAAAAACACAGCGCTGAGGCCTGAGCTTGGAAACAACACGCTCAGCTAGGTGGTGACACTCTGTTGTTTCTGTTTCGTTCAGATGGTTTGAAGGATTCGACTGGGAAGGACTTTATAAAAATACATTAAAAGCCCCAGTTATTCCCAAAGTAAGACGCTTTGTGTTTGGCTTGTTGTTGTTGTTCTGTGATAAAGCAGTGACCAAAGGCTCAGATTCTTTTGTTGACTTTTTTCTTGTCCTTCAGGTGAAGCATCCCTCTGACAGCAGTGTCTCTGGGGACTACACTGTGGACGCTGCGGAGCTGCACACAAACTGGGAGGACTTCTGACGCCGTGTGAGCTGTGAACAATCGGGGTGAAAAAAATCATTCAGACAATTCATCACTCACAGGTTTAGTCCTCATGATTAATTCATTACTCCCCATCAAGAATTCATTATATTTTCAGACAAGAACATTTTTCCACAGTATCAGTTTGTGTTGCTGTTTGATAAATGACCCTGCTGTCGGCTGTGTTGAGCTGAGACTGTTGCTTTTGATGTAGAACCTCTATAGATTTATAAACACAGAAGTTCAGTGATGTCACCGCTGTTGAATGTAACTCAATAAACTGATAATCTACACGAGACCGTCTCTGTTTTTCTCTCAAAGCTGCAGCCTCTTTGTCACTTTTCACTTTATTGTTATTTCACAATTAATCTGTCAGGGTTTGATCTTTCCCCCAAATGCTTGCATATAATTAACAAATGACGTGTGAGTCGGCGTCGCCCTGCAGAAAAGCCATCAAGCTACGGAAATAAGTACCGGAAATTATGTGGGTTTACCTCCAAAATAAAAAAGTTTTGAAAAAAAAAATGATTTTGAGCAGAATGACATTTTATTATACAGTATGTATTTAAAAATAAGTATCTTACGAATTAATTGTACCTGAGTATGGCTACAATAAAGACCATTAATCTTGAATTAAATATAAGCAGAAATGATTTAATACATAAAATACATGAATATCATCTTTTTATTCAAACATTTATTAAATTACTTACAAATGCGTTAATACATTCATATACTTATACGTTTGCTTGTATATTTATTTAAACATTTTACGTGTTTTCTTCTATATATATATATGTATATTAATTTATTTAGACATTTATAAATTCATGTAGGTATTTATTTATATTTTTCTTCATGTATTTGTTTATTTTACACGTATTTAGATATTTCTACATTATTCACTTATAGATGTATTTTTCTACATTTAATTGTTTATTTATGGATTTATTTTGATACGTCTACAATTATTAATTTTGCGAGGCACAATGCCGCCATTAGTGGTAGTTTATTCTGGAATACCGACAGGATATGGATGTATATTGTCTCTAGCTTGACCCGTGCACGGATCTCGATGGAGCTGCAGCTGAAGTTGTAATTGGGGATCATAATCTAAGATAAAGTTGGAGGTCTGTTTTTTTCTAAGGTGAGTTTTTATCATTCGCTTTTTCTCTTCCTTCTGTATTGGTTTGTTTTCTCTCTTTTCCTCTCGACTGTGAAGACTTTGTGATCCTGAGCAGAGGAAAGTTGGACTGCAGCGCTGGGAGCTGAGAGTCTGAGGACAAACCGTGAGTCTCCTAACTGACTGCAGTTTGTAGTTCTACACCTTCACTCTCCATCACTGGATCACGGACAGACCCAGTGATGAGACACAGGCAGTGATTGGTAATAACAGTTTATTCATGAGTATTTGCTTCGCAGTTTGCATTTGCTCATCTGAAGCTTTAACTTATGTTCACCTGCAGCTTTTCTCCTCCTGTAGAGTTTGTAGATATACATCTTGTTGCAGACATCTTGAGTTTTACGGATGCTATTGCAGTGTACTTAAATAACCTGGCATGCACTAGTGAGTAACTGTCAAGTGAAGCACATATCTGTGGTATTTTGTCCCTGATCCAAACTGAGGTTACAGTAATTATGGTTGGAAAGTGCTTCAGCCCTGAAATGAAGGTTTTCTAACATTGTTCTAGTTAAAATCACAATCCTGCACATTTACTCTCGTCCTGCTTTATGTGGTTTGTTTGTGCATTTTCTACACGTCTTGATATTTCATTCTGGGGCAATAAAACACAACATGTTTCAAATTGCCCACACGGCCCAATGCCAACTTCTCTGGTATCTCCAGATCCCACGTGAGAGTCTGACAGCTCCTGCCAGTCGTGCAAGGCTGGGCGACGTGCACTGGTGCACAGAAACACTCACTGATTCAAAAGTGCAGCCATGAGGTGTGGTGCCAGGAGAGCCGAACACTGGAGGAGCATTACCTTTGCACAGTCACGTTTGGACCCGTGATGCTGCAGAAACCTGAAAAACCCAAATATGTCATTGTCTGTGAGAATCCTGACTCATGATCCACGTGTGGAGAGCCAAACGTGTTCTCTACGTGCAGGATGCCAGGTCTCTCTCATTTATTCTTCATCTCCTTCCTCCTGGACAAGAACAACATCATTGTGACCAGTGTGTGTATGTGTTCTTCACGCTTCGCTTGGGAATCACAGCCAGAGAACCCCCCCGAGCTTCTTTCTTTTCTCCTGTTTCTGGTTTCCCCCCTCTGCCCTGCCGGGGTCACGTGTCCCCTCTCTCCCCATCTCCCCTCGATCGGACCATTCACCACTCTGGGCACATGGAAAGTGTGCAGGGTTCATTGCTGCTGCTACTGGGGGTGGTGGCGGGGGTACAAAAAGCTGCCTCCCACCCCCTCTCTTCAAGTTACCTCCTGTAGTTTTCTAGGTCAGAGGGGAAAACATTCCCCGGCATTGCTGCCCCTAGTTCTGTGGGCGACTGTACAGAGTCTCCTCTCATTCTGTTGCTGAATCTATATTCTTGGCTTTAACAGGTAGATGGCAAAACCAGCAGTGGCTCTCTTCCAGTACATATGTCAGCCCTCGTCTGTGAGAAGATTGGAACCAAAATTCTGCACATATTTTTCAAAAGGAGCCTTGACTTCTCGTTTCATGTTTGACTGAAAATCTTCAAAAATCATTTAAAACTTGAACAGAGTCTGGCTGCCAGACATGTCAAAAGAGAAACTGAGTTTACTTTCCCCTTTTCTGATCCCACCTCTTCACCTGCTCCTTTTTTATTTCTGAATCATTTAACTTCACCAAAAACATTAAAAAGCTTATGATGAAGCTACTTTATTTTATATTATAGCCCTGGCAAACATGGTTGTTCTTTGACTATCAATACCTTCAAAAGGTACATTTAAATACATATTTTTAAATCTCCCATTTTAATATAATTTATTTTAACTTGTTGCCTTTCAATCCATCAGAAATACAGTTGGGCAGTTTCATTCATGCCAGATCTTCACCAGAACCAGTTTTTGGTTTTCTGTTTTCGCACATTCCATGTCCCCGTGTGTTGCTCATTAGTTTTTTTTATATGACAAACTACACTCTTGCTCTGAGTATAGTCTCAGCTCTGTCGCTGCCTGTCAGCAGCAGTAAATGTGCACAGACTTGCAGGCGGCCTCAGGCGATCTGTTAAACGCCTGCTGTCTCCCTGTGAACCTGCATTCTGCTGCGTGTTCTGCGCACTGCATGGCAAGATGTCCGTTTATCTCCTTGTTTTAATCATTTGCAGCGAACACAAATGTAATCTGCTCCACTTGATGCTGCGTGATCCCTCGCTAACACGTCCCTGTCACGGCTCCTGCGATAAATTCCCATCAGTAGAAATCCAGGTGATAAAGGCATTCAGCTTTGTCTCTCCCACAGCAGAGAAAGTGTATTTCCCTTCGGTGTCTCATCACGTGTGTGTAAGTGCCATCGTCTTTTGTCTCATGTCTTCCAGGGAGTAAAAGCTGGGAGCACAATGGTCCCTGTCTGGGCCTTGACAATAGGCTTTATGAATGGGAGTGAGAGAGGAGGGAGCGGGTGGAGAGAGACTACAGGAAGCTCTCTTCACAGCAGACTGTCACTTTCGGGTCTTTTTGGGGGATGTTCCATTTCACAAAGCCCTTTTGCTTTCCCTTTATTCAGCTGGAGGGGATCAGCTGCTGCTTTGTTACACCTGCAGGTGTAAAGTGGTGACTGAGCAGCTTTTACTTAAAAATATCGATGCTTGAAACCCTCTGAAGTTTGTGGCATCAGTCTTCAAGGGCCGTGCAGCATCTCTCTGCCCAGGCAGGGAAGGGAAGCAGCTCGGCATCGGCCCGGGTAGAGAGGAAGGAGGGGTGCGATACCACTCTTCATCCCCTCTTCTATTGGGCACCCGGGGCAGAGGGGGGGGGGGGGGGGGGGAAAGTGGGTTAGAGGTTTCTGGGTAGGGGAGGGGATGTGGGAAAGGGGAGATTTATTCAACGACGTGAATTCTTTGCCTGAGGGAAGATGAAGTGGTTTGTCAGGGGAGGGGGTGAAATGAGCAGTTTTAGTTTTAGTTAACTTTTTAAACACAAGTTTGTTTTGGGGCCATAAGTCGTCCTCACACTGCCTCTCCCCCTGTGTCCCTCTGTCGTTCAGTTTTGGATATGAACTATAAAGAGGCTGGCAGGGAGTCATAAGGGGGGACTTCCCCCCCCCCGGTCGCTCGCCTCACCCTATCTCATCACCAACCCCTCGATTCTCCACTGTACCGACCCCGGTCTCTCTCGCTCCCCGTCGGATGAAAGAGAGTGGCACAACATGCCTCAGAGTAACCTCGGTGCCTGTTTCTTTTAAGCCAGTCATTATTACTTCCTGGTGTCTCAACCCGACCCTCCCCCCTCCTGTCCTGTATACAGCTCAGGCCTTCTCTCTCTCTCTCTCTCTCTCTCTCTCTCTCTCTCTCTCTCTCTCTCTCTCTCTCTCTCTCTTTGTGTGTCCATGGTGCCAAGCCTGTGACCCAGTAGGATCCAGTCTGCTAACCAGACTTTATAGTTTCAGAAATGTTAGGATGCTTTGAATCACACTATTATTTGGGGTTTTGCTGCATTCTGTGTTTTAAGGTTGATTGTATGCCACTAGTTTACATTGCTCGCGACCAGGGGGTTGCTTTAAGATGTTAACGTTTGTACCGGTTTAAATAGTTTATTTTGTTGATCAGAAAACAAACATTTTGTGGCCTCAGCTTTTGAATTTATAAAAACATGTTGCCCTTATTTTAGATAAAAGTAATAAAGTCTTTATTTGGACTGTCGGGTGGACAATCAAGTACTTTGAAGATGTTAACTTGGGCTTTAAAAAATATATGTTTTTGGACTTAACAATTATTGAATGAATGGTAAAAAGATGGAAGATCAGCAGGTGTAGATAGAGGGTGGCACGGTGGTGCTGCATCGCCTCATAGCAAGAAGGTTTTCGGTTCGAATCCCGGTTCAGTCGGGGTATTTACAGGTTCTCCCTGTGTTTTTGTGGTTCTTCTCTGTATGGACTCTGTATGTCAGCCCTGCGATACAGTGGCGACCTTCAGGGTGTATTCCCGCCTCGTGCCCAAGGTCGATCGGCTCCAGCCCCCTCACCCGCGATAATAAGTATTTTGATGGATGCGATGTTAGAGGAAGTATCTACAGTAACTTGTAGAGTGATTTTGTTGTTTTTTCTTCCCCCTCTCCTCTTCTCTCAGATATGCATTTTCAGGAGTGGTTAGGGTCACTTCGCTCCAGCTCGGGACTCAAAGGCTCTGAAGGGGACGACTTCTGGAGACTTCTGCCATCTCTGCCTCTGTCCTCCTTATCTCTGTCCTCGCTGTCTCTGTCCCCCTCCTCTCTGCTGGGCCTGGGAGCGCTGGCCTCCCTCACTGCATACTGGCTGGTGACCCGTCCTCGACCCATGCGTCCCCCCTGCGATCTACAAGCCCAGTCCGTAGCTGTGAACGTGAGTGGGTCGTGGTCGCTCACTTGAACCATCAGTGTCAGTGTTGATGTCCCGCATCAATATAACAGCAGTGTGTTTTGACTGTGTCTGATGAGAGTGCTGTTGGTTGCAGGGAGATCCCAGCTGCAGGAGATCAGCTCTTCTCAAAGATGACTCCCTGCTGGAGTTTTACTACGATGACACCAGGACGTATTACGACATGTTCCAGAGAGGCCTGAGGATCTCAGGTGACCACGCTGGACACTGCCGCGACACATCAATTTGGCTTTATGCAAATGGCAAACGTTTTGTGATCAAAGCGGACAATTATTATGACATTAAGCAACAGCCAATCAAATCATCCAAAAGTAAAATACTTATTTATCTTCAAATTTTAACTCGTTACATGTTCAACAGTCAAATTCATCTCAAAGTCACCGAACTGCACATAAAGTCTGATAAAATATGTTTTACATGGATTTAATTATCAACAAGTTAATTAACACTTAAGAACTATTGATTAACATGACCTTTATACAATCAAAGTCTAAATATTTATTTTTCATCTACTACTTTGTTGTGTCAGAGCTACAATTACAAAACACTGCAATATAATTCCACTGGACACGTCCTGAGTCTAACAACTTCATGATGCTATAAATGATGCTATACCAGACCTGGTATTAAAAGGGATAGTTCACCCAAAGTGAAAATACACTCATTATCAACTCAACACTGCTGATGGAGGCGTGGGTGAAGTGTTTGAGTCCACAAAACACTTTTGGAGTTTCAGGGGTAAACAACGAAGCCAAATCCACTCCAGTTGAAGTATGTAAGACTTCTTCTTTAGACGTAGAACTAAAACTGAAAAAATACATAAAATGCCGTCATTTGACATCTGTCAGGACTGAACAGGGCCTTGGTTTTAACTGGTGTTAGTGTTTTGTCTTGGGTCCTTCAGGAAATGGTGCGTGCCTTGGCTCCAGGAAACCGGGTCAGCCCTACCAGTGGATCTCCTACACTGAGGTCTGACATGTTGTAGTATTTTGATGGTCCAGTCATCACATCGGTTCAGTGTGATGTGTTACTCTTTACTGTTTGTCTCCGATCCTCCAGGTGGCTGAGCGGGCGCAGGTTCTGGGATCTGGGCTGTTGGCTAAAGGCTGTCAGCCGAACCCGCAGCAGTTTGTCGGTTTATTTGCACAAAACAGGCCAGAGGTACAGTCATCACTTTGTTCCCACACTGGTTGGTTTCCTGTGAGCTTAACAGCCCTATGGTTTAAAATGATCCCTCACCAAGCTTAAACTTGTTATTTTCTCATACGCACACATCTCTGTAGAGATTTGTGAATGATGACTTGACTCTTGGAGCCCCAGGATCACAACTATGCCTATTGAGTTATGACATTTAAAATGTGATTTGTGTTTGTCTGCACATGTCCTGAAAGTGTGTTTGCCTTGACTCATATTGAGCTCAGAGAGCTGCTGGTGAATGTGGGTCTCCAGGGCAGCTAATATTGGAACATGTCTGCTCTCAAATTCATTTTTAATATATCCATGAGGCAGGGCCACTTTTGTCGCTTCACACTCAGTCGTGTCAACTGAGAGTGAAACATGAGTTTCTGCTCCGTCACATTGATCTACACTGTGGGTGGTGCTTTTTTTTTAAATTATTATTATGTTGAACATGGTTTTGTTTATTTAGTAAAGATGAAATTCATGTAATATATACACTAATGGAGAAACGTCTGTGATGTTTGGATATGTGACTCAATAAATATACATCAGTGGGTGAAAGGAGTCTAACAGTGCTGCTCTGTCTCCCTCTGCTGGTCACAGTGGATCATCGCAGAGCTGGCCTGCTACACCTACTCCATGGCGGTGGTTCCTCTGTATGACACACTGGGGCTGGAGGCCATGGTCCACATACTCCACCTGGGTGAGAAAACCCTAACCCTTCATGTAGGAATTAACATCAATATATAATGATAATAATGAGATTTCATTATTAATTAAAGGACCAGTTCACAAATGTGTCATTAGTGGTGTGTCAGCCTCCTCTAATTGCAGATTGTGTTCTGACCAGCACAATGACCTTTCTCACAGTCATTTGTTTTGTAGACTGATGGAAATACAAACTCTGTGCAGATGTTTAATTGATTTACAGAAACATTATAATGAAATTAAATGTTGGAGAAAAGCATATAAATATATACATCATGTTGGAAAGAAAGAAAATACTCTTTGGGTCAGGTCAAGTATTCTTAAAAGAATTATACTGTATGGTAAAATACTTAATTACGAGTAAAAGTACTTGTTTTCACAAGAAACTTTGACTGATTTATTGGTTTTCTGGCAAAGAATCATTTCTTTCTTTCTTTCTTGTTATCAGTAAGATGTAACTGTTAAATATCAAGCCCCACATTATTTCTTCTGGGTCTGATAGTGATATGATGTGATATTTTAAGCTCTGTAATTTGTGTTGAGTGGATCTCTCTCTTTGGTAACACTGCTAATATCTAACAGACTCTTTTTTTGGTAACTGGATAAAATCCACAAACGTTTGTAGTTCTATGTTTTTAATGTGAAATCTGAATTTGCAAAGCCTAACTATAGCTGCTAGGTGCACACAAGAATGTAAGTGGGATAGTAGCACTATGAAATATATTTAGTTTAATTCTTGAGCACATGCACCTACTTTCCCAAATTACTGGACACAAAGTATTAAGTGATGTTTAGATTTAGTTTTTTCTTCTTTTTTTATATAGTAGATAGTACTACATTATTATTTTCTAATGTCCTATATGCATCAGTTCTTGTATTTCTGCTGCCGTGAGACTTGCTTTTCCCTCCATCTGATGTGTAAAGTCGATCTCCTCTGTGTGTCGTGTCGTGGTGCGTCCTCAGCGGAGATCACCCTGGTGATCTGTGACAGCGAGGAGAAGGCAGCCGCTCTGTTAGAGAACAAGGAGCAAGGCGTGACTCCCAAGCTCTCCTGCCTGGTGCTCTTCAACAGTTTCAGCGAGGCCTTCGTAGAGCGGGCGAAGGCCTGCGAGGTGGAGGTTTTGAAACTGGAGCAGCTCATGGTGAGCAGGGTGGAAGCACAGAGTCCCTGTAATGCAGACCCATTGAAGTGTCTCCCCTTTAATCAATGCTGCTGATGTAAATTGATATGATCAACTCCACTCTGTCCACATCCTAGGAGCTGGGAAGGCAGAACCTCAAAGATCCTGTGGTGAGTTCTACGTACATCACCCCATCAAGCTGGTTTCAGTAAATACCTGATCCCCCTCTAAATACCATGTTGACAGTTTTATTGTTGCTCCTGTCCCATACGATATAATTAACACTCACTTGTAAACAATGCTTAAATTAAGAGTGGAGGAAGCCCAGTGTAATATTGTCATATTTTATTGCTGCCTGCTGTAGCCGCCCCAGCCCCAGGATCTGGCCGTGGTCTGCTTCACCAGTGGAACCACAGGTATCGTCTGATCTCCCGAGTCTCTCCCCTAATTATCCTTCACTCACATCATTAGAGAAGTGTCCTTCAGTGCCCACTAACAACCGCTCTTTATGGCACCGCTGTAGTTTCCTTTGCTGCGCGGAGCTCTGCAATAATGTCTTGTTTATTTATCCAGGGAAGCCCAAGGGAGCCATGATCACCCACGGCAACATCGCCTCCAACACTTCCTCTGTCATTAAGATCCTGGAGGTCTGTCTACTCTTCCACCTCCTTGTCTAATTGAGAACAGCCTCACAGCTTCCACCACTTCCCATCTGCTTGTGTCTCTGTATCTCCGAGCTGTCCCTCTCTCTCCCTGCTGTGTCTAATGGTATGATTAATTGGGTGTTTGATTGCCCCTGTCGCCGCGAGGTACTTTAACTAATTGCCCCAGTATAAAGATTCTGCTATCTAACTGCTATTGAAAAAGCCATGCAGCATGTTTGATTGCCTGCGAGGCTTCACCGTATGCCGCCGCTGCCGCCTGAACTTTATCTCTCCCCAGTGCTTTGCTCATTTTACGTCTCGTTTTCTCTCAGGGTTCGTTTGTGATCCAGCAGGAGGATGTGTCGATCTCGTACCTGCCGCTTGCCCACATGTTTGAGAGGATGATTCAGGTACTTGATCCTCTTCTCAGAAGTTTGTTTTTCTAATGTCTGTTTTGGTGCTGATAGTAAAAAAGAAAAAAAGAACCTGTATTTGTGATCCAGGTCTCTATGTTCTGCCACGGGGCCAGAGTTGGATTCTACCAAGGGGACATTTCTCTCCTCATGGACGACATTAAAACTCTCAAACCCACCTTCTTTCCTGTCGTGCCACGATTACTCAACCGCATCTACGACAAGGTCAGCTAACGTTTTCCGACCTTGTTATTTACACGGCACTTAGAGGGCACAATTCCTTGTAGGTTATATTTTATGGCTCATTTTCGGTTCATTTCCATTTTGACTGATGTGTGTTAAGATCCTGGGCTCAGTGACCTCTCCGCTGCGACGGGCTTTGCTTCACTACGCTGTGAGGAGGAAGCAGGCGGAGCTGAGCAGTGGGGTTGTACGTAACAACAGTCTGTGGGACAAACTGGTGTTCAACAGGATCCAGGTCAGTCGCTGGAAGCTTTTTCTAAACAGTTCCTTTGCTCTAAATCTATATTTCCATTTTGTTACATTAGGATGTAGAATATTAGGCTATATGATTCGCTCCTAACTTAAAATCATTGACTATACACATAAAGATGGAAATAACAGCTTCCCAAATGTAAAGCCAGGGCGTCTTGATTGCCACCTAGTGGCTGGTTCCTGTATATAAATCCTGCCTCCTTTGTGTCATTGGATAGGAAAAAGACCAAACTGAAAAGTCAAAGTATACATCCAATTTTTCTCACAGTTATTTTGTTTCATTGAAGGTAGTGCTTATCACTCTGGTGTATTTTTCAGTGTTTGTCTTTCTGGTTAGATTGGTTTTAATTTGTTATTTGATGCTATAAAAATGGGGTGAAATGTCATGATTGACAGTTGAGACTGACTCAGGATTGGTCGAGCATGTGTATCGGTGGGACCTCCCTATCGTGGCTTGATCCTCTGATCACCACTGTGCACAAGAGGGCAGCGTTTGTATCATGGATGCTTTGGCTTAATTTTGGGACCGTGTGAGGAAGTGGAGACACATCGTCCATCTCGATATACAGTCTATGGTTAAGAGGACGAGTGGCATCAACCCTGAAAACATCTCTCTTGGTAATTTGAGACTTTGACTAATATTTATCACTATTTATGTTTTGTAGAAGTTAACACAGTGGCACCAGTCGCCCTGGAAGTATAATAAGTATAACATTTGTTCCAACCATTCCAGCAGTGAGTTCCAAAATCACCCAGAGCCTATTGGCCCAGTGGCAGTTCACTGGTGAAGCCTGCACACAGGCAAACAGGGACTGAAAGTATCTGGCTTGTTGTGGTCGATGCAGATGGGAAATATTACCGACGGTGATCATTGTTAGAATAGGATTCTAAACAAATACTATGTGCACTACCTGCTTCAGGCCAATTTAGGAGGAAATCTGCGGTTTGCCCTGACGGCTTCAGCACCCATCTCCCCCACAGTGCTCTCCTTCCTCAGGGCCACGCTGGGCTGCCTGATATTTGAGGGCTATGGTCAGACAGAGTGCACCGCAGGCTGCACCTTCTCTATGCCGGGGGACTGGACCGCAGGTAAGAAACTGCCTGATTCCCCAGTTGCTGGCTGCTCCTGTGCTGCCTCTCCTCAGCACGTGTGTTTGTGTGTGTCAGGTCACGTTGGAGCTCCTTTACCCTGCGCCATGGTGAAGGTGGTGGACATCCCCGACATGAAATACTACGCTAAGAACGGAGAAGGAGAGGTGAGTCGGACTCTTCATTCTGCAAATTGCCAGACAATTTTGACGCCTGCCGACTCTTCTCACGGCTGAATCCTGTGTTAGATCTGCATCCGCGGCCCCAGTGTGTTCAGGGGCTACCTGAGGGATCCAGAGAGGACGGCTGAGGCCTTGGACAGCGACGGCTGGCTGCACAGTGGGGACGTGGGCCAGTGGCTTCCAGTAAGTTAAGACGGGGGACAGATATGATCACAAGAGAGCAAATGGGCATTTACATCATTTCTCCCCTGCCAGAACGGGACGCTGCGCATCGTGGACAGAAAGAAGCACATCTTCAAGTTGTCCCAGGGAGAATACATCGCTCCGGAAAAGATAGAAAACGTCTACATGCGCTGTGTTCCTGTGCTCCAGGTGTTTGTGCACGGAGATAGTTTACAGGTACGGTGCTAATTCAATGCAAATCCCATTCAGTTGATCTATTAAGAATACATGCCTGAAGGCAAGAGTTAAATATTTGATTCCTCTCTTGTATTGCAGTCTTATCTCATAGGCATAGTTGTGCCTGACGTGGAGGTGTTTGTTGACTGGGCTAAAGAGCGGGGATTTATTGGGTCCTACGAGGAGCTGTGCCAGACTCCTGTAAGGCATATCTCAATATTTAATTTCTTAATTAATCACTACTGTATGATGGAGCATGGATTTTAAAAAGATGTGTCTTCCAACAGGATGTGAAGAATGCAGTATTAGAGGACATGAGAGCCGTGGGAAAGGAAGCGGGGCTGAAGTCCTTAGAACAAGTGAGCGATCGCTGCCGACAGTTCAAATGTTCCAGCTACAAACCCACCAATGCTGACTGTGACTGTGGTTTTGCTTTCATGTCTTTCCCCTCCTTTCAGGTGAAAGACCTTCACTTGCATCCGGAGACGTTCAGCGTCGCCAACGGCCTCCTCACACCCACCCTGAAAAGTAGACGTGCCGACATCCGCAGAGTCTTTGAGGAACAGATATCCAGCATGTACAGCAAGACGGCCATTTAATTACAGGACTCGACTCGGTAATTCACACACAAACAGCCAGGAGTAACTGTTGTCCAATAAGGGGCTGGGGGGGGGGAGTAGAACATTGAATGCCCAGCAGTGCCTCTGAAATTTTTTAATGGAAATATGCTGTTTTGCTTTTTATTTGATTGAGTTTTGTATCCACCACCCGTGCCCTCATCCTGCACATGTGTAATGTATTAACTCTTTACATGGAAAATAAGACTTATTTTATTTTACTTTCCAGTCTATCAGCTTTGTGTTTCAGAGGGAGATTTTACCTATAAATTACCTATAAATAAATTATTGTGTAGTTGTAGAGCGGAGACTCTCAAAAGTTACTAGATAAAGCAAACTGCAGAGACAACTACATTTAGCTGCCGTGTTCTTTTCCCAGACAAAGGGTTTTTAAAGGGATGCTGTATTTGTGCGGCTGTTAGAACTTGCATTAATTGTAGATCTGTATTTTAAGGTCGATGGTTCCCATCATATAAGCTTTTCCATGAACATCCTTGATTTTAGCTCTTGCATTTTTCTAATTGGAGATATTTATAAACTAGTGGTAGCATGTAATCCTTCACCTGAAGATAAATCATTTCAACTAAGGATGGTTTCAAGCAGCAATGACTTGTATAATAAAATGACTTCACTGTAAATACTTATGTTGACAAATGTCAACAGGACACTACTAATTCCTGTAAAGCAAAACCGAACAGAAATAAAGTTTAGAAACTGATGACTTTCCTTTGCGTCATTTAACTACAGCCTGTTTGTCACAACTCCTGCACTCGACTTCCTAAACATGGAGTCGTTATCCAAACTCCAGTTCATCAAGGCAGCAGAACAATAGTAACTAGAGTCACTCAGTAGAGCACACAGCTCTGTAAAGACCCAACATCCCCCTCATGTTTTCAATTCACTAGATGAAGATTTGTAAATATCTATTCCCTTACCATGCCAGATTGTTCTCATCAAGATCCATGAAATATTCTGAGATCTCAAAAGAAAAGTTGAAAAACACCCAATCCCTGTGTTAAAGTGGAAAGAAAATCCTGGATCTGCCCCTTGATGCATCTACTGGATTATTTCCAGCAAGTTTCATGGAAATTCATTCCGTAGTTTTTGCGTTATTCATTTAACAGTCAAACAAATAAAAACACAACCTCCTTGGCGGAGGTAATAATAATAATAATAATAGGTTCACAAAGAGGATCGGTTTGTATTCTCAGACTTCATTTATTTCATGACTGATTAAACATCAAGATGACATCAGAAAAACATTGTGTTTGTAGCATTAATATATTTAAAACCTAAATAAAAACACCACCAGTGTTAGTGTTCACTTATTTACGTAAAAAAAAAAAAATCTACCTCTTCTACAACTTTAACTCATTTACAAAAACATCTTCATTAATTCACTTTTTAAAAACAAAACAGATGTACGTTCCATGAAGCAACGTGAAAACAAATAATTTTTGTTTCAATATTAAAAACCAAACAGGACTGTCAATTAATAAATAAACCTCTTGCTATGACACCGGAAAAAATAAATCCACTGCCATGAAATGGGAGCGATCAGCGTGTGAGCACTACGATGTGGCTCCACTAACCAGAGCATGGTCATCGTGCTGAGGCTGTTCCTGATGAAGGTGGAAAAAAATGACACTGACAACATATTTTGGTCCGATACAAAGAAAAGCCAAAAACAGTTGGCTTCCGTCCCTGGTGTACAGGGCAGAGAGAGGACCGTCTTCATTAGAGGAGCTTCTTTATTAACAGATGAGCTGAACCACTAACAATAGAACAAAGGATGGATGGTTTGAATAAAAAGGAAAATGTGTGTCATGATCAGTGTTTTCCGCTAGAGGGAGCACCAGCCTTTGTTATGGACAGTGATTATACTTATCGTCTCCGCAGCCGACCAGCTAAGTGGTCGATCTTTCAACACTGCTGCACAGGCACATTCTGAATTCACACAAATTAGTTTTCATGTTACAGCCACAGTCAGGACAATGTAGGCTGGTTCTTCACAGGTGACGTTACCATCCTCCTGTTCAATCCTCATTAGAAGCCCTCGCACATCATGGCACAGAGCTTCACACACAGATCACCAGCAAAGGCCAAAATACAGAAATACATTTTTTTTGCCGATAGCATACAGTGCCTTAACATTCATTCTGTAGTGTTTGTAATTTTAAAGTTGGGAAAACATATTACACTCTGTTTTAACTGTAGCAGTGTGACTAATAAATCATGTCCTTGCTTATTTCCTTCTTTAGAAACAAATGCTTATAGATATTCATAAAACCAAGAAATGTCACAGAGTTAATCAGTTCAGACGAGAGCTGTTCGATTCCTTAACTTGAAAAAAAAAACCTTGGCTTATAACGCTTCAATTGGCTGATGGCTTAGTTAATGTGGCATTTCAGCTGCTCTGAGTTGCAGGGTCTTTGTAGATAGAATGAAACATGGGGAGTGTACTGCAGGGGGAGGGGGGGGGGCAAGCTGATAATCAGGTGAAGGCCACTGCTGTCCGTTTGCGCTGCCCGGAGGAGCCTGAAAAGAGTGCAATCCATTCAGAGAGGCATGAAAGCAGCCTATCCCGGTTTTCGGCTTTCCTCCCTCAGTCGTCGGCGACAATGGACAGAGCACGCAACTCGCTGAGCTTGGCCTCGGTCTCCCTCTCCCTCTGCTCGTCAGTCAACCCTGCCTGGTCGATCTCGTCTGTTAACTCGCTGAAGATCTTGTACATTTCGGTGAAATAGACCACCTGAGGGGCAGGACAGAAAAAGGAAAATGATGTGATAGTGAAAAAATTTAATAAATCCTTTGATAAAGTCTGGACAGTCCACAGACCTCTCCTAAATGCCTCTGCGGAAAAACTTCAAAAAATCATGTCCAACTCCGCTCCACATGCACAATCTAACCTGGGTTTTACTGGCACAAGTCTGAAGGCTGCTGATCTCAAAGCTCTTCAACCTCGCTAATGAGAAATGATTTGAGAGGAGAAGAGGGAGCCCAGAGATATCAAACAACTCAGACAAAGCCACAAATTCAGTGGGTAGTGACCCTGCTTTTCTCTCCCGATCTGAACAAGAGGTAAAGAGTGTTCACTGAAAGCTTTTTTGACACTTCCCACCCCTGCTTCTTCCCCTTAGTTCATGAGTCAGGCTCCCTAGAGAGTTGCTTTGATGATTAATAGACTTTAATCACATTACAAGACTCCAGAAGAGTAGGCAGAGAATGAAAGTTACTGGGAAATACAACCCCTTGAAACCCACACACACACACACACACCCCAATATTTATTCACGCAGCGATGCATACAAGGCTCTTAAGGGTCGGCCTCTCTAAAATCGCACGTGTCCTATTGTAGACTACAGAAAGACCTACTGAGATACTAGTGGGAGAAATTCTCACTGATTTACTGAGGGTCACAGCAGAAGTTTTGGTTCAAAATGGAAATAGCGGAACAAATCTTCCATCTTCAGGTTTTTAAACAACCTTTTAAATGATCAATGTCAAAGACCGCTGGATGTTTATAACGATATTTGCCACCTAAACCACATGAGTGGGCAGTAAGTATTGGGTTACTGGTGTTTGTGGGGGTAAAGCGGATATATACATTTTTATATATATATATTATTTTTTTTAACCAAAAGTGGCTTGTTGAAACGGCCATCGGAAATGCGCATGTGACAAGTGATGATAATGTACACCAGATCAGTGTCTGGGCGACTTCTGCAGCAGAGACAATACTATACAAACACAGCCTCACACAACTGTGACCTCCTCGAATAAAGAAAACAATCTTCGGGTGAAGCCAGAGCTGTGATTTACATGACTTCTATTAAGGCATTTTAACACACCATAGTTCCAGCTGCTTAATATTTATGTACAGAGGTTACACTTTGACCTCTGAGCCTACAAAGACACAGAGTAATTTAAGTTTCATTGTGTCCAGCGAGTCCCTAAACACTGTGTGATGTTTCATGAGACAAACCATCAGAGAAATAAAGAGACAAAGGAAGTCATCTTGGAGGTGTTTTCTGCCATGAGCACATGCGGAAGAGAATTCAGCAAGACAATGTCTCAATTCATCCACATCTGCACAGGTGAACGTGTCAGGCGGTGTGTCTCACTGACAGTTGCTGGACAGGACTTGTGGCAGTTTAGATGAATACTCGCAACAAAAGCTGCCTTTGTGCCTTTTTCCTGCTGCCACTGGGAGCTGAGCAACAACAAGCAGCTGGAAGTGAAGGGAGTGGAGGATGAAACTGCAGCAAGGCTGGGGATGTGGTCCACTGGTCCACTGACCACCCACGTGCTGCTCTGTGAGTGTTTGTGTGTGTGTGTGTGTGCGGGTGTGTAAAAATTGTAAATGGTGCTTTTCTAGTCTTAATAACCACTCAAAACACTTTGCATTACAGGTCACATTCACACACATGCGCACAGTGCAGACATACATAGACATTCAGTACATAGAGCGCCTTCCAAAAACACAAACTCACAAATGTTACATCATCGGGGGAGTTTGGTGTTCAGCATCTTGCCCTTCGACATGAGGACTGCAGGAGCCAGGGAGTGACCATGTGATTAGTGGACAACCAGCTCTACCCTCTGAGCCACAGCCCCACACAATGCTTACTAATTTTGTTCAACAATATGAATACAGATAATGTAGATGGAGTAGATTAGCTAGTGTGTCAACTGTTGCACCAAAAAAGCAGGTAAAAGGTAAACAACCTCAAAAGAGAAAATATCTTGAGCTTAGATTTGTGTGAATATTTTATACTGGTTACAGTCAATTACTCACTTTGCTAATTTTAAGTTCAAAGCACATCATCAAACTCCGTAATTGTCATTAGGTCTGGGCTAATCTGGTTTAATAATTAGAAGTATGCCAGTGGCCGTCCCAAGGAGGAAATGACAGGCAGGTCTGGGGTGGGGGAGGGGGACATGGTGGCGCTAACTTGAGATGTCCAGCTGCTTTAAGTGAAGCTGCAGGTTAAGAGGGAGGCTTGCAGGGCTGCGCTGGAGCCACAAAGATGAGGCCTTCCTGGGCTAAACACAGCAGTGTGGGCTGTCATTGGGGGTTAATCACATTAGGACAGCATGGAGGGAGACAGACGTCCAGGATTATACACTCCCTTTCATCAGACCATGTTTAACCAAAGCTCACAGTTTGCAACAGCATACTTTGGGGTTTGCTGGTCTCATTGTGTGTGTATCTGCAGGGAGGGGGGAAGTTACTAACCTGGGCCCGGATGAGAGCCTCAAAGCTGGGCTGGAAGTAGTCAATGCGGCTGTGATAGAACTTGGGCATCTCGTCCAGCAGCTGCTTGTTTTTTACCTCAAAATCTTCCCTGACTGGTCGCAGCTCCTCTCTGGCCTGAGGTGTGGAAGGGGGACAGAAAAGAAAACAACCGTGGTCACAGTCAGGCCTGATTTCACAGATCATATAATTTTAGATTATAATTTACAGCACACATTAAAGATTCTTCCACATTGTACAAGGATTTAAACAAGAAAAGAAAAACTATTTTTTTGTTAATTCATCACAAGTGTCCAGTTTCTTATTGTTCAGAAAAATATTTGCCTAATTCCCACGGAGAGGAGGCGCAAAAAAAAGGCTGTGATCACGACCACACTGAGGAGGAGTGGGTAATGTGGGCAGACTTGGCTGTGAGTGGACTCCAGCACCACGGATCTGTGTGTGAATGTATTAGTGGGTAGTCTACTGTAGGCTTGGAGTTATGGAATGCACAATGAATATGTGAGAGAGGGTGAATTTTTTTTTCTTTCATTAAAGGGACGGGGACGGGGGGGAGAGTTGCTATATTTATACTGGAAGATATTGTTTATCTGCTGCATAACGATTTGGTCTGTTCAACTTAGTTAGTTTTCTTACCAGTTGAAATGGCACCGAGTGTTTTGTCAGGATCATTTCTTTAAGTGCGCAGGGATTCAAAGGGCAGGGATGTAGGGGCCTCTTCAAGGCTTTGTTCCCCTGACAGTGCTTTTCTCAATGTGTGTGGGTGGCTCGCCATGTGAGGATGTGTTAGAGCGAATAGCATAGGCAACACTGCAGCGTTATCTGTGAATGTGTGCGCTTCTGTAGTGGCCTCATGGTGTGTGCGTATGTGTGCACGTGTGTGTGTGTGTTTACAATTCTCAATTACGTGCCTGTAGATGTGCAGCACTGCCTTTTTGAAAAGGCACTACTTGAGAGCCTGGTAGCTTGCGTGGGTGAAGGAGCGTACATGTACAATATGCATGTGCTCAACTATTTTTGTTCATATCCAGTCAGCATTTGTCTTTTTCCACTTATTCTGCTCAATTCACAATACGAGCAACATGTAAGAGCAAGTGAACTCTGCTCCTCGGCAGATCGAGGGAGCATTCGAGTGGACCAACACGTGCAGCCATGCAGGCTTTAAACCACAGTTACCTGATGTAGTTTGACCATAGCGGGCCCCGTTTTTTCCTTCTCTTCATACTTCTCCACTTTGGACTGCAGACGTTTGTAGTCCTGCAGCGCCTGTTCCCGCCGCTTCACTGCCATGTTGAGGCTGGGGAAGACGCCACTGTACCTGCAAGACAGGTAGGAACCACGTTAAACATCTTTGACAAAGACAATGGGACACACACACAAGCATAAATTTCCCAGACACTCACACCGAAATACATAAATGCTTAGGAAAAAAATTACCACAGAAAATAAAATTACAGAAATCATTAAAACAACTTTCCTATGAAATTTGTAGACATGCATTCTGCATTGCATCCCATCTTAATAGAAGTCATTATGAATTAATAAAACCCCTCTCCTCAACATCTTATTGTAGAGGTACTCTCAAACCCCAGAGGACGGCTCTGCATTAAGCTTCCTCTAATCTATTATCTAATTACTGTAGTTCAAAATGGCATGAAACAATTCATTTTGTGACAATTATCATAATCCAAATGAAAATATATTCTTGCAACGAGAATCCTGGTCTTCAGCACTAAAAATAGGGAAACATTCATCTGTAACTTAGCAACAGGAGTCTGAGCTTCATCCTGGGACTTGTTGCACTGGTTTTGTGGCTGCGTTTAATGGGAAGCAGGAATATTGTTATACAGTAAATATTCAACCCAATAGTATTAAATAAAAAATATATAAAAATTCAAGTTATAACGCTTGGATGACTAATAACATCTAAACTTTGATATTAAAGTATCCTCAAATGTATTCAGCATTAATATAAATCAGGCAGTAAATGCCATTACATTAGATCTTTAAGTGAGGTATTTATATTCCATTTTCCTTATTTAGAAAAACCCAACATATTATATTTATTTCATCCGTTGTCCTTATGCCTCAATAAGAGTTAGGCGGGGGAAAAGTTAACAGAGGAAAAAAACAGACACCACAGGGAGAGTGCATCACTGTTTAAAGCTGTTTAAACGGCAGAAATTAGTCCAAACAATCATTAATAAATAAGCCAGACAATGATTTATTTTGGTCCTTTCCAACATGTAAACACAAACCAGTGACAAGATTATTTACACAGGTGTTTGCTACATGTCATAAAAACTGTTATGAAGCCTGAGATGCAGCTTTTTTGAATGCACTTCATCAAGTGTGGAGGCCCACTACTACCATAGTTTATTATGTGTGTCTCTGCCTATATATTGTTATTAGCCACAATATGTGTGGGCTTCGTGGTCTACGTTCCTCTCCATACCGTTGACCTGCTCTGTGCAGCAGTTGATGGAACCACTGGGAAGCAGCGAACTGATTGTGAAATCACAGCTGTGACTGCCCGTGATCTTACTACGAGAGGAGAGGAGGAGGGGGGTCGGGTAGAAAGTGACGCAAACTGAGGCGCAGTCTCAGACAAGCAGGGATTGTTTCCGACAGGAAGTTAAGTAAGGAGTGGTCTAGTAACTATGGAGTGACATCACAGAGCTCAACTCAGCCCAGCCCTGCGGCCCACGCTCCACCACTATTTATAAAATACCACTTTGGCCCAGTTTATGGCAGGGGTGGATGCTGATCCTCATGTCTACTATCTGTTCCAGTGTACACATTCTTGAAGTACCAAGGGATTATGTAACTACCCTCTAGACATGACTGCTCTCTAGTTCGATCCTATTGCCTGATCACAAGCAAAAGAGACAACGTTAAGACAACACAATGGCTGATCACGTTTTCACCTGCATGCTTCACATGCCTGAACCATGCAATTTCCTCATGATGGTATGCAGCTCTAAAATTGGGACAGCACTGCCAGCAACTGCCATGTTTCAGCACACAAAGACATTTAAGGGCCTCTGCTGGTGCAAAAGAAGGAGGAAGAGCTAGAAACAAAGAGGGTTAACCCACTCTTGTCCTTTCAGTCCACTGTGTTGATACCTGTCTGTTACATTCAGGGCTCTGTACAGAAGTTACAGTACCTCAGCTCTGCCAAAGGCTCCCACACGAGGATAAACAGCAGAATACGGCCATGGTTGTAGGTATTATTTTTATGATAGACTGGTATGTAAGTGTCCAGAAACTGGACATTCCCTCGATGTCCTGGCCTCGGCTGGACAACTACCAGTCATCCAGCTAGGTCTGCATTTGTGGTCAGCCCAGTTTGAATGAGGTCCTGTGTTGGTTGAGAGCAACACAAGGCCAAGGGCACACCACTGTCCATGTGACAGGTCAGGGTGTGGTCAACAGGCTGGATGGAAATAGCGTCTGCACCAGAGAGTGTGTTTATGAGCAGCTGCCAATCCACAGACAGGCCAGTCTGACCCGTCAGCCAAGCCCAAGTCTGGTCTAGACACCCTCAGTCTAAGATACTGGCTGTCCCACTTGACTATCACCGTCACACAACCAACTACTGCAAAACACACAACAAACCACTAAAATATGGGACTGTGCCACAGACTCAGATGAAGAACCTAGATTGTCAGACAAGATTACATCAAGTGGCAGGTTTTGTTTGAACATGCTTGCTGTGAATATAAAATTACTACCATTTGTTGTATAAATGGTTTAGAGCAGTGGGCCATGGGAAAGTCTTTGTGACGTACACGCCAACTGAAACACCTTTATCTCGGCAGAAACCAGAAGGAGTTGGATCTGCCGCAACTTGTCTTGTGCTTTGTTGATCAAAACTCAAGACAGCTCACGCAGCCTGGATACCCGATACACCAGATGGGGGAAAAAGATTGATAACTTCATAGCAAACATCTGGAGTGTAAAAAAAACGTAACCTCTATTCCAAAATTCAGCACCAAAATGAGACCGAATCCAAAAATGGCAGCAGCCCCACAGCCAAGGCCAAATTCAACTACTGGCTCTAGGCCTCTCACTACCTGCCCCAGCGGCAGGGTCTTCCTCCTGATTGAGAGGGGTGAAGGTGGCTTTTCCAGTCGTAGCTGAAAAGAGCAACGGTGCAGAAAGGGCTAGGTAACACAAATTCCTCAATGCCCACGCGCTGCGCTCCCCTCCCCTCACATAAACACAGTGATATCATTCAGTGACCCCCGCTGAGGGGATGAAATTTACGTCTGGGCCTGAGAGAGAGAAAGAGACAGAGGGGAGGAGAAGGAGGGGGCTGTATCTTTTTGTGTGCGTTTACTGTTCATTTTACCGTATTTTTCAAGTATTAAGGATGGATGCCAAAATATTAAATAGCAGTCACACATGGACACTTTAATAACATACCAAACACACAAAAACACACAACCTATTCAAGGTCTTCCATTAACATTAACCCTCTTTCTCTGATTTTCTTTACAATAAAACAAGATCAGCGATAGCGTATTTTCAGACTAAGTAAATGAAAAATATTCATTAGTGAAGGACTAATGGAATCTTAATGGACGCTTTCAAGTACCGTTTTCTAAAGAAGACACTTTGATAGACTAATAACTAATAGTGCCTTGTTGTTAAGGAGGTAAAAAGTTAATGATGAGGTCAGTTAAGCTTGGCTCTAAAACACGTTTATAAACTTTCTTTCTCCGCTTGGTTTCTGAATCATGTAAATGCCTTTAAACTTTATGGCCTAAAATACCATTCCTTGTGAGACCGTGCCCCTGACAAAATATGGGTAGGTGTTTGTGTATCTATGTGTTGATGTGTATGTGTGTGTCTGCGTGTGTGTGCTGTCCTGAGACAGTTTTCCCCCTCATCCAATCCTCTGGGTCCAGGAAGCTGGGCCCTTTGCCATATTCTGAGCCTGCCCACACGTCCGCCTGCCGCCCACCAGGAAGAGGAAATTAGAACCATTCCATCCTGTCATTGCTCCGCCACCAGAGCACATGAGGAAGAGAGGGCTTTACACACACAAACACACACACAAAAACAGACACTGACCCCACCTATTTATGTTTTACAGAGGAATCTCTTCATATTGGTTACTTTGAAAAATTACAAATTTATGGGGCAGAAAGTTCAACACAAGCTTGTAATAGAAACCTATGCAATTGCTCTCTTACAAAGCATATGTTTAATCTCCTGGGAGGAGCAAAGAGGAGGAAGCAAAACCTTAACAAGTTCTCCGGAAGAGGGGTGGGCTAGTCCAGCCACTCCCTTCAGTACCTCGGGTTTGTGTTTGCCTGTGTGTGCGCGCGTGTGTGTTAAAAAAATGTAGGCTTAAGGAATGGAATAGCACTCACTGGCTGCTCAGATGGGGGCGAGTATTAGGAATAAGAACCAAATAACCTTTCTTCCAGACGCACTAGCGATACCAAAGCAGCACCACTTTTACAAACTGCATTACTACACAGCAGTCCTCTCTGAGCTTGTTCACTGTGGCTGTACTTACCACACTACAAGTGTGAGGAGCAGAATAAGGTCAAATCATAAACTGGACTTAATCTGCCCAGATATGTTTAATACTACATCAGGGAAATTAAGCCCCAAAACTGAACTGAATCACCTTTACAACACTTTTCTGTGATTGTGCAATGTATCTTAAACCACTTTTGTCCACCTTTGTGCTGGTCCAAACAGAAGTGGAAACTATCCATAATAACTCTTTGACACTGATCTGGTAAACAGATCATTTAAAGTCAACCTTTAAAATACAGCAGTAAAAAAAGAAGAAAAAAGAGTGAGAGATATAAAGATGGACACTTACTTTTTCAGAGGGTCGATAACTGTCTTCTGGATCTGGTTGACCTGCAATTTAGAAAGAAAAACAGTTAATGTAAGCAATAAGCACATCTACATCAAGGAAGGGACTTCATGAATTGTTATTCACTGTCAAATTGAGTTACATCAAAATTTAACTCAAAACAAAACAGCTTCTACATCTCTCGCTCATTAGCTGCAAAGTAATGCCACTGCACAAACATCAACATTCGTGTTTATTTCAAACTGAGCACTCAAGAATAAAAAAACGGGAGGGGGGGCTTCCAAAGAAACTTTCATGACGTCGACTCTTTTATTGTACACAAGCCCCGAGGAGAAACCCCTGAATATTCATTGAGCCGACGATACAAAAGGATGGAACTGTCAGGGGACGGACATGAAAGCAAAGCCCAACTGATTTCAAATCCTGTGGAGGGCGGGCTGCGTTACAAGATGAAAGTTCTTTGCAAGCAAACATTTTAACAATAACAGTTTATATTTTCCTGCATTCTCCTTCTGGTTGCCAGAACCAACAGGGGAGGGAGGGAGGGGAAGGGGGGTGTTAAATGGAAGTAAATGAACATCTCATCTTGAGGCCTCCAGCCCCGGCACCAAGTCTCATTGACAGAAGTTGGCGCACAATTAATAAAGTTTCCAGTGTAATTTACATTGCAGATTCAAAACGACTTTTACTACTACGGTCTCCAGCACAACAGAAGTAAACCAAGCAATCGAGGCGAGCGGAGAGTAAACGCTAAGAGCAACGAAGGAGAAACTAAAGCAGCGAGATGTGAAGTGACAGCTGCATGAGAACAGTGAGCAGCTCCGCTAATCATATGTTCACTCGCTATTGGAAGGACAGTCAATCACACAACAACAAGGAGGCAGGATCGCAGCTGTGCTTTGTAGAAAATGCCCTGACCATCTATGTGAACATACAGCGATGCTCACCGTTTCACACGGGCAGTTTTCCAAGTACAAAATGGATGATTGTGGTTTGAGGGAAAATAGAGAACCAATAACAAATAAGTACATGGGAATACACATTTTCTTTGTTTTACATATTCACACCACCACCACCACCCCTCCCCGACTTGAGCTGTGCCGCTGCTTTTAAGGTGAGAGCAAGCAGCGAAGAGGGAGAGCAACAGCGGCAGATTTGCTTAAGCAAGCTGGTGCCCTCTACCCTCTGCCCCTTCCCACAGAGAGAGAGAGAAGGGGGGGGGGGGTATTCCTTGGAGGCCCCGCAGAGCCTGAGGCCGGTGCTCAAGTAGCAGTCTCCATCAGTGAGTCACGGGGCAGAGGCCATCCCGGCACACAGGCCTCCCAAAAATACACACAGATCGCAGAGGAAATCAATATCCCTCCAAACGGAGCATCCTCTACTGTGCTACCGCCATGTACACTGGGGCTCAGCTTCTGCAGCAGTGTGCCGGCGGGGCTGTGCGCCCTCCTCAGCCCCAGAAATAAACACACAGACCTGGGCCACTGCTGCCTTCATTATCGCTGCACGTTTTATCTGCTGGCTCTCTTACTTGCGAGCCCTGCGGCAGAACATCCTGTCTCAACATGGAGAAGAGCAAAGGGTGGATGCTTTTGTGTCTGTTTTGCTGGAGCAATAGGGTTTGCTGTTGGTGCCGTCAGAATCAACAGTCAGCTTGAAGGGAGATACTCGAATAGTGTTCGAGTGAGCTGTGCTGGATTTTAAACACCTAGCATATCCGAGGTGATATTCCACATAGCAGACTGACCAAAAAGTGCTCACTCTCTGTATTTCGCCTTTAGCTCTCTGTTAGCCACTTTACAAAAAGGAATCATACCAATTCAGTGCAAACCTGGAACTGAACGTTTTTTTTTTTACAGTGAAGACCTTTTATTCAGTAAGACTGAAAGAAGTGCACAGAAACTCAGGTGTGACCTAGCTGTCAAAATCCACTCTGGATCAAAGTGTGTTAAAAAAAACATACAACCAAGTCAAGTCAATACAGCTGTGACTGTTGTCCTCCACGAGTGAGAGACTCGGCTGGGATATAAATGCCGAACTGAATCACTGTCAAACATATCCCAGTCAAAGAGCCAAAGAGGAAACATATACAGCGTGGAGACAGAAAGTAGATCCACCTACTATACACTGTAAAGACAACATGCTCCAAGCTACTAGAAACCGAAATCCCATTATACTGAGAGAGGATGGAAGGCTGATTTATACTTCTTGATTGAAATTGATTTCGTAGGTCCAACAAAGTCACATACCCTGATGGGCACATTCCTAGAAATGTAACTACACATTACAGCGAAACAGGCCTTACCAGCTGTGATTGGTCAACTGGGAACCATGCCTCTTCCATATCATAAAAAAAAAACTCAATACTCAACCTCAATAGTTCAATGGTCATAGTGTTGCAGTAATTTTAGCAAAAGGAAAAATAAATTGGGTTCAAACATAGAAACTTTACCACAGACAAGCTTTTTGATAATTTCTTAGAATGGTGTGGGCCGCAAAGTTGACAAGGGTAACCATGAGAGACAGACATGAGATCCATCCATCCAATCCATTATCTATACCACTTATCCTTTGAGGGTCCAGTGTGTGCTATAGCCAATCCCAGCTAACACTGGGTGAGAGGTGGGGAGCCCCCTAGTCTCGAGTCCATCACAAGGCCAACATGCAGAGACAAAAAAATGACCAGAGAAAAGGCTTACAATTTAAGCAGGAAGGAAAAAATAAGACTTTTATGTTGAAGGAGTCATCCTTCAAACTGTGATATTCAAATGACGTCTAAAGAAAGGAGTGGATTTAATGTATCCAATATATCAATTAGCAGGCAAGTGAGCATGGCAGCACTGTTTAAAATGTCAAAGACAGTTAAAATGTGAACAAAAAAGCTAATTTGATTTTGTATCCAATCTAAAGAATGAAAGCTCCATCCTGAAAACAGTCAAACTGGCAGGATTGCTCTTCTGGGCACTCGACCAAGCCAAGTCCTGGAACATACGCACCCGGGGTCACAAAGCCACACGCTCTGTCCAACCCACATTCTACTTTGTCTGGTCACTCAAAACGGCTCCTGTAAAATTTGATGAGCTGTGAGAAAACCAGTCGGAATGACTGGTATGTTTGAAGAAGAAAGGGAAGGAACAAAAGTGGTTTCTAGTTGCTAAAACTCCTCCATACACATTTAGTATATTTAATATATTTAGTGATATTTATATGCTGATTGACATTTGCGTTGCCTTCTATCAAGGAAGAAAAAAATCTTTAAGACTTCAAATACAAAGATTTTACCAAGCAACTTGCTCTGCATAGATTAAGTATATCTTCTGGAACCTCAAAACACGTCTAGAAGACTTTTGGTTGCTGCTTCACTCTCACATGTTTGGGAAGAGGTTATGGTTTGATTTTCAATGGAAAGTCCAGTTCACAGGAAGGTTTCAGAGAAAATATAAATCAACTCTCAACCTAATATGTACATTTCCAGATGGTGCCATTTCTGTGAGATAGTGCACTAAAATTTTACAATGGAATAAAAAAAATCCACCTTTTTTCATTTTTTTCTTTAACAAAAGGTATTCATCTTCTCATCTCATTAGATTTTTGTTGTTGAAGAGGTTATGAAATCATTCTGGTTCACAACTAAATATGAAAAGAAAATAGATATTTTAAGGCAACAAATGTGAAAAGCCCAGAACACCTTACAGCGGGGCAATGAGTCAAGAAAACACAGATGGAAAAAAGTCAATCGGCATATGCCTTGGTGCGATCTCCTGTGTTGTTTGCAGTATTTTTTCCCTCTTTAAAAGTCTACCCTTCACAGAGCAGTGCCTTGAGGATGCACACATACGGTGCCATTATGATTCACATTAAAACTACCTGTGGCAATGATTCTAATCAAAAACTGAAATGTACCCGGCAAATAATCTGAGGAGGCCTGACAGCCAAAGCAGAAATCTTAACAGAGTACAGCAATAAGAGAGGGGGAGAGAGAGAGAGAGAGAGCACTAGAAGATAGCTTAGTGTTCTGTAAAGACATGTCTGGATTTCTATGGTTGCCCCTTAGGACAAAACATGCAAGTGTGAAAAACACAAACATTACAAGAGACACTGCAAATCAAGAAATACTCTAAATATCTTAATACACACAAAAAATGCGTAGGACCATATTTTCCGGGTGGCAATGTCAGTTTGGTTCTGCCTGTCAGATTGTCAGTCGGCTCTCTGGCTTGGTCTGAATCTTTGGTGATTCCCTGCTTGCTCTTTCATCAAGTGTTAACACCAACAGAAATGTAATGCTGCAGGACTTCTGTATTATAAATTCAAGCTCATGGCAGCTGCTCCTCTCCATAAAAAAAAAAAGAAAAAAGAAGGAAATAACTGATTTTCTGCTGCAACCTTTCAAGAAGATATGTTGTGAACCGTCAATGTAAAACAAGTGCTGAACTGAAGCCAAATGTTTGTTTCAATAAGTTATCCAAGCAACATACTCGTCCACTACACATGCAGGGAACAGAGTTACTTCTTTAAATTTTGCGGTAGGGCATGTTTTCCAGTTAAGAAAAGGGCCTTTCTATTGTAAGAGTTATTTTAGACTCCAGTGAGTCACAAATGCATCACTTTTCACAGCTGATACCCGGTACCCTGAGCTTATAGAGGATGATGCCACAGATGCTTTTCAAAAACAGCAGAAGGAAAGACATACGGGTAGTTGTTAGTTGATAGGCTGCACAATATTGACAGATATGAAAACACGTACCACGAACAGAAACTTGGGCAGTTTTGTACTTTGTATGTCTCAGTAAACACATTTCATCTGATTACAGTTTAATACCAATGACAAGAGCCTACAAGACAAGAAAGAGGATGTTTTTAGATCATAGCTAATGAAATAAAGATAGAAGGTATCCATAGTCTAATAAAAATGTTAGTAGACGATCAGCTATTAGTTCCACATTTATCCGTTTTGTAGTTTTATTAAGGCACTTTTCTTTTTTGGACTTTTCAGTATCCCAGGTAGTATATAAATTGAATGAGCCTGACCTTTTCCTGGTTGAAGGAGTCCATCCTCCTCATGGCTGTATCTAAAACCCGCATGGATTCCAGGAAGGCTTGGTCCTGCTCACACAGCGGGTTACTCAGCAGGTCTGCAGAGATCTTCACTGCTGCTTTGGACATGGCTGGTAGAAACATACAAAGCAGAGAACACTGTTAAAACTTTGTTAAATAGCTTTGTGAAAAGGCTATCACGTAGACTACAGCACAGAAATTATAACTTTTTTTTGTTATAAATCAAATTCAAAGGCATGTTTTTACATTTTTCGCAAACCACGGGGGGGTCACTTCTGTGGATTACACTAAGGCTTTAAACGTTTCATCAGTAGGTGTACTTGCTTGTGGTACGCTTTTCAAAAGTGAGCAAAAAGTAAAATGGCACAGTGCAGCCCCCATTGTAAAAAACCTGAGGGGGTGGTGGGGCTGCCTGCCGTGTTGAATATTCACCAGAGCCCCAAGAACCTTTACAGCGTTTTCTACACTGACAGCACCAATTACTGTTAATCTGCACTCTTGCCACTTTGTTTAGACACAGAGCATATATCAGATTAAGGCTTCACTGTCACAATAAATGAGATGCACTGGCGGGAACACAAGTCGACAGGAGAGGCTGCGGTGAAAATTAGCTTCCCGGGGATCTGGAACATTCACTGGTCTCTTTTTTCACACTCTGTGGATTCTCTCAAGACCAATTTTCAACCGATCAATTATTGGGGTGTCATGTTTCTGCATCTCTTTTTTGACAAGTAACAAATTGCTTGATTTGACCTTTGCCTGATATGATTGAGAGACGTGTTGGTTATAAATTTATGAAAATCTAAAATTTAACCCAAGGTAATGATTTTATTATTTGTGGAAGTGTGTAAATAAGTGCAATTATGTCACCTGTTATCATCAGCATGAAAAGCAATTATCTTAGCTGCTTTCTTAGTAAGCCTGACTGAGACTGTGAACAGGAACAGCCTTTAACATATATTATGGTCCAGCTCATTTTCAGTGGGTTCAATAGTTCTGACATGATAAATGTTGTCCGATATAGAAAGCAGTGTATTTAATGTAGTGCTGACATGCACAGTAGGTCCAGTTCTTTGTTTGGTAGCAGTTGGTGGAGATGGGACCTGTTCGACAGATGGAATCCATTAACGATAATGAGGGCTTGACAGCTACGACACTTTGATGATGCAAACATCCATATTCCCGAGCACAAAGGAGAGGAAATGAAGAAGCCTCTCTCTCCACCATCCGTCTCCACTCCTCCACCCTCACAACTGACGACTAACCGCAGGCCATGTGTACTGCTACTTCCCAAATATACAACTCCAAAACCAACATATAAGCAAATAAAAAGTAAACATGGTTTTTGTGGCAGACAAATGTATGAATAAATGAAGGCAGACATTGAAGACAAATCAAGTCCTAACCGAACACTGCACGAAAAGATCCACTCATAAATCCAAAACCTGCACACAGTGATAACCTATAAAAACCTATACAAATGATTAAGGCGGAGGCCTGAGCTCTCATTTGTCAAGTTGTTCGGAGAGCTGACGCACCACCAAACAAACCAAGACAACCAGGCGTCTTTCTAGCCATGATAAAAAACCTGCCAAGCAACATCAAGTATGTTGGTGAACAAGTGGAGATCAATTGCACACCAGGCGGTAACACACAGGTTGGGTGCAGAACACACCTAAATCAGCCTCAGTGCTTTTCTTCATGTCCTTGTGAAGCTTTTTCGTCTGATCCTCCAGCCTGTAGGACAAGAAGAGGAGAGATGATCAGCAAAGCTTCTGCTATGATAATAAAGCATCAGTGGTCCTGACAACAATGGGAAACATGGAGTGAAATACATTTGAAAAACAACAGCAATGTCAGAAGTAAAATAGGAAAAATTGTGAAAAAAGTACATCAAGTCCACTGCATATCATGATCTACATATATATATTTCAATTTTTTATTTAATTCACTAAAGCTACATTGACATAGAGAGCACCGAATCAAAAACCGGGAAAAGGAAATGAGTGCATAAAAATGTTCAAGAAGGAATTACACATTTCATTGATTCCATATAAAATGTTATTATAACATCTGTTAGCTTATTAACAACACAGGGAATCGTTCTTGTTTCTGTCAACTACATTTGCGTTCAGAAGCATTATTGTCTTCAATCATTCCCCTGCACACATTCCATTGATGGGTGTTAAAAATGGCAATTACCAAACTATGGAGGCTGAAAACACACGCCATTCATTATATCAATTACGGCAAATGAAGGGTTTAGAATCTCCCCTGAGACTGCTTTCATATCACTTCTCCTGGTTTGATGAAAAAAGGGAATGTGATGGGGTTTCATTTGTATCATTGCTTTGAGGGATTATATTAACTAGAAAGACAATAGCTGTGTAACGTCAGGTCTCTGGTGGGGACGCTGTGTCCAAAGGTCACAAAATGTAAACACACCAGTCACACACATATGGCTGCTTGGGAGCTGAAATACAAAATTGGAAGCAGGTTGCTTCTAAATACAGAGTTTTGGCAGTTTAAAAATAAAATTGATAGGACATAAACGTAGAATATATATACATATATACATACATACAGATAGACAGATTCGATTGTGATCTGTTATGTCATTTTAAGTAACGTGTTTGTTTCCATAACAAATCGTTAATAGGGTAAAAAAAAAAAGATATCAAAATAAAACAAGACAATTAAATAAAAGGGTAAATATATATCATTAAAATGTTCTTATAATTTGTCCTCTACACGCTTTAGTTTGCCTCAATGTTTTTTTCAGGATTTAATACTGAATTGCAACACACCAGATGGAGGTGGTTCCAAAAATGTTATTTGCAATAAATGATGTAACTTCATCCCTTATTGTTCTCGCCACGCAAAGAACAAAACATTCTGTCAGAACAATCTCCACAGTAACTTGCTGTATCCCTCTCATCTATTAGATGTAACTGGTTCTCATACACTGAAACACCCGTCCTCCAATGTAATCTAAATGTATGCTAACATTCCAGATATTCAGAGAGAGGCATTTCTAATTACATCGGATGTTACTCACATTATAGTCAACATTATCAGCAATATTTCAGGCAGGATTTTGTCAATGTCTAATAATTAAGATGGCTTCTTGTTTTTATGATACATTATAAGTTGCCCAGTAAATGCATTATCAGTGTGCATGTAGACCAGGACAATCAATGCACCGTGAGGATGTCAAAACTGTTTTTTTCTGTTTTATATAGAAAGAACTTTTAAAAGCTAAACGTAAACGTAAAGACAATTCTAAAAATGCTTCTAGACAACATCTAGAAATAACGATAGGTGGTTGTATAATTTCTGTCTTTTTGATGGTTTCAAACAGAAATAGTTTAGAAATCATATACAAGTACACTTTGCTTTGAATAAGACTCTGAATGCCAGTGAAATTAATAGAAAGGGCATCATGTAAAACCAAACGAAACTAAAATAGCGTCTTGCAAATTGGCTGACAAATTTAACAATGTAACATAGGCCACAAATATGAGATGAGTAAAATTAACAATATAACCGCAAATGCCTGCCAGTCATGGAGATCTGTTTTTTAAAGAGTAGTGGATGAAAGCATCTCATCATGTAAACAAACTAGCCAACGTCTGTACACTCATGGTGTGTTCTTAAAGAGATTGTTGTTGCATGTGACACCCATGTTCCAGGTAGTGACTCCCACTTTACAAAGTGTCACACAATGCTGTTGCATCTTTCCTACTCTGTCAGTACCGGAGTGAAGGAGGCAATCTGGATTTGTACCGATGAGCCTGGAGTCTCTTTCCAGGAGGTGCTAATAGAGCGGCCTGGTGGAACAGCTGCTGCTCCTTCCTTGTTGTCCATGTGCAGCTACAATCACCTGTCCACATCACCCACTACTGCATTTTATGACTTTCACACACAAACCCTTTGTATGACACTAGATAATGAAGAAACAGTCAACAATGTTTGACTGCTGTCACCAGTCTCTTGCTTTTGAGTACTATCTGGTGAGTGCATTTCTCAAGCAAGGCAAAGAAAACTCAGGAATCAAACTTCCATGTAAATCAAACCAAAAGATTATAGCCTTTTCAGAAGCCTATTTACATTACTTCATTTATTCAGGCCACTGCAACATTCACACGAGCATTTCAACCTGGCAAATGTTCAGAAATCTGAATGATTAATCCTAAATGACTTCTCCTCACTTCAACAACCCTTCTTGTTAAGTTGGGTGGATACCCCAATAAATGAGTATTGTCATTGAGCCAGTAAGCACTCATCTGCTAAATAAGGATTGACGCCGTCACGTTTTAATTGCATGCTTTTGATTTGAAATTTGATTTTACAACAATTATTTTTATGAATATATTAATAACAACACACTCCTGATCAAAATGTTTAAGCATGCTTTAAATCTATATTCTGTAAATGTGGTGCTGAGCATATTATGTCAATAAAAATAGTTTTAGATTCAATAATTGTTGTCATTACTACTAAGTCACAGGTCATATTACACTAATTGTCTTAGGAGAGGTGGAGATATCGTGGTTTAGGCCTCCCAAGAATATCTAAGCCGCAGATAGACCATTACATGTGGATATGGATCTCCAGGGTGAAAAAATAAAATGTCTCTACATGCCTGCCGCTCTGACTCATCTATAAGATGTATTGCCACCACACCTTGCTGATAAAGGGCCCTCCTACTCAAAAAAAACCTGAGAGGGAAATGGTGCTCCCACTCATTCTGCAGGGCCCCTCAGGGAGTTTCAAGAACCTCTGCCTCAACTGTAAGGGAAGGCCTGGGTGTTTTTAGGCCTTGGATTCATAAACGCCCGGAACCCCTCTCGCTTTTGTTACATAGAAAATGTAACTCAATAATTTTAACTAGTTAAGTGTTACCTGTTAATGGGTGAAAGAGCCCTAAGGATGTCTGTGTGTTCAAACTGAGGAAATACTTGAACTTTATAGAACGTCAATGATACGTCTACAGGAAAACTTTTAAATCATTATAATTTTTTGCTGAAGCCTAGATTTATCAGAGGATGAGAGGACTATCTCATGCAAAGTAAACTCTCTTACTAAGTTTGAAATTTCACAGGTAAAATGCTTTCACAGTTTAATGTTAAAGGGAAAATAGTGACTAAACACAGCAGGGAGGGCAAATTGTGTGGGACCAAGAAACTGTACTGTAGATGTTATGTGTGATGATCTTGGTGCTTTGCAAACTACCAACATGTTTCCATTATCTTTATTGCAGTGTGTATGGTGTACACTTCTTACTTTTTCTGAGATCGGTTTCACATTCACCTGAATAGATAAGTGGTCTAAGACATTTGGATGCTTTAGTTCTTAATATCAATAATAAAACTGTATTAAAATTAACAAAGGAAAGTGGGCCAATCCCACATTGGACACAGCAGCAGGCTGATGAATACCATTATAATAGAAAATATAGAAAGCCATTATGCTGCAAATTTAATTTTCTTTATAAACACTTCTCATTAGAATATTACTCTTGTTTCATTTTAAATTAAACGTTGAAGATTTTTTTTCATATTGGCACAAGGAGGCCTCTGGGAGGAATATGAGTGTGCATTATGTGGGCACAGTGATCACCTCTTCACCAAAGCGAAAGCATCAAAAATTACAGTTTTACCGAACACATATTGCAACACACACAAAAACATCAGTTAATTATAAAAGCTGTAATACTAACAGTAGGAATCAACATCGACAAAATACAAACTTACTTTTGGAGTTTGTCATATTCACGCTCAAAGTCTCTTTCGACCTAAAAAGAAGAGCAATATTCATTTTATTATTTCACACAAGTGTAATTTTTCTAAGAAGATTATTTATCATGAGAGCCATTTACTGACCACAGACCCTGAGGACATACAAGATGCAAAAGCTTAATCGTTGAATAATTTTGGAGGGAAAGAAAATAATGTGGAAGGATAAACTCTTTATCCTTCCACATTATCTGAAGAATAATAAAAGAAATGAAAAGGATAAAAAGTTATCACATAGTTTGAAATGTACCACATAACCTGCAACAACCTTTGCAGGTTTAGGATTGCCTAGTTGATGCTGAGGCTTGTGTTTAATAACTTTACTATCTTCAATCTTTACTTGAAAAGTCCCTGGGTCATGTTCTTTCTCTGGGACTTATGGGGAACTATGACTGGAGATGAGTTCCAGTGGTTGAACTACAGGTGAAATAAATCAAGCTCCAGGGTGAACAAGGGCTTGGACCGCTTGTCCAGCTATGTCTCTAAAACATGTCACGTGGGTTACAGAGACCTCAGGGGCGTCTTTCTTGTGGTTCTGTGGGCTCCTGGATGTAAACACAGAGGCCAAAACACTGAGGGAGGCAGTTGACACTTTGTCACTAGGTGATCATCTAACTGGGCAGCCTCTAGCCCACTCCCTGGTTTTTGCTTGGGATGGCACAGGAAGCTGGAAACCCAGTCTGACAGTGCCTGCCGGGCCACAGACCCATTAGAGTGGAAGTGGTTTTTCCAGCAAGGAGAACACCCACTCACTGTTACTTCAAGGTAACCACCTCTGCCCTCCTGAATGGCTCAGACAAACTGGCATCCAATAAGTCTTTTGGCTGTGGGACTCTGATGACTTTATTCAGAATGCTATTCATGTTGTATATACAATTTGTTAAACTTAACTATAACTTACCCTTTACCAAAGCAGCTCTTTACAAATGTTGATTTACATAGTTTCCCATTGATTATCTAGACTGCGGCAGCCCGCCATATTATTGACGGGCTGCATATAGCTTCATAATGAACCTTTTTTTTTTCTAAACTCTCCTAAAAACATAAGTGATCTCTAACTTCGTGTTTTGCGTTTATATGTGTGCAGCATTATTTGCAGTGCTTTTTGCCAAATGCTCGCTCACGATATTGTCCATTAAGTTGTTACCCTTCATGCACAAGACACAACAGTTAGATCTCATAGTTTCAGCTGCAGTCCTCTCTCACACAAGACCCTCTCTTTCACTCTTTAGGCCACGGTCACACATATGCAAATGAAGCCTGGCTTCACAACGAGTTAAATTTGGTGAACTTAGACCAAGGACATTTGCCCGCATCTAGGTTGCCTGCATTCAGGTCTGTGTCTCTGTGCCCTTAGTCTTTGTACCAGTCACTCAGAATCTGTTGTGGGTGATAGCAACATCCGTGCGCATCTGCTACCATAGATTGAATTAATTCTGTCGGAGATCCTGTAGCTACTTATGCCATCTTTTTTTCATTTTTCTGTGTCGACTACATCGTTGTGAGTGATAAGGCAATTTAGTGTACATTTGTGACTTACAGTTTTAGAGAGAATCTGCTTCTTCGGCTGTCCAATCTTAAAGGGAATCCTGAAATGGCACAAAAAGACATGCAACATTAACATGTGGCAAATGCCTACCTAAAGGGTGAAATTACTGAATGCTTAGATTGTCATCAGTTACATGACCGCAAGTCTTAAGGTCACAGACAATCTGAAACTGTTAATCACTGTCATCATCTGGCTCCCACTGCAAGCACATATCACTAAACGGAAGACTTTATTTGTTCTTCTCTATATGGCTTTACTGCATGAACCTGGCTGGCAAACAAACACAGATGCACTTGCTGTACTGCATATCAAGAAAATAGTCAACCTAATTCAGAGTGTCAGGCAGACAACACAATATATTGTATATTAAAAAGGTACAACTAGGACACTGACTTTACTGTAAAAGATCAACATCAAAACATCTCATGAGGTGTAGTGTAACTGGGGTAGTTGGGCCTGATTTTCAGAATGAAATACAAACTTTTCCTCACTCTTGAAAGAAAAAGCGACAAATCGAAACTATAGTTTTGGTAACAGAAAAGGGAACCGGCTCCTTCTTAGTTAAAACATAATCTTTTATCCCCATTTCAAACCCAAGCCTGTGCCTTAATAAGTTGCTACCGAGCATCACAGTGCCTTGAGAACACATGAGACAGAAAACACTGCCTTGCCAATGTGCTTGGCTGTAGGTTGTTATTGATGTGACACTAATGGCCTGAAATCTAAGCTATATGATGGACAGTTGCTGCTGACAGGCAGGGTGAGGCAGCAGCTGCGTCAAAAGAAAGGTGTGTAGAATAATGAGATGGAAAAGAGAGGGTGTGATGTAGGGCCTCGTTGTGCAACCCGGGAATGCTACTGATGTGTGAGGAAGATCCTTTTGATGCAACTCAATCACAAAACTCAACATGGTCAAATAACAGCAGGATTAATCTAGTTAAAATAACACCAGTTTGACTAGCGCCTCAGGTATCAAATTTGTCTCTTGTATTTTATGGCTTTGTGCTTGAGGTTGTATAAAGTATTAATGGTCTTGACCTCGCTTTTAATGAAGATTTGAATACAAAGTTTAGCCATCTGAATGTGACCCAGTTACCAATGTCTGAGCATGTATAGTTGCTTTTGGCTCAGGAAAGTAGTTTCACCCACTGTGTCATCATCTGGGTGAGCCAACACGGAAAATAACCTCAGAACCTCCCAGCTCTATCTAATGTGACTCACCTTTCTGTGATTACCTGATCTGTACACTATAACGTCATCATGAATACCTTACTACGTACGTTATTTGTTTTAGTAATTGTAGGGGATCGCTTTTCCAAAACAAAACAACAGCAGCATCAATTTATAGATAGTTCTTAGAAGGTAAACTCCCTGAGTTATACGCTCCTAAAGCTACAATAAAGGGTAAGAGCAGTTATCATCATAAGATTTGATTCTGAAAAGTAGAGAGCCCTAGATTGGTAATGGAGAAAAAATATATAGTAAATATAAATATATATATTAGGTACTATATACAATAATACTAGAATGAACTACAAAAGACACTCGTTACTTTGAAGGTCATTAAAGAATTAATGTAAAGTAGATTTTGATCTCATTAAATATTGCTGAATGAATAAAGATAAACTTACAAATAAATGCAACAGCAGTGTATGTGTCCACTGCAACAATAAACATATCTATAATTGAAATTTACAGGACCGTAATAGAAATCTCTAGAAAAGTAGGCCACTTAGCAGTTGAACAATGCTACAAAACAGCTCATGAGTTTATATTCAACAACAACTGACTACACTGTTACTTTGTGACTTTGGTCTGTTGCAGCATTACAGAAGCGGTCAAAGTGATTTTGCTATTTGGATTTTTTGGTGGTTTTCTCCCAACAACACAGCAACAGCTTCTTGATATTGCTCTCCATTGGTGGGTGTGTCAGGGAGAAAATCACAACATCCACAGCAAAGAACCCAATGGAAGAGTAAAGTACAAACACTGGAATGTTCCAAATAGCCGCCAATGCATTATGAAACATATATTTAAATGTTTTATATAACTGTTTGCTTTCAATGTTCTCTTTAGCTACATCTTGGCAGAGCGTACCATGACATGATTTGTTTCTCTGTGAATGTCTCTGGGACATTCAGAGAGTCGGTCCAAGTTTAACTATATTAGTGCAGGTTTTCCCTTAAAAAGACCAAATGTACGTTTGCGTCGGAAAAAAAATACGTAGGAGAGTTCTTAATTTTACAGATTTAGATTATATCCACTTCTACAAAGAGCCAAAGTAAAGTGGTCATTCTCTTCAACTGCCCATGAGAACTGGCAAACACACCGCGTGAAGTGTGCTTCAGGGAAGGAGAGGGAAAATGTAACAGGCAACCAGAGGGAGAGAACTATAAAGAGGGAGGATGGTAGTCTCTGTGAGAATCATTCCTACTGTTTCTTCACACAGCAATATTTCTGTAGGGGCTGTCACATTTAGAAACATTGGGAAGTCAGTTCCTGTGAACCAAGAACTAGTGTTTATCATGGCAGAGGCCTGGCCACAAGACAAATAAAGAAAACTTGTGTTTTATGCAAATCGAAGTCCAATTTTTACTGCAAACAAATGTGAGCCTACTGATGGCAGGCGTGGGTAGATAAGCTGAACATTGGCTTGGTATATTGTGTTGAATATGTTGGACAATTTGATAAATATAGTCAGTGTAATATCAGTACATGTTACAGTTCTTCGAGGATTCATCATTTCAATCAAATAAAAATGAACCAGTAACTGGAGATATTTGTAAAAACTTTAGTTTTGGGAAATTGCAGTGACTTATCAAAGGTAACCTGTTGTTGACATTTTTCAGTCATTATCCATTTCCTGGCCCAGATGCATTTAATACTGCTCTGTTACACATTTGCTGTCACTATCAACTCATTTAAAGGAGCTATCTGATCTTTGCTGTAATAGGCTACACGTCACAGCCATCAAATAAGCACGTAGGCACGAACAAAGACATAACAGTCTTCTCTATCATGGACGCATCATGCACTGACTGGGAGAACCAATGGCTTTTCACTAAAACTGCAAATGTGTATGCCATTAGAGGGATAGTGCATCATTCGACCTTAGATATTCCACGGAGCACAGAAGGCTGCTTGAAGATATTAGGAAGTGGAATTGTTCTGATGATGACCCCAAAGTCAAACCTCTCACGTCATAGAGGCAAGTGTGCAGGCCCTACTGGAATGCATCAGTCAGCACAGACCATAAAAGACTCTTTTGACTTGTCGAGAGCCCCCACTCTTGACCTTGTGTTTGGCGTGCGTGCTGGTTGCAGCGTCGCTTGCCAGCCATTGACTCTCTGACTGAACTGAGTGATGCAATCTTGATTAGTGTCATGCCCAAAATGACACTAGGGATGTGTATTAAAAAGCATATAAATGTACACACACGTCACAGGCATACTGAAGAATTGAACATACATTTGTGAATTCTGAGAAACAAGCACTGAATTTAAAGAAAGCTCATTTTAAAATCAACAGCCACCCACAATTGAAGACTACTTGGACAAACTTTCCCATTCTTCTAAAAATGTACATTAGCAATAGCTGAATCCATACTATTGCCATGGAATCCAATACATGCTCTCCTAAGAAGAGGACACAACGATCATGGTTATCACCTCCATACCTCTAAAGCATTAAATGAGCAGAATGATATATCATATGGTTACGGTCATAACAGCAATTTTTCTTTGACTGTGATTTTCAGCTTAACACTTTCTATGAAAGAAGATGAAACTTGCCACAACCTTTCTGACACATACAACAGATTACACACCTTGCTGAGCCTGATGGGCAAATGTATCCCAGTAACAGAAAACAAATATTGCCCTGGAAACATGAAACAACATGTTGCAAAAGACAAGTCACAATACAGCCTACTCAAGTAAAGAATATAATACACAGATATACAGTATAAATAAATACACTCAGACTACATAAGACTCAAAATGAGAAAAAACTGTCAATCATAGGTTAACACTTTGACCACCTTGACTTAAGTTTTTCTTACAAGCTAAGATTTTGGGGAGTTTGTATTGTCTCCAGAGAGAACTTTGGTAGAGCGCTGTGTGTGCCTTTCTTGACATGTATTTAAATAAACTTGTCAGAGAGAAGAGTCAAGAATTATGAATGCATTAAACAAATTCTGTTATGGGTAAATGTTTGTTTTTTCCCACTTGCCTTTTGCCTGAAAATGATAGCACGACCTAATTTGCTGTTGTTTACTCTTCAGGAAGGTCCCCAGCTCTATGGCAGATGTCCGAGTGACGGCAGACTCATCTAGTAAGTAAGTTACGAGACCAACTATTGACTCCAATTGTCTTCATTCATTGAACTTAACTCATGATCTTCTGTGGCTTTTGTGAAAGAAATCTTGGAGCTTGATGGAATTGGTTTAAATGTGTTTAATGCGCTTTATGTTACACCAAGCAGCAGCTGCCGCATTTATGGAGCCCTTTCGATTCCCTTGTGTGCACTGCCTTTTTAACATAGTGAGGTTCATTTACATGTCGCTGCTGATTTGAGCAAACTTGTTGTTCAACCTGTAAACTGTTGCAAAATGGTGCTAAACGTTTTGAGATTGCACGTGGTCCTGGTAATCATCTTTATATTCCTTATTAGAGCATCTGTTAGAAACTGTTCTTCTGTATATACTGTACTGTGGCTTCATGAAATATTATCTGAAAATGAAAATTTCTCATGACTACAAAAGGTGACATCTGGAAATTCATAGCTGTCGTCCAAACAGTCAGACCAAACACAAATATATATATTACCTAGTCAAAAAAAATACCAAATAGTCATATTTGAATAACTGGCCAGAGAAAAAGTTTGACATTTTCATTTGATAAATTAATAACAATCATTTGAGCCCAACCAATATGGACCTTTGTGGGTAGATGCTGAGAGTGATATTAGGAAGTAAATACTGATATATCAGCAGATTATGTGCTCAATGACTCCTAAGATGTCGTTATCAAACCCTTATGACAAAGAAATCTAATTGAGGCTTGATGCGTTTACATTTTGACCATAAAGTGTATTAGAGATAACTACAAATGAAAAGAAACGCAACTACAACCACATGTATAGAACTTTAATTTAGAAAATGGGTGTATATGTAAATGTAATGCGGAATGCACATCTTTTCTGGATTGTTTATACTGTTTTCATATCAGAAGAGAAACGCAGATAGCATTATGTCAGTGTAAGGCTCATACAGGCGATCCTATCAACCACATATGGGATGGGCTCTACCATTCATCAGTGTTGTGGTTGAGTACTTTAGATTGATGACTAATAGATTAATCATCGAACCGTTTCCACTGCAATGCTTATGAAGTGTGGGGCTCTATTGATGGATGATGAAGGCACCTCCATGTAAACATGCCAGAGACTGGGGCTGCAGACACCACTGTGTTAGTACATGTCTAGATCCCAGTAGGTAACTTCAAACACACCATTGGCCCAAACTACAAGAAAATGTGAGACAAGCAGTCCAGCGAGCAACTATCAGACTGGTGCTTACTCTACTAAAACAACATTGTAGATACTTATACCTGAAACACCCAGCTTCGTTAGTAGCAGTCAACATGTTCAGGGTACCAACAAAGTTATCTGGCTAACTACACTCATGGAAATAACATCAATTGTGCCCAAGGGTTAGCCACATAATCAGACCATGCACAACAACACGTAATCGCATCGGTTATGTGTGCGCAGGAGAGTAACAGGTAACAACAATCCTCCTGAGGGTTGAGATGTACCTGTCAACATGCTAACGTTAGCAACAGACAACTTCAGTTCCCTTTAAATGGCTTCACTGCTGACCCAGCTGACAACTACATTAAGTTCCTATGATACGCTTAAAGAACGATTAGCTTTATCCCGAATAATACACACAGGCAGCTTTAACTTCGGACAATGGCTGGGTCTTGTTTTCATAGACTTCTGTCTCACTAATGTTTCAGCAACTAACCAACTAGCTAAGCTACTGCACCAGGCTGTACCAGACACTCGTGTGTGGAAGTTTGTGACCACTGTCGCTTTGCTAGCGAGTATTCAACTAACCCTACACTGCCTTTGTGCACGGCATCGACACGTGAACCGCTGCTAAACGACTTTGTGAGTCTATACGACTTGTTATTCTAGTTAGCCGTGAGTTATACATGCTAGCGCTAACTGTTTGTGTAGCGCTTCCGGGAGATAGCCGGAGCCCGGTCGGCGAGCCGTCAGCCCCTTGGTCATTATTATTAGTTTACTTTTCTGGAGCTTTCCATCGATAATATAGCGAGGGGTGTACATACCAGCTCATTTTGAGTGAACTTTAACTCCGGTTTCACTTGGTTGTTTTATTTTCTTCCGAGGACCTCATCCCTTTGCCCCAGTCAACAGGCGGGGATTAAACAGGAAGTCCCGTGCCAGGCTGCCCGTTCTTCTTCTCCGGACTTTAATTGTTTAACCACAGAAGTTACTATCATGTCCACGTGTTAATGTGAAAACACCAGGTGAGCGGTAGTAGTATGTGTTTGCACATGTATTTTTATATTTACCAATTTAGCATGTGTTATGGTGATGGGTGCGCGTGCACGTGGAAGACCCAAGCAGACGGAAGGCAAGTGATATTTTTCTTTATTCAAGTACTTACATAGAAATAACAAAACATTGCATTACAACAAACCGAAGTGCCAAGTAAACAGGGGAGCACATCCTCCCCATCACAAGGATATAGTAAAATTCATTTCAATATTCAGCTCATCATAAAAGGACCTTATTATAAGGTAATAAAAACATGAAATAGGTTAAAGACATCCACAACATTTTAAACAAGACCTCTTGTTTTCTTTAAGAACAAAAAAAGAAAAAGAAAAGAAAAAGCCAATAGAACAGTTATCCCAGTGTGTGTTTCCAGTTGACTGTCTTGAGTAGTTGTTATCCCATTTCACCCGATGTGACTTTTTATTTTTCATGCATAATAAAGAAATGAGCACCACCACCCCGCAGCATCTGGAGGGGGCAGCACTTGGGAAACGTTTTCCGTGCACATGCAAACATGAGGATATACTGTAATGAAAAGGAAACACAACACAACAGAAAACAGTGAGTATTGACTCCATCCGAATACCAGTGTCACTGTAGAAGACCACACAATCCCTGAAGCCACACTGTAGTCCATAAAATGACATGAGTAGTCTGTAATATCTACACATTATTGAAATCTCTTCAAGCATGAATTGTGTATTTTTTTATTTTTATTATTGTTTTAAATCCTCTAATTATTAAACGGTCATGAATGAGCCCAAGCTTATTGCCCTGCCCGAGGCCGACACCAAGGACGCTAAATCAAACGGTTAAACACAAACATTAGCACAAGGCTGCCTTCCAGTGCGAGCAGGCTGAGGTCACATGTACGATTTGTTGCGCCTGTGCAGCTCTCATCATGCATTGTTTTTGATCAGCTAACCCTGCAACCCACTTTGGCACAAAGATGGCTGCTGATGCTGGCTCTCATCCAACACGCAGCAGAGAACGAGGATGAGGCAAATTCCAATTTCAGAGCGTTCAGCTGCCTACTTTTGGACAATAGAACATTAAAAAATACACAAACCAATGCCTCTCTTTGAGAAGCGTTATCAGGAGGAGGGGTGTGCTGCTCAAATCAACAAGTCACTGACATTTATCTATAGCATTCACACTTTACACAGAAGGATTCAGAAGAACATGGTACAGCCTGTATTGTTGTTCAACCACCAAACTATATTGACGGAGCGGGATTGGGGGGGGGAGTAATTGGGTCGTTTTACAAAATCTATCCGACCAGTACAGAAATGTCACGGAACAAAAGTGACAGACAGTCAGATGAGATGACAGATGAAATATTGAGTTTGCTAAATTGTAATTACAGGGCTTCATTTAGACGTGGAAATGGTTTGGTGGAGTCTCCGCCTCGCTCTGCATCAGTCCTTAACACAAAGCAACAAAAACACTGTTTTCTCAAAGGGGAGGCCACATCCTCTATACTGTCATTAAATAGAGATCCACACTCACCAGCTAAGTGTCAAATTTGGAGCACACAAGATCATAATTTTTGGTCCAAATTATCCAGAGAATATAACAATCAGTGTCTAACATCAAATTATTCTTTGTAAACATTCAGTTTAAACATTTTGTTTTTCTCATCACCTCATCGACTACGTATATTTGTTTGAGCTGACTCCGTGAAGCGGTCTGCCACAGGATGTTCACATTAGAGGCCATTTAATCAGGCAAATCCCAATGCAATGTTTAAATATTAGTTACGATTGAGCTGTAATCTGAAAGAAGGAATACTCTGTGATTTAATGTGTAAAAACATAGCAAGAGTTTGTTAGGCTGTCATTTCAGTTGCATCTGCTCAGAAAAGTTTCATTAGCCGATGACCATTTATGGAGTAAAAGAACGTATTTTTCACGACACAAAACTATTGATTTACAGTTGGTTGTTGCAGGGTGTGTGAACTTTTAAACTATCTCTAAAAATGCTAGGAGGTCTGTTCATTTAACCATGTAGATGAGTTGAGAAAAGACTCTCTGAGGCCAAATTAATTGGAAAATAAGTGGACACTTGCCAGGAAGCTCAGCAGTGAAAACTGCTTGTTACAGGAAAGGGAAAGCGTGGCCTTGGAAGCTTGTCTCTGTGTGCACCGTGTCCCCCGTGGCACTGCTTTCCTGAACCTTTCCTTTGGCTTTTGCATTTGTCAATATTACAATATTACAATGGTACAATATTATTTCTCTTTCCCAGTTGATAATACTGTTATAGGAATTATTTGCCTCACGTGCACCATACACTTCTTAATAGTCAGAGAGCACAGCCAACAACTGGAAATACTAGAGGGAGAGAAGGAGTTTTTTTAATTTTTTTTAAATGTTATCTCGTATTTGAGAAATATTTTTTGTAAATTATTTCATTACCAGGACGTGATCATTTATGGTGTTGTCAGAACCAGTATTTTTGTCATCTGTGTCTTGTGCTGGCTTCGAGTGAAGTACATATCTAGATATTTATAGCCTTTTTGACCAAAAGAGTTGGCTGCCATCAGAGTTATACCTTTTTGCATCTGCTCCATTTTTGAGGAAGAGCTACTTTATCAAATGTGGTTATTGTTGTCAATATCAATATAAAACATGAGATCCGAGAGAATGGTAAAGATGAGTCTTTACAAAATTCATCATCAACAAATTGAGATTCCCTTCATCATTACAAACATCAGAGTCAAATCTAAAAAATACTAGCATTGCCCTGTCGTATATTTAGTTTGAGAAAGGATTCATTCATTTCTTCTGTGACATCTATTTGAGAACAACTAGTGTTTTTCCTTAAAAGGGGGAAGATGTTTTAATTGAAATAATTGATTGAAACTATAATGGAGGTACACAAAATGTAATAAAAAAAATCTTCTCATTTATTCAGAGAACACATTAGTGCTTCCTTTTACCACGTTAAAGCGTTACAGATGGTGCAACTGCTATTGTTCTTTTTTAATGGAGATAACACACCATATTTGGCACAATTGTAGTGCTCCAATTTTTTTTTTCTATAACAACAAAATATTCTGTATTATAACTACATTACTAAAAGCTTTGAGACACATTCCGCACAAGCATTCAGTCAATTGAAAATTCTTGTTTATGCAGACATTTGTATTTACATAGTGTGCATGGAGTCATGCACAAATATGCACAATTTAATACTGAGTTATGGTGCATTTGACATTTGAGTACAAAAGGGAAACTTCTACTATAGCTACCTGCATACATATTTGTATACTGTACAAAAACAAGTCCTCCTAGTTTACAACTCAGTCTCAGTCTCTGTATTAGAAAATATGTAAACATGGATTTGGAAATTTGAATTTTTCTCTCACCATATGTTGCTCATCTTTTGGTCATTTAAACAAGTAGTTAAATCTTTTTACACTAGAAAGCACAGACAAAGGGCCTCATTCATCTTTTTTCCCTTATTCATCTTTGCTCTCATATGCTGCTGATTTGCAAACCGGTGTCGTTTATTTAAGTAGTTCAGTCTGTCTAACTGTGCTCTTAGTTAATTTGATTTACGGGTCGGTGGCACATGTCATGAATATATTGCATACAACTGCAGAACTCAAGAAAACTGAACAAATGAACGTTATTGGTGAGCTTTAAAAAAAAGCAACAGAAATGATATCCGGTAACACCACATAAAGCCATCATATAATAAGGCAACACAAATACACAGTGTCTCTCTGTGACTACAAATAAATAGGTCTTGGCAAAGGCATTGATTGCTGCAGGCATGTTTGTTTTTATAAGTACAGGTAACAGGACAAGACATTGGTTTGTTTTTCGTGCGACCCATTCAGTCAATTAGATCCAACCAAATTCTTCAAATCCAACTCTAACTCTAAATCGGAGATCCGCTGTCTGAGTCTGATCTCCCCTCGAACTCAACATGTGTGCTAAGCTGATATCACTTTTAGGTTTGGCAAACATCAGGCACAATATTAAGAACCAAGTTGGCTGAATCAACACAATACATTTGGCAGATTCTGTGGAGAAAACAACATTCAAATAGAAAATTAAAAACACTACACCTCAACAAAAACATCAGAAAGACAGTCAAGTGCCACTAATAAGGTATCAATGACAGTACACAAATAAAACCAATTGCACTTTTAAACAGCCTAATATCATTAATGCATACCTCCCACTGAGCTCCATTTATTATTTTGTCTGTTCGACCCTTGTGATGGATTCTGGCTTCCTCCCAATTTAAAATTCTCGGCAAAATTTACAAAAGTGTATCCACCCCTGAAACCTAACACACACAGTGGGCTTTTGGGGCAGTGCGTGCCAATGTGCCCTTCTTTGTGGTGGCACTGTGTTACAGTAGCTGAGGCTCTGAGTTGCTTGAAAGAGAATGGCGTAGCAGCCTTCCTCCGCTTTAATTAAACTAAAGGCATCCATCTCAAAATAGAAGGACTACAACTAAAAGGAGCACGGGATGTAAAAGAGAGGGGAAAAGTCACCTATTTATCTCATAGTGGACGTGATCCCTTCTTCATAAGTCTCTTTTATGGGGCATGGTGAGGGCTCAGTCCAAGTGCACGTAGTGACGGTCATGACGTTCCCACTGTCGGCCCCCCACAGGAGCTGGGCGGCGAGCTGTGGCTCCCAGGCGCCCCACTGCTCTTGTCGCTCGGCTTCTTGTCCTTCTGTTTCAGGTGAACCTTGGCGTGCCTCTTTCGCTCGTCACTCCTGGCAAACTTGCGTCCACAGAACTCGCAGGAGAAGGGTTTCTCGCCTGTGTGCGTGCGGATGTGCGTGGTCAGGTGGTCACTCCGGCTGAAGGAGCGCATGCATATTCTGCACTGGAAGGGTTTGTGACCTGTGTGGATGCGAAGGTGACGTGTGAGCTCGTCTGAGCGGGAGAAGCGTCTGTCACAGTTCTCGGCCGGACAGGCGTGCGGCCGCTCGTGGACCGGGGTTTTGCTGGGACGGTTGGGGTACTTCCGTGGCCGGATGGGTTTGAGGGTGAGCGTCTGTGGCGGTGGGTGGTGCTGGGGAGGGTGCTGCTGCCCACCCATGAACCCTGGGTGAATTTGTTGCTTGTCTTTGAATGCTCTGATGGTCTCCAGGGGTGTGATGGGAGGAGGGTTGACTCGGATGGGGTCCATACTCTGGAAGGGCTTGTGCTCCATCACCCCAACGTCCCCCTGATGATGGAAAAGGTTGTAGTCGGGGATCATGGAGAAAAGGCTGCCGTCCATGGAGGCTTTGGATGTGGAGTGATAGTCATTGCCAGGGTAGGCTAGAGCCGTGCTCGTGGCAGGGCTGTGGTGAAAGGAGACCTGATCCTGGTACAGGTCACCGCAGGTAGAATAGGCAGGCAGCGGTGGACCGTAGACCTGCTCCATGTCTGACACTTGTCCGCCCATGCCGGCTGCGGAGGATGATGTCTGCGTCGTTACCGTGCCGGGTGAGGGAGAAACCCCCAGGATCCCTGCACTGACGAGACTGATGATATTGTTGTCAGAGCACCAGCCGGAGCCCCCGATGCCACCAGACGGAGGAGTGTCAAAGGCAAACTTCCCCAGGTAGGTGACAGTCTGCCCGCTGCGGTTGGACTGGAAGCTGGATCCATACTGAATCTCTGCCGATGACTTCTCGCTTCCCATGCCCAGATCCATGATATTATCTACACAACAAAGCAAATAAAAAACATGTGAACAAATCATCCACGTGGTCGCTCAGACATGAACACCAAATGCAAACAGCTCTGAGGAAAAGTCTGAAAAGTGAGCGTGTGGCAAAAGTTGTGGAAAAAGTCTTGAAAATTCACTTTGTCAAGCTACATGAAGTTGCAGGGACAGTCCTGGGTTTGTCCGAAATTCTGCCTTTTTTGTTCATATCTCTGTAAAAGTGTGCCAACGAGAGATCCCAAATAAAAGCAGTCCAACGCCGTCCATAAAGAAATGTGAGCGCTGTCAGACCTGTAAGTTAAGTGAGTGACTGCTGCATCTGAGACGGTGGTGTCTCTCTCTCTCGCTCAGATCCCACAAGCTCTCATAAATCAAGACCTAAACACCCCCTTTGATCCAGTCATTGTGTCCCTCAGGAGGACAGCCAAACTCTATGGCGAGATCTGATTTCTTTACAGCGGGGAGGATTATAAGGCAGACGCCACATCTATCACGCTCAGGGATTCAAAACACATTTGCAGCAAAGAGCATCTGCACACAAGGGGGTGGGGGGTAGGGGGGAGGGGGGCTTTTTAAGTGTCAATCCGATCCCTACTTTAAGTTAGCTTTAACAAATGTCCTTGATATTTTATTCGCGATGAATCTTACACACACGCACAAACACACACACACACACACACACACATGACTTTTGTCGTTGATTCCTCCTAAGACCCCAAAACCATCAAATGCACATGTGTTTAATGGGGACACGTTTGGGTGCTTTATCGTGATCTGAAGACTGAATGTGAGACATCTAAATATTTGATTCTTTTTTTTTAAGCAGAAGTAAAAGTAAACATCTCCTTTCATTTGCAGGGAATCATACGCTGGTTGTCCCTATATGTAAATGCACAGTAATTACAGCCTGCTACAATTTAGCAGAAGGCAAATTACAATGAAACAAACAAAACCCAAATTATGCATATTGCACAATGATGTTTGACACACGGGCAATGATTCACAATGGGAGAATTTTGTTGACGCGGGTTTAACATTTAGAAAATAAGTCAGAGCTGATATTGATGCATTTGATTCCAACCCTTTAGTTTTTTGGGGGTTATCTGAGTAAAGGGCTGTTTAAAGAAAGGGTCATGAAATAAAGTTATCACTCTTTTCTTACAGCTCAGTGCTGAAGAGCACTTACACACACACACACACACACACACACACACACACACACACACACACACACACACACACACACAGACTTGAGTTGTAAAATCACAGCCTGGTGCTTTTAATAAAAATATATAATTTACCCCTAATTACCCCTCAAAAAGCACCTGGGCAAAAATGTGTACAGGCTATAATATTTATTTTCTTTTTATAATGTGAATTTCACCAAGATCAGATGTATTTTAAAAAGCAACACACACCTCAACTCTGCAGTACGTTTCCCCCCCATACTTTAATTCCGTTTGTTTAAATCTCCTGTCAGAGGTCACATTATGTACATTTTTTTCGTGTTTTAAAATGAAATTTGACATGAACTTTAAAACAAGTATGTTTTAAATTTAGCTATATATATCATTTATTAAAAATATAAATGTATTATGCTCAACACCTGGCGCTGAGGTAATTTAAATGCACTTCCTGCGTAAATCAGAGTGAATACCTCGGGTGAAATTTAAACTGTTTTCATTTGCGGGGGGGGGGGAATAACCTAAACATTAAATCTGATCCGTGAATGAAAAAAGAAAAATCATTGTTCACCTCCTCACATGTCGATCTTCAGATTTCGAGTTTGTCAAGCAGCACTGACCCATCACCTCAGAAGGTGAGCCTGTACAACTACTGATTGATTTAATGCCAATCTGCGACACTTAGCAGAAATAACAGGTCAGCTTTGGGATGGCGTGTCTGCGCTCATCAGAAATATATATTAATCTGGAAGCAATAAATCAATAAGATCTCCGGCCTCGCATCTTTCTGTGAATATGAGATGGTTCCACGGGCCTGCGGCGTCTATAATATATCTATAAACACATGTATATGAGGAGAAACAGCCACACACACACGCTCACACACAAACACACACGCCCACTGGAATCCCGAATCTTTGACACCTGAATAGTTGGGAATGAAAGTCGTTGTCGGAAATAGTTGAGCCGCTCTCTGCGGATGGATATTAGATGAATATTAGAAATCTATAAATCAGTGGACGTTTTTAGTTTGACCACAATTATCAGATTGAAGGAAGGAGCCGACTGCGTTTTTGTTGATCTGTGCGTGGAACCCGCCTGGTTCCTCACCCGGTCACATCACATCCACACATTTCTTCAAACAAGCCGATCAGCTCCGAGCTGATTCAGTTTAATATCCAAGCACGTGTTTATGTATTAGATTTTTCCGATGTGGACTTGTGACGCTACAGGTGCGCTTTTTCTACGTTTTGTTTGAAAACACGACACTTGAAGACCGGACAAATAAAAAAAACACGAGCGGAATGAAACAAATCACACGCCACTTATTTCAAATCTGTTCTTTCCTAATTGTTGTTGAAGTCTGCGTGTTTTAGAACTGACGTGTAGAGAAAGTCTTCAGTCCGGGATCTGCCTTTGAGCGCAACAGCCAGAGCGCAAACAGGTGCTCCAAGCGCCAAGACAACTGTTGCCTTCCGCGCACATCGCGCCGAGTTTGAACCACTTTGATCAAAATCGGACGCACACAAACACAAGTACACATACAAAATAAAGACATCTTACCCGCGTTCATCTGGGAGTAGTGGTTAATAGATTCCGTACTGGTGAAAATATTCATTGACGTCGGGATGTCCTCTTCTGGGTAGAGACTGTCAGGGATCGTGTTTATTAAACTGCTCATGGTAAGAGGGAGCTTCTCCGCTAGTTTCCCTGTCATAGCAGTTATATTCAGTCCGACATTTAAGAAGGACAACGCGCAGGTATCCAAGAAGTTACACGCACGGAAAAACAAAAAGAAAAAACTCAGCTGGCGATGTCAAAGTGGAGAAACACAGGTGAGGATCAGGCGTGGATGGGTAAAAAAAGGCAGCGGGGATGGCTCCTGTTGTATCCACGTATCCCGCGGAGGACGAGCAGCGGCGGCCGGGTCTCTCTCTCTCTCTCTCCTCCTGCGATCACACACTATTGTTGTTATTAATGTGATCACTGTGGAAGCTGGTGGCTCTGCTTTGTGGGGGGAATGTGAAGTCTGTGAATCAATGGAGGAGGAGGCGGCGGTGTTGGTTGCACAAGAGCAGCCCTACTTGCTCTATTGGAGCTGGATAGGGGACTCCAGTGTGCCCGTATTAAATAGGGGGCTGGAACATTCGCGTGACGTAGATGACCATATATGGACAGAGCGGCCAGCGCCAGGCTCTCCGCGCGTCAGTCGGTGGAAAGTACTGTGGAGGCAAAAGGCTCCGACAGACAGAGAGATGGGTAGAAAGATACATGGATAGATAAGCCACCGCGTTTACCCACAGTGTGCATGTCACCTGCAGCTGCGTCCTTCTCCAGGATGAGCCGTCTCCTCTCCTCCTGTCCCCGTGGAAAAGCGGGCAGTGAGTGGACACTGTTTCTTCTGTTATTGTCAGGGGCTGTGGTATCTTCGACAGAGTGCCACGGCTTTACGCATAGGTTTTACGCGGCTTTTACGCAGCAGTGTGTCTGTGTGTGAGAGGGAGAAAGAGAGAGAGAATGAGTGTGTTGTGGCGTTAGGACTGCCACTCATAATGCAGACTCGTGTCTTAAGTTAGGCCTGTAGGTGTTTGTTCATATCAACAGGAGTAAATGCCGTTGCTGGCTTTACATGCAGGTTTCTTTTAATTTACAAGTTCAGAGAGAACATGTATTTGCAGTCATTGTGTCCTTGGCTCTGGGTGAACATGCACACACTCGGTCCCGTCCTGTGCTGCAGGAACACGGGGAAAAAGCCCCGCTGCCTCTTTTCATGCAGCAACACTGTCTCACAGAGACAGTATTTGACGGAGTTAATCGCCTGTAAATATTGCAAGCGCTTTGTTAAAATCCACAGGCTTTGCTTTGACTTGGAGCCCAAGTGTGCGCTTCAAGTGGAAACTCCAAATAAGGCAGTGTCCGGTCCCGCCCCCCTCACGGCCCTATTTGGACATAGGAGTTCCGGGTGAAGTATAGTAGTGGAAAAGTGATCGGAAGCCACAGACGTTTTAAAAAGAGATGACAGTGGACCGAGCGTCATGGCTCCTTTTTTTTTTCTTTTAACCAGTTTGTGAAAAAAAACTTCCTCTGGATGGATTGGGTTTAAAAAAAGAACCCAGTTTATTTTTGGTTTGTCACACAATAAACAAGAGTCATCTGGGGTCACTGGTATGTTTCACATCACTACTTTCTGTAAGTTTTTGCTTAGTTTTGATGAGAAATGTTTGTGTTTCCTACTGTCGCTGTGACATTATAAAATCACAAGCTTTCGCAAAGCATCATCAGAAAATGCTGAATGAAACGAACCTGAGAAATTAATAGTACCTCAATGAATCAGAAGTGTAAACAGAGTGTGTGGGAGAATTAGTCTGAATCATGCTCTGTGTTTAGGGGGGCTTACACAAACAGAGCAGCCAGTGATCTTCTTGTGTGTCTTGTTACCACAGGCGAGTCCTCCATGTGCACGTCTGAGTCAGTCGGACCAGCAGCAGGCAGAGCACTGTCCTCTTATGGTGTCCCCCCCCCCCCCCTCCATCGTGTCTCTAAGAAAAAAAAAATGGATGTTCCTGATGCACTCGATTCAAAGTTCAACAACAACACTTTTGTCGGACCAAAGATAGCTTTTATGTGTTGACTTAATCCTCTCCCTCACTCTGAGTCACTCCCTTGACTTGTTCTGTGCATCACTTTTTGCAGGTCAAAGAGGCAGCACAAGTTCAATTTGCCCTTTGACTTGAGATTGAGCTGTTCAGAGTTGAAGTTTAAAGTTGCGTGCATGTGTTCAGCCTTTATCACAGCGTATTTAAACACAGATTTGGCCTGTGACACAATGACTGCAAAATCTGTGTGAAATCCAGTTTTACATATGTTGTGCTTTATATCTATTTCTAATATAAAATTATTTTGAAAGACAAAAGGATACTCATGGGATACAGCATAATAGTAAATCAAATTAAAAGTTATACAGTATTTCCATCATAAAACTGCTTCAGACACAAATAAATATTACAATTATACCACTGCATATCTAGGCAAATAGGGGAACGTACTGTATACATGGTTTGGACTAAATAAATGCTAAATGGGCTGTATGTATACTTTCCTAGTGTTGAATGACACATGTTCATATCTATATGTGTATCTATGTGCAGCACTTTCTCTATTACATGTCACTCACACACTGTCGGCAAAATTTGGGGTTCAGTATCTTGCCTAAGAACACTTCGACACAGCGGAGTGGAGTGGCTGGGGATCAAACCTCTGGTTAGTGGACGACCCACTGAACCACAACTGCCAGCGGTAAGAGGAAAAGCCTCATAATGAATGTAATCCAGAACAAGGCGACGATCTATGACCTGTTAAATTACGGCTTGAACGATATTATAGAAGCTAATAAAAGTGTCAACTATGGTTATTAAATAAGAATGTGAATACTGTCTCTTGCTCCTGGTGTTTTTTCCGTCCCTGTGAAGTCGCACAGGTGGATCCATGGATGAGGTTGCGGGGACAGTCTGAGAGAATCCCCTCAGGTCAGCCTGAGTTCTGACTGTACCAATATTGTGTCTCCTCAGGGGAAGCGTTCATGTGGCTCTGCGGTTGGAAAGTTGGCCGGCCCACCTGGAACACCTGCCTGTCACAGGGCTTGTTTCCTCGACTGTCAGCTGGGTCACGTGGGGCAGGGCAGCAGTGTTAGAGCTCTCTGAGTCCTGGCTCCTTTGCATATATGGGGATTCCATGGAGGCACAGGCTCATTGTAAAGCACAGTGGAAAACTGCCCAGGCACAGGGAGTTTACAGTGTAGTCAAATTAGTTTAGTTGTTTTTCCAAGCTTCATGGGGAAGACTTGAACTCTTGTTCCTTGATTTTGTTTAGTTACACAGTTATACAAACTAACTTAGTAACTTAACATCCATTACTCAACACCACTTTTAAAAGCAAATACCTCTATTGTTATCACTGTGTATCTTGCAATACTGGCTTCAAAGCAAGAGAAATGTATTCTGATACGGTCGACCCATCAACTAATAATGATGTCCTAATGTGTGCCTAATTTAAAATGATCTTATTATTCCCATAGCTGAATTACTGCTGTCAGATCAAGGCCTCAGATGTATTCATTTTTCAGCTTTAATTGAAGCTGACCTGCATCAAATTGAAACCTTTTCCCGTGGTTGAAATGAGGTTACAGTAAGATGAATATAAGCTTTTCATATTACAACACACTGCACTAGTAGAAAAACATTTACACTACATTGTCTGAGGATCATAACTGAAGGTTTTTTTTCTTCATTTTCACCACCACAACATTTAAAGTACAGCCTGTTTACATCTGTAGTTTACAATAGATAACAGTGACATCATTGAGCTTCTCTGCTATTTGTCTGTATACATACATAGTTTTTTTTTTCACAGTTAACAGGATTGATAACGTGCATTTAAGACACAAGGACATTTCGGATACATCAGGAAGAAGGTCACAAGGGGAATTTTTAAATCCTGCGTTTACAATAATGTATTTCTTGCATGACTTAAATCTCCAGATGGATGGAACTTCACAATGCCGTCAGATTTGCAGAACAATACCATTCACAATACATCTGTCTGAGGTCAAACACACAGGGAGTTAAAATAGGCAAAGTGGTCAGCAGACCAAACTGTGGACATGCATTGAACAGACGTCACGTTGCCACTGCTCACAGCGAGCGATAAACACCGGAGATGCTCTGGTGAAATAAATCTGCATCACTTCTTCAGCTGAGAGAAAGAAAACGCAGACAGACTCAAGACACCATGCATATTAGATCACTTAGTGCCGGTTAGGCAATTGAATTTATTATACAAATTGCTTTTAATTAATGTAAGTTTGAATAAATTAAGAAAATATTAAATGCCTTTGCCATATCACCAAGGGATGTGAGAGGTAATTTTTTTTCCAGAGACGGCAATATATTGTTCACCGTTCAACTTCAGCTGTCAGTTTTTTCTTAATCATAATATTTCAACTCTCCTGACATTTGGCGTAAAAATAAACACATTCAAGGAAGCTGAGTGGCAAAATCCAGCTGTTTGGCAGGATATCTCCGAGATATGAAAGAGAGGAAAAAAATGCACATTGTATTTGGAAGAACATATCTTGGCTTTTAATGGTGTACTGATGGATTCAAGTAGGTGGTTTTTGGAAGAATGCTCTCCCTATTGGCATGCTTCACAATGAGTGTGGAATTATCCTCCACTATGCCAATTGTCAAAAATGTGATTTCATAAGTCAAATAAGATGGGCAAATCAAGGTCAAGAGCGATATTACAACCGACACACACTTCTGTTCAGAGGCGGTGGACTCTCCGACTAACTGTGTGCGTGTGTGCATTGTTTTGGTTGTTGTGTTTTGTGAACGCCGGCTGCTTAGACTGTTAAGTCGGGGAGGCAAACAAAGCAGATGCAGGACAATTTGATCAATGATCTCCTGGAGTTCATGGAGAGGGCACATAGGGGTTTACCAAGGCTGGCTTAACCACCAAAGGAACAAAAACCTCCATTACCTACTCCTGCCTGGCCCACTGATGAGACACCAAATTAGGGTCAATGAAACCACCAACTAAAGATTGATCATCAGAACATCAAAGTCCCTCATGTAAATCCAGCCTTTTTCAGACATCTGGGGTATTGATACAAACCCCTCCCAGAGGAGAGTTGCTGGTTAGAAACCAATAAGCCTCCTGGGGGGTACTCTGACCCACCCTCCACAAAGACCCGTGAAGTCTGAAAAGTATCTCCTTGTGAGCGGGTTGAAAAGTTGAAGTTTTCACACTATCCTCTGCAGACGTACCAGGTGGGATCTCTTATGCAACCGTCCAAAGTTCAACACGGGTTCATCATCCCAAAGTTACATTCAAGGACAAAGCAGTGTTGAGACAGAGCAGTCTCCTATTTTTACTTGAGTCAATCGAGGTCCCGATAGTAGCTGATTGTTTCCGATTGGGGTGAGAGTGGTCAATGGAAATATGATAAACAATTACACAAACAGTAAGTTCCCTCCACCAGAGACACCACAGGCCCTGCAGCCCCTCCCCCCTGCCCTGTCACTCTGCTGAGTATTTTGGTTCAAGTTCCACTGCAGCATCCGGCTCAGTTGCGGTCTCGGTTTCACCTCCCACTTCCTTTTTTTGGCCCTGACGTGTTTCCGCCCCTGAATTAGAATCAACTCTTTCCACAATGAATTGTGATATCAGGCCGTGTTCCTCCTCTCGTTGACGGCGTTTGGAAACTAATAAGAAATCCCCTCAATGAGGTCAAAATCTATTTCCCCAACCCCTCGCTCAGGACCACGGGAGGAGAGATACAGGGGCAACATCAAAACACAGCAGCACAAAGAGGAAATCTCCTACTAACGCAGCGATAAGATAAGGGGCAGAGAGGGCTGACCTGTTGCAAGCTTGAAGAACTAATGCTGTTTAATTCAGGGAAAGTGGGGTAGCATTATCTTATATCATTGTTCTGGCAGATTCCTCTTCCAGGTGTCAGTCTTTGCAGTTTTGGGTGAGAAACTGCAGAGCGGCCACAGGCTCTCCCAGATTAAACCTTGTGACGAAGGCCTGGAGATCCCATTTACCTGTGGGAGCAGGATGACACAGATATTAGTATATTTACAGAGGAGACATCTTATTTAGATTTCAGTATGAGATTGCTTTGCAGATTTTGAAGCACTAGTAAACATGTTTGCATCCGGACGATATTCTACATACATTCAGCAAAGTCTACGCGCAGCCTTCGAGGGCATTTCTCATGACCGCTCGGCCCATGTTTCAGGGATCTGAGGCCTAACTGAGCAGCACATGGCTCTGGGATGTGAGTCACTGAGAACAGCACTGCTGAAAATAAAACATGTTGCTGTAATGATGGAGGTGGGAACACAAGGACGTATTGGCAAGAAGATATGATTCAATCGCCTGGACTGTTTTTTTTTCTTTCCTCCCCTTTTAAACAAACACCAGACGGCCATCCGGCTGGTATGACAATATCACTTCTTAGATTTTGACAACCCATGATTCCCTGCAGTTTCCCCTCCCTTTACAAAAAAAAGACAAATTCACAATTATCATTCCAAGGCAACAAAATCATGCGTGCTTTAAGCTCGCAATCTTCAACAGATTATAAGGAACTAGTCTCCGTCTGTGCGCAGCCTCACATGTTTCATGTGTTCATAAGACAATGCCTTGCTCCGTAATCCAGGGAATCACTGACGTTCTGGTATTTCCGCATGTGAAGTGATTACATTAACAGCTGCTCAAGAATAGCGTAGGAAAGTTAATCTTTTGAAAGGAAAGCCAACAATTGAAATGGTCCACATCTGTAGAGAGAGAGCGGTCTCACAGACACGGGGTCGAGTCTGCTCCTGGATAGAAACATTACTGCTGCCGACCTCTTGCTGCAGCTGCTTCACAGGCCTATACACCGTCTCTGTTTTCACCATCATGGAGCCACACTTTAAATCCTCCTGCATATCGGAGGAGTTCTGGGGGAAGAAATGCACTTTACCATCAAGTGCACTCACCTACTATCAGTGCTGAGGCAAATCAGAAGGTTTAATTTAGCGTTTTCAGTCAAAATGACTCATTCAAGGCTGCGATATTTCAGGCTTTTTATAGAATATATTATTGCTTCCAAATACTATCAAACCTGAGAGTGGAGTACTTATTTGTAAATGTTCAAATTGGGAAAGTTATAAGCACAGCCAAAATTATTACTCAACTATTTTTGGGCTCCTTGAGAGTCTCCCTACATGTTTGGCTTATGAGAGACTTGACACCTCTGTGTGTCTGGGTCTGCCACGAGGTCAGGTCATGGTTTGGAGCTCAGCTGGGGAAGAGGATGAATAATAACTGGGAGATGAGCAGATGAGTACCTGGGCCTCGCCGAGTCCTCTCTGTGAATGAGGATTGCTCGCAGAGAGGGCTCCAATAATCGACTGAGGGCAATGAAGTCAAGTGACCTGTCTGCAGGATAGGGCATGGCCCCGTGGCCCCTCTGGCCTGTGCTTTAGAGGAACATAATGCACCGCCTCTGCAGAATCCCAGAACTCACTGCATGTCCAGAAAAAGGTCACCCCTCAGAGCCAGCGTTTTATAGGAAGCTGAGGGGTGAGGCAGCTGGTGGACAGTAAACTTTAAACTGGAATATAGTTCATATAGAGTCTTGTGGCAGATTTTACACTTATGACATTTCATGTTTAAATCCTCAGACTTGCTTTTCCGCTGTTCATGCAGAAAACCTCCCATATTATAGTGTAAAAAAATAAATCACACTGAGGATCATTTTATTTTACAATAACGATCATGTGAAGAGTCAACACCAGGCGATGCTTGTGAGACTTTACGAACATAATCCTGACTAAAGCCGTGCAACCGTTGGGAACCATCCAAAAAGAGGCAAATTCCCAATATCTGGTGCTATCACCCTGACTGGGACCCCGAAAATGCCTAGACTTACAAGTGACCTTAAAATAGGCTGGTGTGTGTTTGTAGTGCAGCGACGCGTTTCCGCCTCTCCCATCTGCCTGCTCATGGAAAGGACAGATAGTGTGGGACCTGAGGGCGATGTTAAAGTCTTCCTGCCTCCCCTTTTGTTTCCACCTTGCTTCTCTATCTGGGTATGGCAAGAAGATCAGGACTGCTGTGAGGTGAAACAGAGCTGCTGCTGCATTTAGCGGTGTGGGCGGTGTCCCTGTTAAACCTTTTATAGTGTCTCAGAAACGCTCAAAACCAAGTCATCCTGTTCACTTTGCTGCAGAGTAGCAGGAGCCGTATCCGGTTAGGAGCCTCGCTGAGTCTCTTTGCGTCAGATTCGTATTAAAGCTTATGCAGCGTCTAATTTCATGAGAGGGGAAAACTGTTAGCGGGCGTCAGGGGTCAGCCACAGAACAGAGCCTCAGAGATGCCTCAGATGCTGTGCTGTGGAGGGACCCGAGTCGTTTGGCTGCCGATGTCACAGCTCATAGCCTGCTGTCAGTTAAGCAGCCTGCGTAGTTAACAAATGCTGTCGCCCTGCTGTTAAAGAGATGTGTTGAATAATATTTAGTTCTTAGTCTTCATCTGTCATTTCAGAGTAAATGTTTTCATGATTGACCTTCACTTCGACTGGAATACTTGTTCAATTACAGGGTGCACATTAAATAAGGTCTGTTTGTAGCAGACTATTACGATTTTAATTAATTACTGTGACTATTCTTTATTAATTGATTAATTAGTCAAATGTTTGTCTGTGAAACTTTTTGGGAAAACAGAGATTTGGCATTATACTCGAGAAATCACCTGATCAATTAACCTGTTGTCAGAATTGTTGCAGGTTCGTTTTCTGTCAACCAAATATTCTCCTAATTGATTAATCAATTACTGTTTCAGTGATTTTTTTATCCATCATAATTATTCCTTTTTCTTCTTCAAAACGGAAAGACAAAGAAATGCAGCATTTCTTCACAACAGAGAAGAAATATTTTATCTTTGCTATTAAAAGTTAATGTAAATGATTAATTGATTATTTTCTAACCAATACATTGACTGTTGTTTTGACTTTGAGGGCTGATAAAAATAAATAAATAAACACTATGACCCCAAGTCTGTGAGGTTAAATATAAATCCCAGAACTTTTACTCTCCTGACAAGTGTCTGTTGAAGAGAGCGAGGAAAAAACAGAGCCAGCTAAAATTTTTAAAAGCGTCAAAGTGTTCCTTAAAGGCAGCCGACTCCTGGCTGAAACTCAGGCCTGCTGTAGCAACCAAATCCTGGCTCTCTTGACTCCACGCAGCTCTGATTAATGGTAGAGGCTGTGGGTGGGTGGTAGACATGGATCTGCCCATTACCACACTGCAACATTGCAAATGACTTCAATTACTGTGGAGTGTGCTGAGCTGGCAGTAGGGGCTCGAGGAGGCAAGATGAGCAACGTGCACCATCCAGAAGCTAACTCCGCTGTGATCCATTCACTCACAAAAATGTGATCCTCACACACATCCTCTCTCCCCCGTAATTTATCAGGAGCAAAAATGAGCAAGAATGACGATTTGGATCCTTTTTTCATTTTCAACTCTCAAATTTTTAGCCAATATGTTTTGATGGAGTTTTTCTTGTTTTCATCACATTTTGGTTTGGGCTCAGCCTGTATCTGTCGAGGTCCAAGTCAGGGGACAGAGGGCTGGATAGTGAGCGGCGTATGTGCAAACGACTGTGTAGGCTGCAACAACACTCGATGGCCTCTCTCAAGGCCTTAGTGTGTCCCTCCCCGGCATTGTAACACTGTTTCCCTTGACAAACTGACTCGGCGGCACTCAACAGTAGCAGGACATACTGAGGGCTTGCCAAGTGGCTGACAAGTATCACGAGGGCCTGTGTGCCCACGCTTGCCCCCCACCCTGGCACAGGCACAGCCTCCATTCAGGGACACCCTTCCTGAGCCAGAGCAATGGGGGATTCCCTACGATCACGCCCCTGTGCCCGACGCCAAGAGCGCAGCCCCCCTGTAGTTCACTGTGAAACAAACCAGCTGTCCCCATCAGTTCACTGACCCACATTCATAACCTTAACACCGGAGACACCGCAGCCCCGACCCACCTCTCATTGTTCATCGCTGAGGTGGCGGCCAGAGATGAAAAGAAAAAAGACGACAAATCGGCGCTGAAATTGAGTCAATGGCTGCACTACTGGAAGTGGAAAACGATCATTAGGAGTCTCCCACCCACGACTAAATGCTCTCCCTTCGCAAATCACATCAATTAATGTCATGGGCTATGAGAAATGCTCTCTGTGTCATACCACATGGAGGGAGGACAGACGCTAATAAGTGAACATACTTAACGGAGGAGGTGGGGAGACATGGGATTCCCCCTGTTCCTCTTCTGCCTGTGCAGGAATAACACGCTCGCAGCCCAGTTGAAGCCGACGATGATACAACAGGTACACCCGAGATCTCAGCCAAAGCCATGTGATCACTGTAAAATCAAATGTTCCAAACCACAACTAGGCTTTCATAGGCTTTCATCCTTAATATGTCACCCAGCGTTTCCATCACAAGGCCGGTTATTCTCTCCTGAATTGACCAATCGAATGAAGCAGCTGATTTTCACAGAGGGAATTTCATTAATTTCATTTCCCTTGAATAAAGAGAACAGTTTGCAGGAGAGAGGAAGCGCTACAGCCGTAGTGACTGTCACCCAGCAGATTAAGGATGGGTGGATCCACTCAGATCAACTGCTTCATAATGTGGAGGAGATGTTTGTATTTGGGCTGCAGCAGGGAATTAGTATGCACCATTTTATTTGGTGCAAAAACTATATTCAAATATTCAAAATAGCAGTTTGTTATTCATGCTGTTATTTCTTCACCTTAACCAGTTCTGACACAGTGAATACCCAAACAATGTGATAAGTCTTCATCTCGTCTTCCCCAAATAGGAGTTCAGATAAGGAAATGTCCTTTTTTTCCCAGACGTTTCAACATCAAACAGACTTGAGCCTAATGTGTCTGGATTGTTTGCTGACATAGCTGTCAAAAACTTCAAACAGCGGAGACTGGCAGCTCCACACGTTCGCGGCCGCAGCTCATGAAGTCTCAAAACGCCACGGTCTCCGCTCAAATCACAGGTTGTGGCCCGACAAGAACAGACAGACGGGCACGCCTCCTGCGAGGTGCTGCACTGTGCCCACCTTCTCGATACCTCTCTTCAGGGGGGGAGGAAAAGTCAGAAATCTTGAAGTATAAACAAAATAATACCTGCTTTCTGCAAGACAAAATAACAGAGAGGCAAACTAAGAAACCGATCGGGTAATAATATAAGTGACTGCACGTCTATCATCACGGTGGATACGATTTTAAGACAGAGTTTAACAACATGTGGTTAGGCACACTCGTGCAGGTATGCGTGGGAGATACTCGTCTTGACCCTACAGGCACTTACTCACTAACCTCATTAACATTTCCCTTGTCAAGTTCAAGCACTTTGAGAAAATGATCTTCCTAAAGCAGCCCCACTATGCTCAGATGAAATGCTGGTAATTGTTTGGGAATTGGGCATAATGACATCTGTCTGGACAAATACAGCCTCGAACCACATGGACTCAAACATGGTTAGATTGCGTCTGGCTGCAGTGTCATGGGACATTATATGATAATATTTAAAATCACAAATAATCGGATCTTCCTCTGATCAGCAATTATAATTTTTTTATATAACATGGTCAAATTATTCGAAATAAGTGCACTCTAACAAATGAGGCAATAACGACACCAGTCTAATGTTTTAAAATGTCAAAACTTTGTATATGTGAGGAAGTGAAATAATCATCTATCTAATGCTTAAAAAAAACACCTGCAGCAGAATCTCTGAAGGTTCCTAAAACACAAAACCTAAAACCACAAAAGCCAATAACGTGGTTAATTTGAGAGGACCGTTTCAGGTCGACAGTTTCAATACCTCTATGCTGATTCAACACCTAACTACTGGCTGCTGTTGTGTTGATCAGTGCAGGTATATGACAAAAGTGGTCTGAACTGGAGGAGTTGTGTGGTTACCGCGGGACGAGTTTTCCGGTGGGCTGAGAGACACGGATGCTTCTGGAGGCTGCTCAAACAACATGAGCTGGTAGCGATGAAAACCAGACTTCTGAGGCGGAGTCGGCGGATGATAGTCTGCAAAGAAAAAACAAAATCAGGAGAGCTGCGACTGGTGACTGACACTACCAAGCATTAGATATGATTAACACAAATATAAAATCATGGGTTAATTCTGTGATGCTTAAATCATTTCCATTGTAAAAAGGTTTCTACAAATGTATGACTCAGAACAAAGTCAAACATCCAGATTATTATTTTGAGATAATCTTCTTTAATCAATACCTGAAGACAGTAGCTGCTACTGTAGTGAAATAAACTAAGTAAGGTTATAAAATGAATGGTCCATTGAAAAGCATAGTCACCAGTGAGGGTGGTTCCATGTGTCTGTCCACTCTGGAGAGCATCCCCCTGTTAATTCAGACAGTCAGTCAGACAAAGTGTTTGGGACAGTTAGTGAGTACACTTCTCCGCCAAACCTCACAATTGATTAAAAAGGACCATGAAGACCCAGGAGTTTGGTAAAGAGACAACACGGTGGGCCGTCACAGTTCTTCCTACAGCACACCCACCCACTGTAACCAGAGACAGGATCGAGAGGCAGATTGCTCTTCAAGCCAATTATACTGGGAGCTAATTTTCTTTCAATCTAACCGGCTCAATTCTCACTAAGCAGACACAAATTGTCACAGCAAGAGATTTCAGCAACTAGATTCAATACACCTTGAGGTATATGATACTTTTTTTATTTTCTCTAAAAAATATATATATATAAAGATTACATGAAGCTCCAAGCTCCACTACAGAAGTCCATCAAAATGATTAAAAAATGTTAACGTTAAACATAAGACAATTACAATATAGAAACAGAAGCGCAGATATTTTTCATGTATTTTCAAATGTATATTTGTTAGATTTAACTCCTTCTTCCCCAGGAGGCACAGAGTCAAGGACTTCACTGAGCAAGTTGTTCAAACACAAGTGTTTGTTTAACAGACTCGGCTGCTCACTACAAGACGGCTGCGTCCTCGAGTGGGAGGAAAATGACTAAATATCTGTGTCTGTGAAACAGCCCAAAACCCACTTGAGGTAAGAATGGAAGTCCCCATCGCAGGCATCAAATATCTGGTCCCAGCACTTACTCCTATGCTCTTTTCTGCACACACAGGCGCCCCCCCCAGGAGGACAGAGGTACTGTGTTACTGGACAGCATACAGAGACAAAGGACGAGCAGGACGAGGAGTGTTTCTCTCATCTCCTTGAAGTCTTAAGCAGAGATCTCACTTTTGTATAGTGACAGAAATAAATAACATACTGGGTTAAACTGTATTTGTCCTGTACAAAATGCAACAATGGTATTTTGTAGAGGGAGATGAATTTGGTGCTGTACATAGTGCCAATTAAAATGTGTTTATAAGCAAATGGTGCGTCTTTAATTTTATGCCAGAATTACTGAGATGCAATGCTGATTGATTTACATTGCATTTATTCATATCAGTTTCATGATTTATAAAAAAGTAGCACTAGTAGAGCATGCGTGGCCTCTATTGTTCAGGATCTTATCTGGAATCATGCAACTGCTGTTTGGGAGGTTTAACAATCAAAGTATTAGAAAGCACAGCAGCAGTGTTTACTCAGACTGATATGATTCAGAGGATTAGTTTCAACTGTATCTTCAGCCACTGATGAGTGAGAAAAAAAGCTTTATTTAGAAATAGCGAGAGTCCTGCAGCATGCAGGCTCCAAACCCATTGCCATAGCAACAGGTAGTCAACATTTGAGCGTGCAACATTTTACCAGATCTTAATGCTCGGCTCTCGCTCATTCTCCACGGCGCCCTGTGCCCTTTTAATTTCATTACAATGCACAGAGTAGAAACAACAATAAGTGAATGCAATATTAAAATTCAGCCAAACAATAAAAGACAAGTAAATCATGTGCAGAGTTCTCATACAGTAGAATCACGTTTATTAATCTAAGAAATCACAATCCTTTTTAGTTGCGGTGGTTTATCTGTGCATGCAGAGCAGAGCTGGTGTCACAGTCGTTGTGACGGGGCAGGACAGTGTCGAGGTTACTGATGCTCACTGGGGAGTGACGGACCTGCTCACACTAATCTACAGGACATTCTCACATGGTAGGCGTCCTCCCTCAGGGACACTGATGTGGGGGTGGGGCACAGAGCAGGTAAAGTTCTGACTACTAAATGATTGACAGTCGCTCGCTCACTTAATTGTGTTTGTAGAGAAAGGTTCAGCTGAACGTGATGGTTTTCACATGTGTATTTAATACAAAAAAACAAGTCTTGCAACTCATGTTAATTTAAAAAGCAAAAACAAAAGGCAACATGGCAGATACTGAAAGTAAAACATAATTTTTTCTGGGATAAATTCATCAGTTTCACCTGATTAACTTCATGTAATGTCTCTCAGCCCAGTTGAACGATTTCCTCGTTAACCATCCATGAAATTAGGGCTGTAATACATTTATAAGGCTCACACCGATGAGCCGATAAACAAACAGTGGTAATTTTAAATACAGTTAATTACATTAATTCAAATTTTCAGCATGGATGATACACTGACATTTCTACATAGCAAATCCAAAAAGGTTGATGTTTGGCAAAAACCTTGCTTAGTTTATTTACTCTATCTGGCTTTAATCAAGTATAACTATAAAATGTGAATTAAATGTCTGTTGACAGCAGACAGGTAAAATGAATGAAACCTGACGGATAAATACAATTAAATTTAATAACAACAGGTAACTGATATATAATCATAAATTATTGTTTAAGGACAATGTAATGAAGGCTTTAGAAGAAAAACCTGATGTTTTACAAGTGTGTTGATTCTTTATTACTTTCTCTATTCTCCAGTACGATTTACGTTTCTGCACTATGTCTCTGAACAGGTCCTATATATTCGTCCTCCATAAGCAGATATACTTTTGACTGTCGGTGCTGACATCAACCTAAAGATCAAAGCAATATTACATTACACAGATGTCAGAGAACCTGTGGTTTTGTCTTCTGTTGTGCACAATATGTTTACTCATAATCCAAATTTGAAGCATGCAGCTAATTCAATCGGAACAAATTTATTTAATCTTCTAATGTGACGGGTATGGTACATAGCATGAAAACTACAAACATTTTAAAAAAATTATTGATTCATATTGAAGGAAACGATATTACCAGGGTCACATAAGAATGTTCTGCAATTAAAAAGACAGAGAACACTTAAGTTTAAAACACTTTTGCAGTAACATCAGTACTACACTTAGTGACGACACTGACCCTTGTGCAAAGGAATCATTTGAATAAATGTTTTATAATTTACTGTGAGTGCAGACGGCATCTATTATAGTTGATACCTCCCACCAAAGCTTAAACCCTGACAAATCTCAACTGTTTTCCAGGATGACAACATTGACATGTTGTCATCATCAGTCAGTGCTTGGAGAAGTATGGACATGATTTCATGTATAGATACCATAAATAAAAATCTAATAAACATAGCATTAAATAAATTACCTGGATGTTATGGAAGAGTTATTTACTCAAATGAAATGTGAGTACACTTTGCATTCTCATTCTAGGGGAATACCCTTTTTCTTGTGGCTGTGACAGTGAATCACACAGTGTGGGAGAAGCACAAACTGACAGAGATATAATCACTGAACGTGTCAACATGGCCGTATACTATTTTACATATTTAGCACAGAAAAATAAAGAAACTCTGAAGCATCAAGGTGTTGAATAGAACAAGTGGACAGGAGAGGGTGTAGTGAGTAGTCTTAGGGGACCGGAGATGATGACACCACAACAAGAAATATGTTTTAAATGACCCATGAAAATTACAAAGAGCCTATAACCTGTTCTATGGCCAACCGGGACCTCTGATCTGCCTGTGGGGGGCAGTAATGGAAAACAGCATTAGGGTCCCAAGTACAAAGATGACCACACAATCAGCTGATGAAACAAATCATCCATCGCTTGTTTATGAATTTCCACAGCAGATCTTTTCAGGTTGTGTAAACTGTTTAAATGTGGGAGCTACTCAGACTTCAGATAGCAGATCTAACTTATCTTAGTCCAGCTGTGGTGTTACAACACTTCATCCTGCCTCTTCCTACTGTTCAGCGTAGCCCAGCTTGCCTGCATGTTTTACTGACTCTCTCACACTCTGACTCAGACAAAAAGCAGAAAGGATCCCAAACAACCTACACGTTATGAGCGATGAATAATTCTGAAATCTGGGGGGAAAGCTACGCAGCAGAGCTTTTTCTGTGGGTCACGCAATAGCCTGACACTCCAACCACTGATATTCTGAATCTGTTCAGAGCAAAGCACAACCAAGGCTGCTCCCGAGCAGCAATTTTCATCACACATAATGAATCAGAATTAGTTCAGAGTTGATAGCAGTGTTATTCCCATCCTGAAATTGTATAAAAGGATAATTGATGGGACACTGATACGCCTCCTGTAGCAAACAAAAACAACTCAAGAAATTACCTGTTAATCAATGTTTAAAAAGTGATTATAATATTATCTACGAATTGTTAACGTCTCCAGGCCTTAGAGGAGAAGATGAGCCGTGTGTTTGTGTAACGTGTCTACATAACTTCCGCTAGGAATCCTCTGACTAGAGCCAATAGGTAGGAGTGTGTGAGGAGGTGGTGGTTGGGTGCAGGGGTGCGGTTTCACCAGGAATACCCACTTGCCCAGCAACCCTTCTACTTCTCTGTGTGGGTGCGTGCTTCCCTTTGTCAGCAAGAGTTACTCATGCACCTACTTGTGTATCCACCGCTTGCCTCCCCCTCCTTGCACACCCTGTAAACCCACACCTACGACAATCAGCACCCACGTCCTTATAATGCAGTTCTGTGAGCATCATTCTCCCTTTTACTTGCAGTCAGGCTAACAGACGGGGAGAGAGAGCATGACAGATGGTGTTCACAGCTCTATTTCTGAGGATGGACTTGTACCGCCACAGCCACCCCTCCCCCCCTCGCCTATTCCACTCAAGCCAAGTGCTTATGACTGCCTGCTCATCTTCGCCTCAGTAATCAGCCCATTCATTTGCAGGGTTATTGTGAATTAAAAGTGTGTGTCTCGCGAGGAACCTCACGGTTTACAGGTTAAACACTGTTATTCTTTGGAGGAGATAAACATGCTACTCGAAGACTGGGAGACTCAAGTTATGTTGATGAAGGGAAAACATTGAATTTCTCTTCTGTTACAGGGATTAATTTGACACTTAAAAACCATCAGTGGTGACAAGAGTCTCATGTCCAATAAGTGAAAAGAGACCAGCAAGATCACCTCACTTTTGACTTTATCTTAATCTTTATTAAATCATATTGGATGGACTATATACCTTTTACACTGCACGTACTACTAATCAGGGAAAACAGTTTGCTCCGTTACGGTTCAGACACAAAAATTGCTGCCTGAGCTGCACACTCAATTGTACCATACCTGTGCCACCCTTCCTAAAACTGAAGGACATTGTCTCTGCTAACCGTCAACAGACTCTGGTGCAGTGGTGGAAATAGTATTTTTCTAAATCAGGCACCACAATTTACGCAGAGGGGCCAATTACATGTCCAACAGCCATGCACAATTCCTGATTCAGCAAGGTGCACATTTAAGTTACTCCTTGTTTGCTGTAGCTTTGAGCACAGCCATGCATCAGTGAATTTGTTTAGAAAAAAAATCCTTGACAAATTGTCATATTTATTGTGAGTATTGTTAGTAAGGGATCAGTTTATTTGATGACCTTCAAAGATCTTAGAAGAACTTGTCAACTTCTGGCAGGCTTGACATGAGCTGTTATGATGTGTAAAGACTGCATAAAGCTGCAGACAAGCGTGCAACCTAGTTATCCACAAAGGTCCCCTGGGCATTGTTAAAGTGAGCTGAACTGGTGACCTGGCCACGTCTCTCTGTGGAGACAACCTGCAGTGTCACAGGCGTCGTAGACCTCCTTTGTGCTTTTCTGAAAAATGGCTCCATCGTTTTAACTGCAAACACAGGTGCACCACATTCCTCCACCGAAAACTCTCTTCTGCTCCTTAAATGCTCATCATTAGCCTGTATGTCACAGTTAGCTGGGATCAAGCTAACTTTTGCCTCTCAGATAGTTGAAGGTGGCACCGAGAGGCCCAAATCAGGTCTCAACATCCATCTCAGGTGATCTCCTCACAAGTGGACAGCTCCAGGTACATCTGTTTATACCTGGCACAACCACATGTGATCAATTCTCAATTCCCCGGCCTATATGCAAAACATTGCTAATATAATTTCTGTTTGCAAAGACCAAATCCTGTTGTTTTTAACCAGTCTGACAATGACAGACAGTGGGAGGTTCTCTGCACAGACATTTTCACAACAGCAGCAAATCCTCTGCATTATTCAGGTGAGGGGTGGTGCGGCCGGGTGCAGCAGGCAGAGGCAGGAAGTGTATTAACTCTGCTACAGAGGTCATGTGATTTTGTTTACAGCACATCAACACCCTAACACTGGGAAAGGCTGACAAGTGTGAACATATTTTTTGGTTCATTTTGAAACTGTAGCAGGTCAGAGGCTGTAGCTGATAAGGTGGCCTTTCATTGTGGCCCACAATGCATTGCTTTTACGCAGCCAAAAGAATGTGCTCTGATTGGATAAGAAATGTATCGTCAATGCATCTTGGGTGTGTTCCTATCTGTGCTCAGAGCTGTCCACTTGAGATTGGTTCACACGAGACAAATATTAGCATCAGGTCTGAACATTGTCGACCGTTTGGCACATCTCGGTGCTGTGGGACTTTGGAGAAACGCCATTCTGTATCTTACAACTTGACTTACAGTTGAGCAGCTGATCTATGTCCGTGGTTGCTGGTATGTATGGCACTGAAAGCACACGGAAGATTTAATTTTTTTCGGTTTTGCAAAATACACTATCCAACCTCATCATAAAAAATATATATAAGAAAACCAATAAATCACAATGATTACTACATACAATAAATAACACTGTATTAGGTGCATTTCACTTTTCAATCAAATATAAATAATTAAGTAAAAAAATCATCAGCAGCCTGATAATCAGTTTTCACTCAAGTCTTAATGGTATTTGAGCATGCGTTGTGTAAAAACCTAATGGGTTCAGGTCTGGGGTGAATGGTTGGTGGTGATCAGCTGAGCGGGTTGGATTGGCACAATCAGACAGCGTGAAAGCCAGCGGGGGAGTCACCCCTGATCCGCTTCAGTGCATCAACAAATTAACCCACTTATCAATAGCCTGCTGGACTAATGGCTTTAGTAAAGAAACTCATTTGGCTTTGGTAATGAAGCAGTCCAAATGAAGAGTTGGAAACACAAACAGTCCAGTTATTAAGTGAACTCCAGCCATCACAGACTTTACCCAACACGCTGCGATGCACCGAACCTACACTCCCTCTGTCAGGCTCATTAGCAAGAAGCACACTATTACTCAAATCACTTAAGAAACTAGCCACCAAAAACTCATTATCACATCCATCTATTAAGTCTAATTTGCATACATTACAAATGACAAAGGGGCCGTGCCGGGTCGGTCATCCTTACGGAGCAGATTGGGCCTAACAGGGCAGAGCACAGGCCAAAGTGAGAGTGTGTTAACAAGATAATTTCAACCAACCTGAGTGCTGCTTCCCTTACAGCTCCTGTGTGTGAGTGTGTGTGTGTGTGTGTGTGTGTGTGTGTGAGTGAGAGAGTATGGGTGCTGATGAGTCTCTACTTAAGTACTGTTGAGGGAAGCCCTAGCCTGAGTTCCCAAGGTAACAGTCTGTTTGAGTGGGGGCTGGCTGACTCATTTGAAGGGAATCCTGGAACCTGAACAAGGCTGCCCACTCGCCCCACCCCCAGCTTCATCAGCACGAGCAAACAAGGCGCTGACATGTCCCCATACAGGGCTTCCCACTGCCGGGGGTGGCATTGGAAAATCCCAGCCAGAGCTTGCCTACAAGTAGCATCAGAAGACCCACACACACAAACATGAGGCCTCCATGGAGATAGTAAAGGGATGGATGATAATAGAGCTGCGTGCCCACAAATACATCCGGGCATGTGCCTGGATTTTGATTAACACATGAAGGGACGGGGGAGATTTAAGGGGGCGGGAGAGAAAGAGCGAGATTAAGCTGATTAAACAGTCAAAGGCCCGGAATTAAAATAGTTTTTGAGGTGCGAACGCTGACACAAAATAAATTGAGTATCGAAACCTTGTGGGCCCGGGCATGGGTGAAGAGGAGGAGAAGAGGTGAGAGCGAGAGGAGGAGGATGAAGGAGGAGTAGGAGTAGGTGGACAAGACAACGAACTCTTTGCCCACACAATTAATCTAATTATGAAGAAATTAAAAGCGATCAACAGGCGTGTAATTGACCAGCTAATTAGTCCAAGGTCAGCTAGTTTTCTTGTTTTGACTTTGGGAGCTTGGTGATGTAGCAAGCAGCAAGATTGGAACATTTCAGTGAAATATCCTGAAATTCACAGCAATAAATTAAAACAACTGTTTCCACATTGATAAAACAAATTTTCCCAATAAATAGCAATAGTTTGTGTATTATTAATCCAACGTTGTATTATTCATAGAGTGCTAAATTGAGTTAAAAGACAAAATAATAGTTTTAGAAACAGTACATTCTGCCCATTAGACAAAAACAGTGCACCTACAGTCCATAATTCCTGCTGTTAGGAGTAGCCATTTGATTTGTTTCCGTCCACTGTTCTATCTGTTGATAACTCTATAGTTCATTCAGTGTCTTTAGTCATTAACAACTGAGAGCTGGTACAAAGGGATTTAAGAGGCAGCATTACTGTTTTGAATAGCTGGATGTTTAATTCTTCTATTATAATTGAGGCAGGAGCGAGGCAGAGGTTATGGTAACTGCTGGAAACCTGTCCCACTTCACAGAAAGGTTAATGAACCTTACAAGTCCTATGGGAGATGGAGTATGCTGTTAATTTGACAAACGTGGGAAATAAATGCTTTTATGCTTTTATTGACGGTGACCAATAGCGGCCTTTGCTGGAATGAAAGGTTTTAGTCTTTTGGGTGCTTTGCTATGAGGCAAAACAATAATGTGGAATGCATTTGTTGGAAGAAACTAAGTACATAATTGTTTGAATAGCAATTTCAGGCCAAAAAGCATCTTCATTATTAATTCCTACTTTTGGGGGATCATATACTGCACAAAAATGTACAGTAACCTCATTCACGTTATGAAACATCCGTCCTCATTGTGGATGCATTTGTAGGAATGAGGGATTTTAAAAAGCTGCATTTTAAAATCTACATATTTTCACATTCCATTTATGCACTGGTCTGGATTTCATTTTAACAGGGCACCAAGGGTTTAATACACTGACAGCCGGAGAGGAACCTGTGTAACAGTGCCAGCGCTAACCTGAATTAGTCGGTGGGTTAGAGAGAACCATCACAAAAGGTGGCTGAGATAGATCCGATCAGGACAGAGGTTTAAGGTGCACCATCAACAATGTGTGCAGTGTGTATGATTAAGAGATTAAATGGATAATCTCTTTCCCATTCAAAGAGCCTGACAGATGCAGAAATCTGGTTTTACAAAGATAGACTTTAAATCATAGCTTATACCTAACCTGCCAACACAGTTCAGACAGACATGCAAGTTCTTCAGTTGCTCCAAACTGTGTACATTTTGAGAATGTGACGGGAAATTGGTTGTTTGGTAAATCTAGGAAAATTGAAATCCTCAAAAAATTAGGGGAACATTTTACAAAAACGCTAATGGATTTCAATTTATTTCTGAAAATGTCCAACAACCCCTTTTTGTTGTTGATAAAATACATCTAGGCAGTGATGGAATGCAACTAAGTCCATTTACACAATCATTTTCTCCTAATTTATGCAGATACATTTTTTGAGGCAAATTTACTTTTTTTCCAACTATTTTTATTTGTTTTTTTTCCAATGACCTGACACACAACAGTTGAGGCAAATTTACCTTTTACCCATTAACATATATTTTTCAGCTGTTGTTTCTAGTTAGTTTAGGATTTTGAATCTACGAATAAGCATATCATCATCTTATGAATCAATCTTGTTCTTTATATGAACAGGAAACAAAACATGGGCCCTTTTAAGCAGCTTGGATAAACAGATGCTTTCATTGTTTTTTAAGCACCGTCTCTGTGTGTCAGCAAGTGCAACTGCAACAATCTTAACCTTTTAAGATTAACGTCAGTCTTGTGTTTTGTACAGTTGTCTAAACCTATGAACCTAATTAAGACTGTCCTAGTCTTACAGGCCCGTCCAAGTCCGTCCTAAACCTATAGACCCATCGAAGAATGTCCTAACCTCATAGATAAGTTTTAGACTATCCTAACCTGATGAATATGTGCAAGACTGCCCAAACCTCTGTACCAACCTAAGACTGTCTTAATCTTATAGATATAACCTTATAGATATATATGACTGTCCTAACCGTTAGATATGTCAAAGACTTTCCTAACCTCTATACCAACTAAAGACTGTCCTCACCTTATAAATATGTCTAGGACTATCCTAACCTTATAGATACGCCTAAGATCTCCCTTACATCTATATCAACTAAAGACTCTCCTAACTATAGGCACCCAACAAAGAATGTCCTTGCCTTAAGACCTACCTGACCTACCAATATTAGAGTGTCCTATGTATAAAACCCCTTTAGACCGTCCTTACCTTATATACCCATCTTTGACTGTCCTCACCTTATAGACACATTTAAGATAGTCCAAACCTTATATACTTGGCTAAGGCTCCTATAACCTATTAGCCAACCTCTGTCCGTCCTAACCTTGCAGAATCACGTAAGACTGTCCTCGCCTAATAGACCAGTATAACACGTCTTAGTGAAACTGACCCTCATTTTTTTTTCTTCTAATACCCCCTCTCTACCGAGCCAACTCGCTCTCGCTGTCTCTCACACTTTCTTTCTCCCAGTGATCCTATCGGCACTGTTTCCTGTGCACAATGTTTGCCAGAGGAACACACAAGAATTCACGCTCCACAATCCCTCTTAACCTTTGACCTTGGCTTATTGTTACCTGTGAGCAGCACTGTGGCAAACATGTTGTACAAGTACTGTACAGCCCTGCAAGCTGTTTATGTTCTGCAAGTATGGAGGGCAGGGGAGGAGGGAAGGAAGAGAGGGAGCTATTTAATCCCCCCCAAAGGAACTCCCCTCTCAACCCGTATCGTGAACTCGCAGGCAAATCGCGTTGCTGGAAGGCACACCACACACACACTGCTGTCTTTTTAATTTCATCAGCTGAAAGAAATCTATACAGTGCTTTGGAATCCGACTGAGCTGCGGAGAGAAGTGAACTACAGCACCCTGGAATGTAAACAGGTTTCACACCAACTGTAGCATAAAAATACCACATTGTAACAAACCTCTTGGCTATGATAATGGTCAATAGCACAGATCAGAGGTCTTAGTAGATTTTATGGTTGTTAGTCCTACAGCATATCAATAAGAGCGAGTTGAACAAATCTCGAGAACAATTCGGAGGAAATTATTCAAGTGCAACATCGTCTTCTACTGAACGTACAGAATCCACAGTGGCTTTTTGTTTGTCATTATAAAAAGCATAATCTGACGAGAAAATCAGGAACACTGTCCTTAAATCACATGTATTCAACTGCCTGGTTAGAAACAGATATGGGCTGTGATATGCACAGAATGGACTCATCCTCCTGTACAATGTTTGACAAGTACTCGCAGTAATCGCAAAAATAGGCAGAATATCATATCAGTAAAAGAGAGCCAGGATTTGTTCTACAATTTCTATCTACATTGACAGATAATTGTCAAACATCCTGAAGCCATGGTAACTATGATGGACTCAATGTTTCTATATTCATGAGATTCCAGCTTTATGTATTTTATATTATTTTATTTTATATAATTTTCATATTAGGGATTATTTTCTTATCCCGGATTTATTATATTAAAGATGATCTATGCTGCCATACCAGCTCTAGGTTTTTGTTTATTATACAATATGAACTATACTGCAGTTTTCTATTCTTACAGTTTAGAATAACTTTTGGAATCCAAACAATCATAATCAGTATGTAGAGTTAGACAGGCCACTATAATATCTGCCAACTTTGCATTCATAGCTGTCACAGTTAATTATGATGCCAAAATACAAGAAAATACATTGGTTGCAGGAGGTCTTTTGTGAAGTCTTTGTTTTTGTGTACAATTAACTGGCAAGCATGCTATATACTTAAATAGGGGCTATTTTAGGTGAGCATAATTGTTAGTGAGTTGTTTTTATCAGCATGCCTCACTCCCCTTTACCGTACCCTATCAGGAGACACCCCTATGAGGAAGCATTTTCCACAGCCGCGGCCACAGCAGCCCCCCACTGACCCTGACATTTGTTCATTTATCCGCCCCTTTTTCCCTCCTTCGGTTTTTCAACTTCTCCTATTTTTTCTTTTTCTGCACGTCTGTCAAGATTGACCCCGGGAACAGGTAGGCAGACTCTGGCAAACCCCCCACCTGTACCCTGAAACACAAATTCGCACATGGGGCCGACTGCCAGAGATCCTGCTTTACTGACTGAAGTGGAGTGGCGGGGAGGGAGGGGGGGGGGGGTATGACAAAGACGACAGCTTGTGTGGGGGAACATTGTCTGCGGCTGCGACTAGAAATCTTTTCAGGAAAAACAGGATTTTTATACACAATGGTCGTGGGTGTGAAGAAAGGGGGCACATATTAAAAGAAGCGCCTTTATGTGTGCATTGCTACTGTTTTTTTTACCGGTATTTGCATGGAGCGGGTCCAATATGCTCTTTTTTCTCTACTAGGCTGTAGTGTGACAGACTGGATCAAAGAGGGCTTTCCAGGTTGTCCTTCTTTTCTTGGAGAGTGATCGTGATATATCCAGGACAGTGTGCACGCTGACACATAGTGTAGGCCTACTTAAATGAAATAAACATGGAATAGATGGAAATAGAGACTAAATCCATGTGGAGAAGTCAATAGAAATGTGTTTCCTAGAAAATAAAGAAACATTAGGCAACATGTAAAAACTCTAATTTATGGATGATTATTCCCTTGATGCACAAACAGCTTCCACCATCGCAGCTCACGTTCTTCATGCAGTGAAACCTCCTCAATCATCTCACCACGGCAACCAGAGCAGGGAGGTCAGTTGTTATAGAGATCGCAAGAGCCTTGGTCGGCTATCAGCTGTGTGTGTGTGTGTGTGTGTGTGTGTTGTATTTGGACGGGGGATGGAGCTGACAACTGAGCGGAGGATTCTTATGTAATTCTCCCTTTAGGTGGCAGAGAACAGTGAGAGCAGCAGCCCACACTGAAGAAGAACCTGTTTGTTAATAAGCTGTGAGATAAGATCAGATAAAATAAAAACGAGATGGGATTATTACAGGGAGTATGTACACAAGGCCAGAAGATCCAGATGTGACAGAGCGATAGGGACAGTCACATTTATAGCAAGGCCAGGTATGAAGCTGGTTTGTCCCCATACAAAGTACAGCTCTCTAATATCTTTGTTCAGCAAAATTCGTATACGATTTTAGGTCGCTGCTTAAGGGCAGACTGATAGAATTTGTGGAAGAGATGACAAAAGAGTTGTAGAAGTTATCGACAGAGTAGACCAGCCTCCGTGATAGCTCTTGCTGTTATGTTGGGCCGGAAAGGATTCAGCATCAGCATCTAGACTGCCAATATAAAGAAAAAGAAGAAGATATAAGCTAGTTCATGTTTCCATTACACTTGATCTGAGCCAGGGATGATAAAAAAAGAACAAAAAACACGAGTAGAGCAGAGTATGAGGAGAGTCTGTTGAGGTTTAATGGGGGAATGACTTCCACAAGCTGAACTCGATGTAGCAGCACCTCTGACATTTGTCTGGCTGACGCTGACAGCAGGATGAGCACTGCTCTAAATGTTAAGCACCTCCAGCTGCGCGTCCATGTTAAGGACTATTGTTGACTTGTACCAGGGGAGGTTTCGGTAGTTATGAAAAAAGATGAATGACCTGCATGTTTCTAACGGTCAAACTAATTCAAGCTGAAATATTAAGTATAAAACAGAAAATACAGTATTCAAGCTGTTTACTGACAAGTCAGGAAACTAAAGTACCTGAAGCATTCTTTAGATTCTTCTTTCACTTTTAATCATATAAACAGCACCTGTTATACTTAACGCCCCATATATATATATTCTTTAAGGCACTTCACTCAAAGAACATGTGTTTATGCTGTCAGTTAAAGTTTAAACAAAGGATAACAACAGGTGCACAGAGTGGAGTTTAGATTGGGTAAAGTTGCTTCATGTGACTTGGAGCCAGGAGGCAGCTCTGTGTAAAAGTTTGTGAAACCATAAACAAGCAAACTGTTAACCTGGGTTATGAGCATGTTTAGCAACTTTGGAGGGAAAAAAATAAAAATCACATTAAAAAGGAAAATTGTTCAATTCCTTTGCGCCCACCCCCTTGTCATAAGATATGGATGTCCCGTAAGGTTATTTGTGTTTGCTGGGAAATGAAGTGCTCAACTGGATTAAAAACATACTGCATATGTTTGGAAATCTGTTTCCCTGGGCGTATGAGTGGAGTGAGCGAGCGTGAAGCAGCAGCTTGCATCTCCTCCAAGAGAGAGGGCAGACACTCTCATCATTAGCTGGGCTACAATGTGCTCCTCTACCTGCTCCAATCTGCACAGCCAGGCTCCACTCTGACGCCAGACAGATGTTCCCAGCACGAGGTGCAAAGTAGCGCGAGGGGAAAAGAGAGTGAGCAGGAGAGAGGCAGAAGAATGGAAATATTCAGCAGAGTACACAATAAGAGTTTAATTATGAATAATACCAATGGCTCTTTGTTCTCACGATGAAGCTAGCTATGGTTCGCCTGGCCTTTGGGAAATTGTTTTGGCTTCCATATGGGGGCAGCTGTCTGTCAAAAATAGACGCATATATCGTTACATGCCACAGTAGGGATAATTACAGGATAAAGAACAATGCAATTATGTATGTTTATTTGCAATATTGAATATTGGTATTTTGCTAGAACAAACTAAGACTTTAGCACAGAAAGGGAAACAAATACAATGTCAAACACTCGATAGTGAAAAGCTGCTAAACTTTGACATCAAGTGTAAGTTTACAAGATCAAGACATACACTCGGGTCACTCAGGACGTCCTGTACTTGACTGAATGACTGTTCTGGCTGCACAGGATTAACTGGGTGTGACTTTGTATTTTAATCACTCGTATTATGAGAGAAATCTCCACAGACCAAAGTCTTGTCAGTGCAGCCGCAACCTGTTGTATCTTATTCCTCAATGACATGAACTATTGTTACCCCACAGTATTTTCCTCATTAAAAATGAAAGCTGTACAAACAATTTGATTGAAAAAAAGGTGGATCAGCCACAAAACGACACAATTGTTATCCTTTTTTTGAGTGAATGAATACTGTAAGGACCAACACGCCTAATAGTTTGCAGCTAAAGGACATCTTGAGGTGTGGAGCAGACGATCGCTGCAGGCCACAGAATTCGCAAACACAAAGCCAGCTGGTCTGACACACTCACAATACTTCACTGTTTGTGTTTGCCTGACCAGCAGCAGAACACAAGCTCTGTCCTCCTCCGGGAGCCGCTACAGCAGAGATGGATGTTAAAGCATGCATATCCCTTGTGCGCCATAATAATGACCACAGCGAACGGTCCAACTGGCCCCCAGTTCAACGCCAAAGAGAGAACATTAACAAACACGCGATGTCACCTGACCTTTCTGAAGGGAATCTGGAAGAGGAAGGACAGCATGGAGACACGCCAAAGCATGAACAGGTTACAACAGGGTCAAGATAAGAGATATTTTTACACTTAAAAAAAAAGAGAAGTCCACTAATTATTCTAATACGAACTCCTCTGTATAATATTAGGGTTAGGGCAAGTTTGTCAGACAGCTAATACCTTTCAGGGAGACAAACCCTCAGCAGAGAAACTTCACACATTATAAAAAGTAAGAAAAAATCCATAAAAACCTAAGGCTACACGTCTCTGCTTAAATGGGATTTTACAGAGATAATGAATACCTTGGCTTTTCTCAGAGCAGAAAAGAGCATTAACTGTAGCAACTGTTTTGCAAGTTCATGTTGCATCATGTTGACTTTCAAACTGCCGAAACTATAATGAGAGAATAAGTATTAACAAGTGAAAGTAACACCCAGTGCTGTATTTATGTAAGCTGCCTCTATTCGGATACTAATGATTTGCTTGTTACAGTAATTATCGCTGCGAGACCAAACCGGAACATCTGCATTGATTCAGACTCTGGGAGAGCGGCGGGAGGGAGGGAGGGGCTCGCAAGCTGGAATTCCACTTCGAGAGCGAGACAACAATCTGTTGATGGTTATTTTGGTAATTGTCCATAATTGATGTAAAACAGAGGGAGTTGCAGAAGATTCTAAATTGCTGTTTCTGTAGCTTGAAGGGTCATTGAAAATGGGCAGTTGCAGTGGAAATGCATATACAGTATCTAATAATGTGAGCACTAAAAGAAAGTGGACAGCTGGCGGGAGAAGACGAGATACCCACACAGTTTACACTTTTTACTGCTGGATTAAATTGTTCTTGGTCGTCAAAAGTAATGATGCAGTGAGTGGTGCAGCCGGTTGAATTAAAGATGTGACACCTGACATAAACATTCAAATATGACTGTCTCGCACACTTAGTAAGTTATATTATTTATTGTGTCATACACACACAAAAAAACTGCCCACACAAACTTATGTGACACCAAAAATACTGGTGCAGAGGGGAAAAACATTTGTCACACAAAGCCAAGATTTTAAAAATTCACATTAAGACCAGATAATTACTTTTTGACATTTTTTAAACATATAATTATGTTTATGTCATAGAAATATATATTTATGCATATTTAAATATTAAGAAAAGCTACAAGCTAAACTTAATAGCCAAAGCAAGAGCGTAATTTATAGTTATATCTTGCTCATTAAATAACCACTCATCTAAATTAACTTTTTTGTTTTGTTCGTCCATCATCAATAAGAAAGAAGCTGGGAGCATAAAAATCTGCTGAACTGGGAACTAGCCTAGTTTAGCATTAACCACCTACTGAGCTCAGTTCAGGCCAGTTGAGTGACTTTAAATTCATTAAATTGTACAAAAAATGTAATGATAGAAATCTAAATACCATCTACTGCTAGTTGATATTGTGTTTTCCTTTCAAACGTCCTATTAATTCTATTCTCAAAGTAGAGGGCCATTTTTCATCATCTCTATAGTCTGTCAATTCTTTTTTTTTTCTTTCTAAAAGCCTTACATCCTTTTCCATCTGTTGCTCAGTTTATCCAGCCAGCCTGAAAACTTTAAGGGCAGATTTTTTAGACGAGACCATAACTCCTTAAATAGGAAAATGCAAACAAAATGTTCTGTCTTCTGTCCAAAGTGCTTCAGCCTCAAATCTGCCACAGCAGAGCTCTTTCTTAAACTTAAACCTCATGATTAGCCACACAGAAGAACTTATCATGTATCACACTACATTTTCTCTGCAGGAAAAACATGTTTCTATTGCTTATACGTCTTATACGGATCTATTCACTGTAGATGTAGATAAATAATGTTTGAAAATGAACACTGTACATTATGTGTACATATATCAGATTCCTCTCTCTGCTGTCAAGAGGGTTTGGGTTTGCCTGACACACGGTGAGGAGATCCTCTGCGCATGTTTGGGTACGTGAAGATAACAGCTCAAATCAAGGTGAGTGATGTCTCTGTAATACACGAGGTGTGTCCTTGCTCTGTTACCACCGCCTCTCTAATGAGACCTCAGCTGAAGGAGAAGAGTAAATCTAGGGGTGCCGCGTTGCTTTGTCCAGCTTGACCTCACTCACTCTCTCTCAGCTGAACTAAAGAAATCTTCTGCCTTCATCGCTACGGCTACGGATGAAGAACACACACTAATTATGGAAACATCCACAAACTGGGTCAAGACTGCACGACCTTGGACTAATGAATATATATGTATGAAGAGAAAATGGCGGCTGAGGCTCTGGCTGTCGTGGATCGAAACGCTGATCCACTTGACATCTGAAAGCATGACCTCTGACTTCAGCTCAAAAAGATACTTTGCCTTACAAAACCACTAAACACATTGCCAGAAAAGATCCATTTAAATGCCAAACGTGTTGTCATCGAGGACTTCACTCTTTATCTTATAAAGATGGAACAGACTAAAAAGAGAACAAATAAATCATTTATCATATTTAATCACTAGCTGTCTTTTTTGCTGCGTTTCATATGAACTCCTCAATTCATAAACTGACCTACATTGCTGTCAAAATCACAACTGCACCGAAACAAAATCCAATACATGCACATAGACTCTTGAAAAAAAAAAAAAAAAGGAACAAAACTGAGGTTGTGTGATGTCACCTATCCACCCTGCTCAATTAAACACCTCCCACTATCGGTTGGCATCACTCAAAAGGCTCATTAACCCTTCTGACCAACCACCAGTCACAATCAGAGAAACATCCCATCACATTGGCCAATCCCTTTATGGGCAGCGCAGGTCAACACCCACACAAGTGACAGGCAATTGAATAGCTGGAGTGAATGTGGTCTGTCTGAGCACTTGAAAGACATTTGTTTATTCACAGCCGGTCACGCGGCCAGACAGACTTTATGGGCTTAAAAATAAGAAGCAAAGGTGATGCCCGATGAAATTTTATAAAGTGGAAATTACCTTTATATATATATCAGTGATGTTTGTGAGTGATATGAGGTTACTATTCACATATTCTTTAAGGTAAATGGCTGCATAAATCATCTCTTTAAGTGCAGCACAGACGAGCTGAATCACAAAATCCTAAATTTACGCCTATTGTAGATTCACTCAAATCTACATCCCAGATACATCACATTTGGATCTTTGAAATCGATGTGGCATTCACTTAGTGTACGACAACGCCTTATGAAATGGAACGGGAGCAGTGATACATCAGCGAAGCGTCTTTGTGTGCTTGTTTTTAAGACCACTAGTCTTAATCTACTGGGTTGATCTCCCAGTTCCCGCGGGATTAGAAAATGTCTGCAAACCTCCAAATATTTGAGGCAATCAACAACTCAACACGTATTTGGCGTTAGAATGCAAGAATGTGAAAACACACAAACGAACGGATGAAAAGGAGAGAAATATGAAGAGAAATAAGGGGATCGGAGCCGTGCCCATTTCGGGGGTGTAAAATATGGAGAAGTGTGGATCATTGGGGGAGCTGCTCTGCCTGGGGGAACAGATGAAGGGAGGACACTCTGCCAAGATCTCTCCACTGGAGGGGGAGCTGAGGGACTGGAGCTCTATGGGAGAAAGAGTGTGCGCCTCGCATGCTGCTCTCCTCAATCTCAGTCTCACACGCCTGCATTGACACGTCCCAGGCTCTCCGCAGCAGAGGGAAATTGCTGCTGACAGGCCCTTGCAAACTTTCACAGCCATTTAGAAAGACTTACTCCCACACTTTTGTCACAGGCATTTATTGCACAAGATACATGATATGAAAAATTAACATTTTTTGAACTTGGCATCTTTTCTTCACCAAGTTAGGCTTAAAAACCATTCATAATTTTTCAGCCTTGCAATCGGCCCCAGTGCAGATGTAAACATGAGACATGCCAAGTGAGACCCCGAGATTATGAAAATGCAAAATTTTCAAGAGGAGAAAAAAAAAAATCAATACTTCATAAATTTGTAGCATATGACTTCCTATAATCCAATAAGAAATGCCGTCCGTGTCACCATCACCAAAACACACAAGTCTGCTTTTGACTGAGAGGAGAGGTTACTGCAGACTTTTATTGTACCTTTAAGTCCACGACCAGCCAGTGCCTCCAGTATGCAGATGTTGGACTAGCGCGGCTCGGAGCATCGGGATCCACCATCACCAGAACATACGTCTTTTTCTGCAAAAATATGATATATTTAATTATATTTAATACAGATAAAAACAGCTTTACTACACACACTGTGATTGGCCCAGAGGCAGATCCAGGAAGAGAGGTACCTGATCCCTTTCGCTTTTCAAGTGCAGCCATGTGCGGTTTTGCCCCAAGGCTCGACAGCCATCCCTGCAGTTAACAATACTTCGTTTCAATACTTCAAAAGCACATGCTTCACTTTGCTTCCTTAGCTTTTACTTATAATACTTAGAATGCTGCAAAATGTGAATTTTATTCTATTCATTAAATGTGTGGTTTGTTTTTTTTAGTCGCTTGTTTTCAGTAGAGCACAGGAAGCTCACAGACCCAGTTGATATCCGGAGACTGGTTTTTGCTTTTTTTAAATGGGTTGACACATGATCATAACAGTTATACTTCAGCTGCGGAGGCTGAAACATTTAAACGTTCGAAATAAATAAACAGGAGATAATATTGTAATAGAAAACAGGGGATGGAACTGTTCCAACACACATTAAATACAGTATCTTAATCACAAACCGCAGTGCACTTGTTTTGACAGAAAGACTACAGCTCTGTGTCCTCTCCATTATTCCCTAAACTTAATATAATAACTGTGACACCAATGAAAATGACAGTGTTTTGGAACCGATTCCAACTCGTCTCGTTAACATATTCACAGTAACTTTCTGCCACTTACCCAGTATCTTTATACCCCTCAATCTGTCAATAGATAAAGTGAGAGAAAAAGCATCTTAACTAACGCTTGATCACAGCTACTCGACGTTGACTTGGCGGCTTAATTGCCGGAGAAATGTTCCTACGGTCTGTCCCTAAAAGTTAGAGAATTATGAGAGCAGATTGAATTATTGCAAGAGCACATTTGTCATCCCTGGGCCCGTGCCCAAAATCTGCCGGACCATATGATGGGCTTTTTTTATTTTGTTCACTTCCTCTACAAATAGAGACATTAATCGAGGCTGTTTCACTCCGCGATGTCCTCGTACTGTATATACTTACAACTGGAGACCATAATGTTATCAGCTTTAACACATATAAAACAGATGTTGCATTTCTTTAATTCTCACACTGACTGCCAAACAACGCTGTGTGTGGTACAGAGAGGCACGTCATAGAATCTAACGCTCCCATGCAAACATACACCTTAAATTTCTGTTTGTTGTGTCCTATCAAGACGTTCTTAAAGGCCTCAGAAAATTAAGCCGATGTACTTGAATGAGATAAAGTAGTCGTATTTTTCTGCAGATGCTCATTTCAAGAAGGATTCTCTGCCTACCTGACAAGCAGTAATAAGCGTAAACAACTAAGCCTAATAATAGGATAATACTGTAGTCTCAGTGATAGTGCCTGCAGGTAACACACAGACACACCAGCAACAATAGAGCCTCCTCCACAGCCTGTCAAAAGTGACTCTATATCAGTGACCCCCCCAGGCAGCTTACCAACCATGACCTGTTGCCTTCTCAAGAGTTGTAATCCTCATTTGTACATGTTTGCTACCAGGCAAAGACACTGTGATAATGTAGTTACACTAATATTTAAGTCAGACCCTGATGCATTAAGAAATAGCATGGTTTCAAACAACAGCACATACACACATGCATGCACACAAATGCGCAAAGGCAATTTAAGCATTTAAATTGAAAATGACCTCCAGTCACAATTATCACTGAAAGAAATAACACTTTATTGGATATTTCACGAAAGTTACCGTAAAAAAGAGGCTCACTGTATAGGACAGGCTTAGTTCTCCTTAACCCAAATTTAGAAAAACATTAAGCACATTTATTCTATAACTGCAACAAGGAAATCGTGGCCTATTTATAGCAGGGGACTGAATCTCAATGATTTCTCAGTGCATGAATTTCTACCTGTAAGAGTCTGGCTGGTCCAGCTGGCACGGGCAGCAAATAATACAAGAAGCTCCCTCCGTGCTTGCACTTCACACATTGTGGCATGTACCCTTCTCTCTTACAAGAATTTTTTTTTTCTCCATCTGTCAAAATCCACATTAATTACACACAGATATGTGCGAAAGACTCCAGGGAAAAACAGATGCATATTCTGCCATCTGAAATCATTTATCAGGGCTCGAACAAAACTGCATGTATGTCAAAATGGTGATAATTCTTATCGCTGGATACTGTAAGGCACTTATTTTCCAACAATATTAGTGTTTATCATTAATGCTAACGGGGAAACTTCATGTGAAGCAATGATGAAATTTACATTTCATAATCAAATGTATCGATAATAACAGGTCATTGTTCTCAAAAAGCCAAATACTCCAATTGTTTTATCTACTTAAATTTATCACTCTAAAACAGGTGAGAGGTCAGCTTTGAGCTCTGTTGTTCTCTGTAATGGCGGCTAAACAACGTTAAGAATGCCATTATAATCTGAGAGCTTTGAGCAGAAGTGAAATCTAGGTAGGTGTCGGCTGCAGACCACAAAGCTCTGTCGGGCCATTATACAGGAGGGGATGTGAGGCTCCTAGGTGCAGGCTGGAGGCGGGGGATATTGAGCCTGCATTCTCTTGGGATTAACCTCCCACTGCCTGCTGTGATCACAGCAAAACGGCCCACTGGGACCAAACCTCAGACGCCAGGCGGCTGGAGTGCACCCTGCAGCTGACTGGGCGTCTCTGTCGCAGCTACTGGTCAGCGGTAGAGAGGAAACAAGGATGTGACACCTATAGAGTATTTGTGTGGGGGGCAGGGCTAGTTCTTTTTTAAACACATATTTGTATTATTATATTTTCAAGAGATGACAGGAAACTCCAGCTCCAGGCCAGTCACATTGAATAGATAGAGTATTTGCAAAACAGAAGACGGTGGAGAACAAAGGGAGAGTGTCTCTGAGGATGTAAACTACTGGCTTACCTTTGAGTGAACTCTGCTGGGGCTGAGAATCAGAGAGACGTCTAATCGCTGCTCTCGTAGAGCTGCCTGGGCTATCGAGCCCGGCTCCGCTAACTGATGACACCGCGGAGGGCGAGAGTGAGTTAGCGAGCGGGAGGAAGGGAGGCGAGGCCCCTCAGTGAGTTTACAAGTTCATGCTTTATCCCTGACCCAATACCAAACAGTGTCGTACATGCAGCTGCCTATTAATATACCCATTGCTTTATCCTCCCTGCGCTTCATCTCCTCCAGCCTCTGCGCGCCGAACCCACAACGTTTCATTAAATGGTCAACTGTGCTCAACGCTCGACCCCGAGCAGGGGAAAGCATCGACCCCAAATCCCTGTTTAAGTACCAAAAATACTTGAACTCGTTTGGTAATTAACAGGTATCTGTGTTGTGATTAAGAGACAGCGATGGCTTAACAACCATCGACTGCAGCTTACAGCAAGGTTGAAAGATCGATCTATAAATACAGAAAAAACGAAACTAAAAGACGGCAGTGGAAATAAATATATCAGATGATGGAGAAAAATCAACTACAATTAAATTATTCCGCAGCCACAAAAAGATTCTAAATCGAACTGAATATATAATGTTGAATTCACAGAACAAAGATGATTGAACTTTTATACTAAGGAGAAAGTAATAAGGTCTCATTTTAGAAGATATAGGTGCTTTGAGCCGGGCAGTGATGGGGAAGGTGAACGGCGGCACCACGGTCAGGGTCAGACGATGAGATTCATCCTGGTGGAGGAGAGGTCAAAGGTCGGCAAGGCAGCAGTAATTGAATCCTGAGCAGAGAGTAGGGAGCCGCAGACCCAAATATGAGATGGAGATAGGAAGAGGGGGCAATGACGCTCACCTAGAGGACACCAACCTTTACAGGTGAGGAGGTCTTCGTTGTCATTGATATCAGCCCCCCCCCCCCACCACCCCCACCTCTAATCTGCAGAAGCTTTGAAACCTCTTTGTTCCGCACCACATTATAGAAGCTCCTTCACATCACAAGCAAATCAGTAATCTGCTACAGAGGAACTGGTGTAGATGAAAAACTGAGTTTCATGGAATCTTGTCAAACAGCATCCTATTATTCTTACCATAAAAAAAGGGTATTGTTGTGACTACAGAGACAGGGATACAAGAACAGCTCTGTGATCCACGCGTTTCTTTTTTAAGTGGGTAAAGATTTATATGGCACATTTCAAAACAAATGTTTCAAAGTGCTTCACAGGTAGTGCTGTGCTAAATGTGGAGAGTGGGGAGGCTTTGGTGTGTGTGTGTGAAGTTTTCAAAATATACACAACCACTCACATCCATCTATTGTCTGCACTTCTCAGGTACCAAACAAAAAAAACATGTGATGGGAGACAATGCACCAATCATTTTATATATAAAAGTCAATTAGGTAGTCCCAGTAGAGTACTACCTCAGTACCTGTTGTAGTAATAACGACTTGGGTCGGTTAGGAACAGGGTTTTCCAGAGACTGAAGAGGTTTTACTGGGTTGCATGAATTGAATAATATCCATAGTGGGGATCACATCATCTATAGCCACGTTTCGGCTTTTTTCAAGTAAATGAAAGGTTCCAGCAGATTCTTGTTGACCTGTGTTTCCACTGCAATCTACAGACCAGTGGGGAATAGGCTAATTATTCTGCTGACGTATGAACGACCCACGGCTACAAAAAGCTGTTCCACTCCAAACCACCAGGCTGTGGTTATGCAGTACACTCCACAACAAAGACAATGCTATATAAATAGAGCAACGCTAAACTCAGGAAAAATATAGGAAATTGTGCTGTTGTTCTTGATTCACAGCTTTGAAAATATGATTATTGAGTCAATTCTGGGAGAAGAATGGCCACCAGCAACAAAGCATATTCAAAACACTCAATATAGACTTGAAGTGAGAAAAACTATTTTACGAGCCATAGTTGGGATGGAGAGGCTGAAATAAAACACTGGAGCCCTCAGCCAATCAGGCATCTTCAGCGCTGCAAGCTCCACCCAAAAGATTATACTTTCGTAAAGTATTATTCCCAAAGCAGAGACTTTTTTTGCGGGGTGTCAACATTTTTGGGTTATTGAAACCCAGCAAAGGTTCCTAGTTCCTGGGGAAAGTTCCAGTATTGGGAACGCACCTCATGCTGTTTGATGTTTTAGACTCAGATTGTCTGTGTTCTTGTTACCTCTGCCAATAAGGGCATGTCTTCATTGGCCGTCTTTTAGCAGATTTACTCAAAAACTACTGAGCTGATTTCTACAAATTTTGTTGCAGGGTGACCCAAACAAGAACCCCATTCAATTTAAACCTGAACCAGATAAACAGGCAGATCAGAAATAGCTTTTCTCTTTATCTAGAATAGAACATGAGGCATTAGCAGAGTTATCGGCTCTCCAAGCATGCTTCTGGTTTGTGTGTGTGGCTGGTTGGTCGAGAATTCCAGTTTCCAGTTCACCTCACACAAATCAACTAATGAGCTAAACAGATCAGAAGCAGTATCAAAGACTGATTAAATCCACGAGACTCTGCAAAGTGGTAGAAATGCTTTGGCCGCCCTCTTATTTCAAGTGTTATATTTTTTTCCCCTGCTCTGTCTCTGTTGTGCTACCCGTCTACTTGTGCCTGGATCACCTGCCTCACAAACAATACCTGCCATGCTCAGCCACCCCTGCTCATTTCAGTTCCTCTGCTCTGGATGTCGGTCTGATCGGCCACCTTTTCTATTGTGTAGGTGAAGTATGGATTCAGAAAAAGCTCCGTGCTGGAAAACTCATTTGCCTCAATACCTGGACTCTTGTTACCTGACAAACTGCACGCTGCTGTCAGAGAATTCAACAGCTCAGATTCCTGAACCCTGTTGCCAGTACTCCTTTCCTTCTTGTTGCCAGTTTCCACATTAGAAAATTATATTTTTTATCTGCTTAAATCTCAACTAATAACAATCCTGGGTTTTCATATTTGGACAATATTTGTTTAATTTGAGCTAAATACTAAATCACTGGAATGCCCCTTGAAGATGAGATATTAAAGAAAAATACTACGTACACAGTAGCATGCACAGTGAGCTAAAAGGGATGTTTTGCAATTGAATACCGTTTTGTAATTTAGCACAGAATGAATAAACGTCCATTTATTATTTAACTACATGGCACACAACGTCAATGCTTTATCCCACTTTAGTAGAACACGAGTGCTACTGACCCTTTTGAGATTATTATACAAGATTATTTTGGGAATTTCACAATAACAACGACAGTAACTGGTCTCAACATTCAGTTTGATTATTGAAACGTATAAATGATATGCAAACACAATGCCAATAATCCTGTGTGTTCTTAAGCACCGCACACAGTGATGCGGGGATGCTCACTACCTCCAAACCTGCCTATTTTTAACTCAGCCTTCCTCCCACACAGGAGTGGAGTGTGAAGTGGCTTATAAATCCACACTTGGAAGAGCCACATGGTCAAAAGAAAGCCACATGTGGAAATAAACACATATTCATATTTAAGGCCTAAAGACAACACCGCTACAGGATCCCCACCAGGTACTGTGGCCACACAGAGAGGTGAGAGAGCTACGGCGAGGCAGCAGTTCAAGGAGAATCACAGCTGAATATCGAACACAAGTTTACGTGATATTCACATTAATACTTTGTTCAGTTTGAAACTACAAATATGTATTTCCAGGTTTTATTCTAATCAAATTAGAACACGGCAGAAGGTAAGGCGAGACAATATAATCTCATTTATAACCTATAGATTCTGCTCACCGAATATAATCTATTGAACAATACATTTTGGTTTATTGTCATATAATTCTAAAGTCACAAATGAACATCCGGATTTGTGAAGATGTTTGAACGCAGTCTGTCCTGAACGGTGTTTGTGAAGCCGTGCACTTCAGTAGTGCAGTTCGGAGCAATGCAATGAAGCCGAATTGAGACAGTTCACAGTCTGATTGATGCTTGAGGGGGGTGAAGGAATTAGTGGCAGCCTAGGGAACCATTTCTGCATTTCTCTCAACATCGAAGACTTCTTTCACCGCGCCATGCTTGCGAACACAGCCGTGCTCATGTTAAGCTTATTAGTCACCCTGGATGCGATCTTGCTAGCTGAGGCTTTCAACACTTTCTAGTGGTGGCTTTACACACATACACCTACTCACTGCCATGAAAGCATTTCTGCAAATGCACATGCTCTAAAACAGACACTGCCATTAACAGGTACTCTGAAGCAATGATTTCTCAAACTGAGGGGCTGGCCCCCCTGGGGGGGTCATGGAGTCACAGCAGGGGGGTCAGCGTGGATGACCAGGGGAAAAATATGGAATGAAACTTGAATAAACGTGATTGATATAGTGGAAATAAAGCCTTTTTTATAATTTTTTCCCTCTATGATTGATAATTTTTTTATTAATCATAGCTGAATAAATTATTCTATGAATGTTTCAAGGTTAAAGCTAGGGTTCGTAATCCTGGTAAAGCTAGCTAGATGGTAAAGAGCAGGCTATACTTTCAAAGATGCAAACAATACATCCCATCGCCTCCTATTTGCCCTCTCGTCAAAGCTACGCCCCCAAAACACCTTTCCCGGCTCCCTCGCTAACTTCTGACTCATCGTCTGAGCTTCATCTGTCTCTGTCTCTCTAGCTGAAGACTCACAGGATGTGCACAGGCAGGCAGGTTAGTTACAGACAGGTACACTGACCAATAATGTGACAGCCACAGATGCCGGCTTTTTTTTGTTTTTCATGCAGCGTTATTGAATGATGACAATCTGGACCTGAAGAGGATTTCAACTAATAAGATAGAGACTGTTACAGAGAAAAATGATCAACCCCACAGATAATGATTGATAAAAACTTTTGGGGTGGTGGGCGTGAACAGAAAAAAGTTTGAGAACCCGACTCTGAAGTAACAACCAGGTGCTGGGATCTGAGCGTCATCACCCAGCTAAATGAGGAAAGAGGGAAATATTGTTGTCATGTATAGTCTGGCTGCTGAGAACACAACAGTCAAACAGGGAAAATTACAGCACTGGACTCATGACCATAATTAGTCTGTCAAGCATGTCACACACTTGGAGTCATAGATCTGCTATTTTACCACCAAGTGCAGCCTATAAAAGTTAATAGGGAGCACTTTCTAATTACCTCCCCAGGATTTGGAAATCTGAATCAACTATTTTGATTCTAAAAGCCCTCAGGGGAATTCGGAGGATAAAAAAGGAAAATTATTATGATGTGCTGAGCTTATAGTAGATAAATAGTGTATCTGCAAACGAAAACAGCAACAAAGCTGCAAAAAACGCAATATATTATTATAAAAAATATATATTTTCGCGGCTTTTTTATTCAAATTCTGGAATTTGCTGCCACATTATGAAGGATTTTGAGACCTGTAACAGCATTTCATTTGAAGAAAATGAATTTAAGTCTTACAACAGTTCCACTTTCACAAAGAACCATCATGGGTTACATGCTGCCATGAAGGGAGCTTAGTTGTAAGCACTCTGACACCCATTCCTATTTGGCCACCAGAGCTGTTAAAGGTGTCAGGGCTGTTCACAGGCACTGTGTGTTTCACCAGCCAAGATGGCTTCCACATTTTTTCTATCATGATTAATTATGGTTTCTGATGGTAGTACAGTGAGAAAGTGTAAATTATTCCCACATTTTCTTGTGCCCTCCGTTCAGTCACTGTTGTGTAGGAAGATGCTATTGACGCCATCCATGGATGGCTACCAAAAGGCATCTACATGGGGTGGCAAACTCTAGTGCTTATTAAGGGGTGGAAGTGGCGGAGGGGGGGTGCTTGGCATGTGGGCTGAACCAAGTCCAGACTGCCAGTTGACAGGGCCGGATTTTCCAGTATGGAAGTCTTGTTTCAGTGGGCGAAGCTGGGTGTTGGGAGACTGGGAGAGAGGACTGCCCAGGGCTTGGAAGCTTGAAAGAGAATATTTCAAACAGACAAGCACCGTCTGTGTTCCAGTGTCACCAGCCCACCAGTCTGACAATCAGGGCCATGTCATCAAACGGGCTCGGAGTTATTCAGGGAGCACTCTCATCACCTTAGAAGATGTGGCTATCTCAGACGTCAGAGCAAGCTGAGGTCCCAGCAGCAGAAGAAGCATTACATTCTGTATAAGACTAAAATGTACAGTAAACATTCACCTAAAGGCAAAACGTTATGAGCATAAAAAGCAGAGCTGGGTGAATTGCAACCACAACGCACTATGCTTTGAATCCGTAATTAAGTCCACAATAAAGCATGTCTCCAAATGCACACACTGCACACGCTGGAAAAAACCCTTAGTTTTGGAGAACTGGTAGAAATAAAATAATTCGTCTGACAGATCATTTTGTGCGTGTTGATATATTTAGCGCTGTCAAAGAGGACATCACAGGGAATGGCACTTATATCACAATGCAGAAACTGTTATCAGAGGAGGTACAGGTTTATGGTTCAAGGGCTTGTCCATTCATTGAGAACAAGCTCAGCCTCTCTGCCTGACACACTGATAAAGAGAGCACAAATAAAACAGCTCCACAGCTCCATCTTTGCCTCTCCCCAAGGGAATAATATATCACCCATCTGAATGTGGCGCATATTGAATCATTTCCAGTGTTGATGATTCATTTGAATAATTCAGCCTTTTTTATTTTGCCAACTCGGGCTGATACTGAAATAAGGAAAACTGAAGTAACATTGTTGGATTTGAGGAAGGACAGGTGTTAGTGTTCTGCAGGACCGGTAATCCTAATCTCCTTTCAAGCAACAATTAATGACTACAGCAATAATCTCCGCATATATGTTGCTGCAATTCCTTTTTGACTGTCAACCATAACCTGCCTAATTCACGTATAGACCAAATCCAGGGGGATATGTCGCTGCAGGCAGATAGGATCTTATCCTGGATTTGCATAGATAAATGCACAGCAATAATTCAGTAAGCACACGGGACAGATGTAGTTTTGACCTGAAATATATTCTCGATCTGACCGTTCACTATTGGCAAGGCCTGCTCTCAGGAGCTTAATTTTCAAATATGGTTGATCCACAGATAGAAGTCCGCTTGTTATCTGCATTAACTCATAAAAAATATCAAATATTTAAAGACAAAAAAAAAAAAAAGATGGAAGCTTCCCTCACAAAAAAAAGAAAAACTTTCAATGTCTCCCACAAAAAGATACAGATGCACAGGATCAGCCTATCGGCAAATATGAAGAATCAGCAGCTTGTGCAATGAAAGGGTTATATCCGCATTCAAGCTAAGAGACATACTCTAACATACACAGACACAAATCCTGTTGAGCTGAGCCGAGTAGAGATACCCTACCAGCCCTCCCAGGCACAATTAGGATTTCACGGGGGGAAGAAATCTACATTCCTGCACACATGAAAAAAAAAAAGTCCTTTCTCCCTCCCCACAACAATATCAACTTTTTACTCAAGGAAAAACCTGAAGCACCACTCGATAGGATTTGGACAAAGAAATAAAAAACAAAGCCAGCTAAAAAAAAAATCTAAATTTAAGCTGCAGTTGTTAAAGAAAAAATATTATGGTTGAGGAAAATCCAGTCCTAAGCCTCCCAGTTCCAATCAATTTCTCCTATTCTATGTGATATGAAAGGAAGCAACTACTCATAGTTTGTTTGAAGTGCTCGTCTGCGTTAGTTCGTATGGACGGCCTCAGTGTTTGAGTTTGACACCTGTCACACATTACCTGTAGGTACACAACTACCTGCCAATCTGAATAAGTGGCAGAGTGAAACTTTTCATCAGATGTACCAATAAGCATGAACAGAAACATGTGATATTTGGATTATTATAGTACAGCACATGCTAATGTGAGAAATCACTGTGAGCTGTCCCTTTCTTACTAGAAATAACTGCATCCAGTATTATAGTAATATCTATCATGAGCTTAAATTAAAAGCAACTGCAGTAAATCTATTGCAAACTATATTTGTACGTAAATGTAGTTATACAGAATCCACAATGCCTTCTTTTAAGCTTAACACGCATAACAAATAGATAATACACAATGTCTTATGTATACAAAGATAAAAAGGAAGTGAAATAACATTGTGTGTTTCATCCCCTAATTCCTTTGTTCAATACTGAACCGCAATCTAAGTGGTCAGATGCGGTTACATAGTTTGAGTTTAAATTTATTAGAAGAAGAAACGAGCGCTGATACGATTCATTGACTATTGACATCTGAATATGTTATATGAGTATCTGATTTTTGGGTTGTTGATCACACATAACAGGAGGTGCAAAAATGAAACCCTACACTTTAGGAAGTTGTGATAAAGACTCTACTTTATGATGTTTTATAGACAAAACATTAATTGATCATTGAATCCAGCCTAATGTTCTCATCTAAAAAGTGGTGCACTGCTGTTGGTCTGATTGAATGAATGATTGCTGCTATGATCGCGGTCCTCTCCATTTATCATAAAGAACATTTATCCATGATCTTAAGATCCTTTTAAAATGCTTTTGTATTTCAGTCGACTCTTTAAACTCTTATCCAAACAAACTAAATGAGGATGCAGCCCAGCCACATTAACTTTGACCCCATCATGTGTGATTTAACTCTGACAGACATTAAGCTAAATACCATGAAGACAATGAATGGACCCAGGCTTCAGCTACAATGAACGTTTTCAAATGTAAACCTACAGTTCTGCTAATGTGATCTGGCAAAACGAATGCCCCGAGGTGCATCCATAGAGCAATTATGCCAAATAAGGACATTAGCAGTACTCGAGTTTGACCAAGACCTTTTAGCTGCCCAGCCTATGAAGTGGTGTTTTTAGGAAAAAACACATTGCAACTGTCACTTCTGATTCTCAGATTTGTGTCGCGTCTGAAGAAAAGGTTAAGCGCATCGTCTATCTGAAAATGCCCAAATCTGCAGTCGGGCATTAAGTTGGCACCCAGATAAATCATGGCATCACTGTGCTTCAGTTTTCTCATTATCCATACCTCTCATGACATTCACAGAAAGAAACAAAGCATCCTGCCAACACCTACTCTGGGAGAGAGCTCTTTCAGTTCAGCTCAAAAAGCTGAGAGCTCCAAACCTCCACACCACAGTGTGGGCAGTGCTGGCAGAGCCGTGTGCCTAAGAACACTGACTGAGTGCAACAGTTGGACTAATAACAGAACAAAAAAAGAAAAAAGAAAATGAACGCAAAATGTGGGGACAGCTCCACAGCTGAGAAGCAGGTTGACTTCTGCCCACCTCTCTCCTCGTGAGCGCAAGGTGTCCACAATGCCTCTCGGGTCTTAGTTCCATGAGGGGCGGTGAGCTTGCAGCTTCAGCCACTTCAGGGTAACGCAAATCACTTTAATATGTTAAGAAGATTAAGCTGGATAAATGTCTAGATACATTTTTTTGAAAAGCCACGTAAATCTCTAGTGTTTTTATTTGGGGAGGGGCGGCGTGTGAGTCAGTTGAGACGATCAACACAAGCCCACCAAAATGCGACGCGATTGGCTGGGGAAAATTGGGCTTATTTGAGATTTTGCATTTTAAGCTTCTTGAATCTAAGACCATCCCACCTCTTTCTTATTATTTTTAACACCAACCTTTGGGACAACAAAACTATGGAGAAATACTGGTCACAGTTTCATCTGCCACTGCTCTCTCAGCTTAGACTCAGCTGCCTTATCCTGCTTATGCTGATATCATATCCTTAATTGTGCAGGTTAATGTTTTTCTTGAGAGTCTATTAATCTGCTGGTGAGAGCGTTTATGAAAACACACATAAAGAAGAGAAAGAGGTTAAGGTGGAGGTCCCTAAAGTGAAGTGCTTGGAGGGCTTTCAAGGTTTGCTGCTACATTTTTCAGGCTACATCATTCAAGCAAATTAACTAATTGAAGCAAGAATATTTTAAACATGAGGGATGGCTGACTTCTTATTTTTTTATTCCTATCTTAAGAATTAGCGATCTGAGGGTGTCCGCCTGTCAGCTCCCTGTGCTGGAAATTGACTGTGAAAACGAACGGGAGAAATGGAACAAATAATGTAAAGGGATTAACAAATCATTTGCATAACATTTTCTTCTGCTTCCAAACTACAGGATCAGGAAAAATTACAAGGAAGGCAGTTTTATCATCCCCCTGTTCTCAAATCAATCAACATATCAATGCACCTGATCGCTGTTACCATTAGCCGCCTTTTCATGTCAAACGCTAAAATTAATCACCGGTAATACATCTTAAAAACACAGTGTAACAGACTGACAAGGCACTGAAAGAAGTTGGGAGAAACAGGAAGCAAAAAACATCAAACTTGTATGTTTGTGCATCTTTGAGATGATACTTTCACTGTGCCAAATGTGTATTAACCTGTTTTTCCTTTAACACTCTGTCTTCTCCATCCAGAGTTAAGACAATAAGACCACTGGGGAGATGAAGGGGATGGCATTATGGAGAGTTAAGCATTATGAGCAGCCCTGAAGCTGTTCTTAAAGAAGGTGAATCAGAGGATTGGGACACAACTGTAACTAAACCCTGTGCCGGACCACAAATGAGAAGCACATAAAAACCTTTTGGGCAACGTGCCACTAAGCCAAGCATCTGGGTCTTAAGTAAAACTTCACATGATCACTTTTAACTTTGTGATTACTTAGTTCAAAAAGAAAAGAGGCTGTCAAAGTAGAAACAAGCCCATTATGTCAGTTTCAAGGAAAAGATCCACCGAAAACCTATCTGAGCGTCTGCAGTCACTCTCTATGAATCTGAGATGAATTACTCTACAATGAAGAATCTAAATTAAAGTTTACAATTAGATTTTTTTTCCAGAAAATCCTCACAAAAGGGAAGGAGCTCACTTTACCATCCAGATATCTGAGGCCCAGGGAACCTTCGAGATCGCACAACACACAAGCTTGTGAGGCAAATTGAGAACTGCGGGGGGTGGCTTGATTTTATTATTTTAAAAGGTGATATTTTTGGGTGTCATGTCCCGGCTGGACAGATCACGTTAGGGAAACATACGAGTTTCTCACTCTGCCAAAGTGCAACCGAGGCGTCTCCAGATCTTACGTTGATTCCATGGCAAATGTTAGGTTTCGTGGCTCATATAAATAGAAATTTAATCTTGTATGTTTGTCTTAGTATCCACAGCAGCAGATGCACTTCCCATGCAGATTATGAATCTCTGTTTGAACAGACCTTGCCGTCAATGTATATGAACTGAGGAGATGGAATTTCTGTGTGAATACTGAATAATAATCAGGCACGCAGGTTCAGGTCGTATCTTTATTAAAGACTTCTGCTTCTCCAAGTGTTTGCTATTGCCTCTGTGCCGGAGTTCACAAATTTGGATCTTAGATTTAACTTTTACAACGACGAAAGCATATAGTCTTATTGCTTAATTAGGTGGCTATAAGTAAAAAAAAGAAAAAAAAGTTGTCATCAATACAAAAACATTCCTGCGTATCAAAGCAAATCATCTTCTTAAACATATCCGGTCTGAGTCGGCTTTACATTTTCAACCACCTCCTTTTTCTCAGAGCTTTTGTCAAATGGGGAAAATCATATGCTTCCTATGCTGCTCTTTGCATGGAAACCTGACCATTGTCCTCTGCAAGAGCATCCAAGAGCTTCCTTAATCTGTTCTCATCCTCCCATTGATAATACAATACATTTTCATGGTAATTGAAATCATATTTTACTCACAGCCACAGAGTAAAAAGTATTTCTGCCTACGCGCTTACAGTCCAAATGTAAGGTGAAGGAACGCTACTGCAACATCAGAGTGCGAAATGGTATCATACATTTTTTTTTAGATATAAATGAATGTCAGTTTAGAGGTGAATACATGGTTGAGAGGGGTGAAGACGCAGGAAATAGGGGAAGGAGGTGAAATAAATAGCTAAAGAACACTTGATTTCAGATATAAATGTGTCAGGTGCAGTCTCACTTACACATGAAAGACAGTTGCACACATCCTTTTGCCCTCAGTTCCCGCCAACTGAGGGCAAAATCGTTGCAGCCCTGCAGTTTGCATGTCACAGGTCAAACCTCATGAGGTGCGTGTGCGTCTCGCGAGGTGCAAATGATTCTTCGTTGAGATGGTGAGATGGTGGCTCTGGAGGTTTACTGCCTCTCTTCATTCCAATGAATATGCATAATCAATCGTACTAGTAGCAGAAGGTTGTAAATCTTTCCTCCTCAGAAGCTTGCATGAATCACGTGTGCCGTCTAGTAAATGGGCAATGACTGAATGGAGCGGGACACGGGTCAGCTTAACACGGTGTTATAATGACAAAGGGGAACATTAGCTAAGGAAATAAACTCCCTGAATCTCAGCCAAACACACCTACTTAATCCAGCAGAGCCAAAAACACCCACCTGATGAGACTGAATATGCAATTAGATGGATATTATAGTACATGTTTCACTTGTTGACCCTCGCTGTCACATAAAGGCTCAAGGAAGTGCCTTGTCTGTTTATCTAAATATACACTCCTCACTGAAAAGAAAGGCCATCGCCTACTGGAGATAAAATCCCTATCTCTTCGTTCTCACATCCCCAACATGGAGACCTATCAGGAATCCTGCATGGGTGGACATGTAGGCTTTCCTAGGAATGACAAGGTCTGCTCGAGAGGAACCCCACCCTCGCTTTCTCCAGCATGCCAACACAGAGGAGAGTGGGCAGCGCTGAGACGGCAGCCTGCCGTGGGCACTGCCAGGCTTAAAGCTGCCCTGTCGTCATCAGAGGCTTGCAGAAAAGAACGCTGAGATTCACCAAATTTTTTTTTTTTTAAATAATAAAAAAAAGAGGAGGGGGATCGTTGAATTTAAATCCTCTCTCTCAACGCCCCCACATGTTTTAGCAAAGCATAATAATCATTCACAGAGAGGGAGAGAGAAAGCGAAAAAGAAAAAAGATAGAGGGAAATAGAGAGGAAACAGCTATTAGCAGCAGTAAGCAAGCTCAAGAGATCATAGTGAGGCAGCTCTAATCGCAGTAATGGTTTAAACCCTCATTCCATCCACAAGATGCAAGAAATGTCTACCCAAAAAACAAGGCTTTGAAATCCCCCATGTCTAAGAATGTGCCCTGTGGCCAGGTCCTTACTGAAAAAAACGAAAAAGAAAACAAGTCCAAAACTGTCTCCACTTTTGGCGCAACTATGAGGTAAAGATAGCTCCTGTGGCCTGTGTTGTTTACGCCAAGTACGACAATCATGCCTGAACATGCCTGTGTCGAAACTATGACTCAAAATGATGTGAGTGCACATATTATATACACAGAGAAAATAAAAGAAGAAATAAAAAATGCATACACGACATATAGTAAAGAAAAAAGTGTGAGGCCAATGCGTGCACTGGAGAAGCTTCACTGCATTTAGCATAGATTAGCTCAACTGGAGGGATGAATCATAACATTTTTACAAAACATATTCTCCGACATGATGTTCTGTTGATAGTAATGAAGAGCACCCCCCCACAGCACAACAGAAGAACCGGACCTTCTCAGTGCAGGGGTCAAGCATTCAGGCCTGTACTGTTCTGTTGGTGTAGTCACACACGCACTCACCCACCCGTGGCGAGAACGCAGTAATAGATGACTCATCTAACCATATCACCTTTTTTTTTTGCACATGTCTGTAGACCAGTGCCTCTGGTTTCTGCACCACTGAGCTCTTAAATGTGTGTTCATCTGTTTAATGAGAGGTTTATGCAATGCGGTCCCACTGTAAAATCCATCGACTGTGTATAAAGATGGACAACGCGTGGCCACTTCCTCCCACTATCCAGAATTGAAGGGTATGAACATTGCCAACTTGCGCATTTGGAGCCAGAGTCTGCGCAGCAACGATCGGGAGGATGGAGCAGCAGTATCGAGGTCCCCATGAAACAAGCACTCCACTAATCACAAGTTAGTCTCAGCTGTCAATCACAACATTTCTCCATGTTTTATAGCATCAAAAAAACAATTCAAAAACCACACGTAATTTGGTCCAAGTCCCATTCATCGACATGGAGGAGGAAGGACTTGTGACCTATACTGCAGCCAGCCAACAAGAGGTGATCAAAAGGTTTTGGCTTCACTTTGGGCAGCAGCCATGTCGTCCATCTTTATTTACAGTCTGTGGTAAATATCCCTCACCTGTAACTGTCCACTGACACAGTCTGATAACTTCCTGTAATTCCTTACACGTTATACAAATGCATGATGATCTAAATACAGACGTCTCTTTAGTCACAGTTCCTATTGAAACAGCAGCCAGGTGAGCATTTATGTGACTAAAGCTCCTGCCAACAATGAATCGTCTTCACACTCACGTGGATCTTCCCTTTTGCCGTCGTGATACAAAATCTAAATCTACTGGACCTGCTCAGCATCCTCATACTGAACATGCCACAGAGCATGATCGCATGTTCATTTGCCCGATTGCATCGTTCAGTGCAAAACTTTAGTCATACTAAGGTGATCACTAACTAGTTGAAAGTAGATTTAAGAAGGCAGAATCTCATTTTGACATTCCTTAGTGAGTTAAAGCACACCTGGATGAGTTGATGTGCAGCCAAATATACACAGAGCTTTTTAATCCTTTCTAGCTCCGAGTTCTTTGGTTTATTTTTGGGTTCTTCTTCATTTTCACTGTTCTTTAATTCTTTCTACAGGCGAAGCTTGATTTCCAAAGAGCCTCTATCGACATCAAGAACTTGCACAGCTCCGTCTTTTCTGTAAAACAAAAATTACCTAAAAGCACTTTGGCATTTTGAGACATAATGTTGCTCTGACACAGAAAGAAAATGCAACAAGGTGTGATACAATCTTTGACATTTATAAACGTTTTTCATTCTTATTGAACAATTTCCAATAAAAGTTGCTGGAGCAGTCTGATATAAAAAAATAAAGATCTCTGATACAGGGTAAAACGCTCTGTGACGAACAAACTTGTTAATACCATTCAACCGTGGGCTCTAACATATAAACTGTAATTTTGAGTGAGTTGGATTTTGAATAAACATTTTAATCTTGTGAGTCTAGAAGAATGCTCAGGTTTGGTTCCTCACTTCAGCGAGTAGGTGTTTGCTGGTATCATCCTTCAGACACTTTATAGAACAAGATGCCACGGTAGAGTTGATGTAAGAAGGAAAAGACGCAGGGAGAGCACGACCCTCATGTTAGACCTGCTAAGAATGTCATTTACAAGATTCCTTGAGTTTATATATAGAATATCTGCGAATTTCAGTTGAACCAGATCACATTAAGTGTCTTATGCCTGTTAATTAATAATATCTAAGTAAACTTAAGCTTCTACCTAGAATAACCATCAGGGCTGTGAGACTGGAGGAAGAAGAAAAAAGTCTTCTACCTTTATTTCCAATTATTAAAAAGGTCACTGTAATATATAATAATTATAATTAGGACAGCACCAAAAACCATTTAAATATTGTTTCAGAGTTACTTTTTAGTTTATTTACACTCAAATTATTTATTGTTGTTTTTATTTGTGTTTGTAAGCATGTGCCCTCCTCCCTCCTTTTGACTTAGACAATAAATTGTGAACCTGAATTGGTTTGGATGTGTGTCTGACAAACAGCCCCACACTCTCTATGTGGTGAAACAAAGGACATTTGGAAAAAGGGTGTTACAGGTCAAACCCATTCTTAAAATAGTTTACCACTATGATAACCCTATTCTTATCAAACCTATGCTATTTTTTGCTCTTCAAAACACTAGTTTGTTTTCAAATTGGGACAGAGATTAATATATTCAGAAAATAAAGTCACGATGAAATTCAGTAAATTGTGCTTCCGTCCTAATACAACAATTTCTAAATATGTACCCTTGAAAGAATATGGTCAGGTCTTTTTCAGTTCTTATTGCCACTTTGCACTAACTTTATTTATCAGACTAGGACATGGTGTTAGGCATGTTAGCCAACACACATCCCACTAGTATCAAACTGGAGATGCTGTTAAGGCTTCTGAATATTATTAGGATTTCTAAAAATGCACGTGCCAGGTTTCACCAACACATAAGTTCAAGTGGTGATTCGTTGCTCTGAAGTTTGGACTCAGAAATCTGCAGCTTCTGTGGCTCTTTGCTTTTGTTTTTGTTCATGAGCACCTTTCTAGAGGCGTTTTCTGGGGACTGCTGCCCATTGCGCTCCATTACAATTACTCAGCAGGCATGCATCCCATCCCAGTAATGAAGTGGGTGTTCCAGTGGGTGGATCTGAGCCTGAACGGCCACTATTCTGTGTTCCAGCTACTGGGTACAAGGGGTGAGTGGCAAAGAATAGCAGCGACACGGGCAGCCTGGCACGGTGACAGAGCCTGGTGGACCAGTGGACCGACGGACCGTCCGACCGACCACGTGACCGCAGGCAACGCTCTGAGCCTTCAACGGTGCCTGTTTGCTCAAGTGTCAGGAGAAATGGAGAATTACATTTCAAAACCCAGTAAATAAAGTTTGTATTGATTTAATCTAACATGTAATCTGTTTTGCTGTCCAGCGCTGTTTCTGGCAATAAAAGAGAATCATGTAAGACAGCATTATAGATAATACGACCATACATCAAAGGGAGTTTGAGCAGGGGAAGGGCAATACATCATGTTCAAGCCAGACCGCTTAGCTCTGGAATTCATAAACTAGCTCCTAAATCGAGGTGGCTTTCAATTTAAGTTTTCAATTTACAGATAGAAGGTTTGGTGTACACTTGATGTAATTTCATTGTCAACAACAGCAGCAGCAGTTCTGTGCACTGGGTAAAGCCTCTCTCTCTCTCTCTCTCTCTCTCTCTCTCTCTCTCTCTCTCTCTCTCTCTCTCTCTCTCTCTCTCTCTCTCTCTCTCTCTCTCTCTCTCTCTCTCTCTCTCTCTCTCTCTCTCTCTCTCTCTCTCTCTCTCTCTCTCTCTCTCTCTCTCTCTCTCTCTCTCTCTCTCTCTCAAGAGTAAAACAACACAGAGGATGAAAAATACATAATAAATAAATAAATGAGTACAATGCAGGACGTGTGAATGGATCTGTGATGATTTTATGTGACATGAGAAGAGGGGGTATTTAAAGAGGAACACATCACATGACATTTAAGCCCTACATCATGTTCTGCCAACACATTTCACAAACTCGTTGATTTGATGGCATTGAGAGACTCTGCTGTTAATGTCATGCTCTTTTTCACAAGCACTTTTTCTTTTTCTATCTATTACCATCAGCAGGTAACATTCTGACTTTTTTTCAATCTAGATGTGTCTGGAATCTAAAATCCTTCATGCAAACTTCAAACAGCAGTTTCAATGCATTCATTTGGAATCTAGCCTCATCATTTTGATAGATAGATTAATTGAAATGTTAGTAATCCATTTCTTATTTTATTCATAACCTTGATTTACTACTACTACTATTTCATAGTATTACTCTCTAAACCATGCACAGTATATTTTACACTCTGGTGCAGCTGACTCCTATCTTAGGATATAGAATAATTGTCTCTACGTTGACTAGTATGATTAGTTTTAACCAATCAGACCTGACCTTTCATTAGTTACCAATTTAAGGATGCCAATGACAGCAACGTTGCATTTGATGCTATCTGACATTATACACAGTATGAAGTACAAGTTAAGGTACAATGTAAGTGAGACGTAAATCAATTGTTCATGGAGTGGCCTACGACCATGAGGTGGTAGCACCCCACTGTGGTGTTAAAGATTACTGCGGTCGACCAGTGCTCAGCGATGTAGGTGATGCAAACAATAAAGAGTGACATATATGCTGAACACTGAGAAGACTGACATTTTAAATTGTTAATGTAAATAATGTTATTTTGCCTAATATTGTGAACGTGTTGTTTATTGTGACAGTAAACAAAGGCCTGTTCCATAAGTGATGATATGGAGCATGTTTTATCCATTACTGCACTCTAGTGCTCAAAATAAGTATGTGCATGTTTGACAAACGGAGAGACGTATAGAGAATCTTTTCTTTTCTAGAACATCCCCGTGAATCGCTTAATAATATTAATAGATGAAAATTCCGTTTCTATTCTATTCTAAAAATCGAGTGCCAATATTCAAGTGGTGATGTACTACTGGACAGCCGGCAGTGGTGGATTCAAAATCATTGCAGAGTAAATACTAAACACGTTGTCTCCAACATCTCCCAAAAACATGAATGCACACATGACACACACACACGCACACGCATCTTGTACCTTGTGTGCTCCAGAGAAGTAAATCTGTGGGGCTTTCCACACTTTGCTGACTTTCTCTCTGAGCTTCTGGTCCTTGGGAACGATGAGGCATTTGTCGATGTCCAGCTCTGGGTAGATCACTTCTAGTCCACCACTTCATTGAAGAGAGATAGAAGCTGAACCTCATTGTACACAACTGTGTATTACATTTAGTATTGAGGGAATTTTAAACAGTATCATAGTCTAATATAAAGATTAAGGTGTCAATACTGTCATGGGCAGAAGTAAAACATTTATTGAGCACAAGAAGCTCCTGTCATTGCCATCACTCTATGAGCATATCTTTCTGCAGCATTATGATCTACTTACTGACAGAAAGAAGAATCCTTTGAGCTGAGACTGTCTGGTGATGTTTCCACATGGAAAAGCCCCAAGATGCAAATAGACAACACCAGAAATGACCCGAGTGCAGCCTGTGGAACAGCAGCAGTCAGTCAGACACGACCCAATTCAGGAATCTGATAGATTCAAATAGTATTTCTTATTTTTTTACCAATGGATGTTCAGTGGACGACAGGAAAAAACAACTATTGACCAGCCAGTTAATTTCTAATGAATGAAATGAATGACAGTTCAAGAAGCACAGGAAATAAAGACTGTTTGCCAGTGGTGGAAAGTATGAGTAACTGAAGTGCTTCTGAATTAAAATGTAATTGTAAACATTAAATGATTCATTAACTTAACTATCACAGCTCTGCAAAATGGTCTGAACATCTTGAAACCCTAATGCTGTTGAATCACAAAATAAGACAAGGAAAAGAAGTGAATTTAAAATATTGTAAAGAAGTTTCCCCTAAAAAATATGAATTACTTAACAATTATCAGGATTCATGATTGATTTTAAGTTGAATAATATATAAGGTCACATCTGCTGTTATGCATTTGTTACATTGCGTTTAGCTTTTGCTACATTCTGTAGATAAACATTTTTAAATGAGTGTCCTACTATGTGTGCTCTACGTCTGGGCCAATCAGAGGTGATGTATACACCTGACCACGCCCACACTTATTAATGATGACACATCAGCAGCCCCGACATCTTTGAGAAGGACTGAGAAGAATAACAAACTACGTAAAACTCTTAACTTAATTATTATCAAAGTTTAAGTTTGTGTTACAATATTTAAACTGAACTTTTCTGAACTGCAGATAGCTGACACGTCAATAATTTAATGTAATGGTCTTAATTTAGCAAACTTCTGGCTACATGACAAATGACACGTGACTCAAGTGTTGCATGTTCACTTAAGTACTCGTTAGCATAAGTTTAGCCTTCAAGTGTTTAATGTGTTAATTTGTATTTCGACACGGTATTTCGCAGTTTATCCACGCAGTTAGAAACCAGAGATGAAATAAAACACGGTTCTCTCTCCACTACAGTAAGTTTATCTCGACATTCACATGTGAACAACGTTACCATGTTTCTCAGCTTGTTCTCCTCCTGCACCTTCATTGTCTGTGTTCCTCTGCTTCTGACGCTGCTGCTGCTGATGACGCAGCTACGTAGCGCAGCACGTCACTGACGTACGAGGCTGCAAAGGTTTCACATGACAGAACCGAAACTAAAACAACTGGCAGAGGCCACAGTTCTTTACATTTACATTATGTATCAGCAATAAGATCAAAGAGGTGCACTTCAAAGTCTTACACAATATAATACAAACGTATCTGTAATTTCAGATATTGAAAACAGATCTAAATTCTTTACAAAGATAAACCAGTGTCATTGACACACTTGTTTTATCATTATACTTTTTGGACTCAAAATATAATATAAATTATAAATATAAATATTTTTATATTACATTTATATAGATTATATCTTGGTGTTAAATTAGACTGTAGAAATGTTATTGCACACAAAGATTGGAACTGTGACTAATTTACTGACTGAATATATGTGTGTGTGCATTTGTTTGGATTCATATTTATAAATCGACATGAGTATTTGTTTAAATGTATTCAACTTTAGCTGGAAATATTCTGTATATCTGCAATGTTTGTATATAAATTAAATATATACATAAAACAACATTACTATAAACTCCAAGATTTATTGTTTTTTCTAAATTGAAACTAACAATTTAACTTATTGTATTTATATAAAAAGTGAAGCCAGAACTTCCCACGTTGCTCCATTTTTATTTAGTAAATATTATTTCCACATTTTCAAGAACACATGCTACACAATTTCAGATTTACAGCTCCTAAACAATAAAAACAGCTCTTCAGAACAAAAACACCTGATGACTTAGGAAAACGTCATCTAGGCTTTGAACACTGAGAAAACATTCAAGTTTTTTTTAATTTTCCTTTATTGTTTTTTTATTTTGTCTCTTTTTCATTGAAGTTTCATTTCAGAACAAGGCCTCTTAAACTATGCAGAAGTGATTGTGCAGCATACATAATATATTCCTGGTGCTGCTAAAGCTCCCTTTGGTTTGTGCTAGTCTGCAGCGGTGATATTAGCACCCAAACATATGGAGAAGGGCCCCAGTGTCAACATCTTTGTAATTTATGATCTAATCGGTGTATTTATTTTTTTACCTGATGTCGTGTGCCCAACTGATGATGTTGCAAGACCATCTAATGCAAATTGAATAGAATCTGGTGCTACAAAGCAGTGCAAGTTTCAAAGTCAGACATTTCCGTATGCATAGTACAAAACACTACCTACTTAAACTATGCAATAGCTTATATCGATCACTCTGCCAAGTTTGAATAGCAGCCTACAATTTATATTTACATGTTTGAGTTCTAACTGCCAATGGCCACACTGTCTCAGCATGTTGTAACTGTGCTGACTCATCAGCATAAAGCAGCTTTGAAATAAAACAACTAAATCAGAAATCCCTGCATTCATTTCATGGTTATAATATCACAAATCTATGATTTGTCCTTGTGTTAGTTGAGGATGGTCAGATCAGTCTTTAATAATTTTTGTCTATTCGGCTTAAAACATTGAATCCGACGCTTAACGTCAAAATTATGGAATACGTACATTTACAGATACACACACTGAGAGCACCATGGTAACTTAACATATAGCAGACACACTACTGACCATTGTAGCACTACATTACATTCGATGCCATACACTACACTGTACATTAAGGCATGAGGTGGCGTTGATGCAAAACATCAGCAGTGGATTCATTCAGAAATGCAGTGCACTGAGGAATGAAATGCACATCTATGAACTTCATCTATCACACCAAGGCAAATTATAACCGCACTTACCCTCTTGCTATAGATATTATAATAAACCTTATTTAACATGAAAACTGGGCCTTATTGTTTATTAGGTAATTAATTCGAATGTAGCATATTGATGAATCCAAACATTGAGGATTAGAATAAAGCTGGATCTAAAAGTGTACCATGCTCCCTTTGCCTAATGTCTGACAATGTGTGCCAAAAAAGATTTGAACAATTAAAACCTTCAAATGACGGTTGCTGTCTTTAATGAATTAGCAACAGACAAAATGAATATAAATCGAGAACAATTTAAAGCTACTGCTTAGAGCACCAGCACCATCACTTGTCTGTAGCGAGCACTTTCAATGATGATGACTGAACTTCATCCCTGTTCATGCAATGTAGTTAGGTCAGGAGCATTCTCATCAGCATTTCTCAGCTTTTTGATGGGCTCTGTCTAATATGTGTCTAGTCGGACCCTGTATCGAAAAGTGTAACCAATCCTATGCAGTATTAAAAGCAAGCTTTTATTTAACATATGCTGCAAAAGCAGATGCTGCAACAAGAACTGACTCTTTTGATGACAATGGTATGTTTCATGTATGTCTTTATAATGTAATTTATACAAACATGTGTCTACTTTACCTCTAATCCTATTTACTATGAGTCGACTCTTCATATGAACTACCAGTAATTTGCACTTATACTACAGCATATAATAGATGTAACTGGGAGGTCCCCACGATGAGTATTAAGTTATTTTCAACAACAGTGTGTAGCTGCAATGTAACTAAATGCGAGTCGGACGAGTCAGGTCTATATTCACTATATGTATTACCCAGTAATACTGTGCGATACTGCTCACTGCCTGCAGTGCACAATATTACGTAACTGTGCATGAGAGTGAAGCAAGTTACTTGCGGTTCATCTGATTTTTTTTTTTTAAATGTACAATACGACCCAGCTTCACTGAGCACCATACAAATCTGAACATATCTGCACTCCATCCTACAATCAAGTCCAATATGAGATGACAATCTTGAACATATACTTTGACGTGTGCAAAACAAATTAACACAAAGGATTTGAGTTAAACTGCTTGACAGTATTTCAGAACATTCGAAAACACCATAATCCTCCCAAGTTCCTTTTTTTTTCATTTCCACAACGCGTCATGGCCCCATAGTGTCCTCAGTGCCGTTCACCAGGATGCTGCTACTGGAGGGTTTTGTGTGTGTCTCTGTCGTAGAAGAGTCCAAGAAAGTGCTTGAGATGTGTAGAAGAACATGGATGACCTCACCCAGGTGTGACGAAGCTTCCTGCATGTACGAGTCTTGGGCATCCTCCGATCAACCAAGAGAAGTCCCCACAAGGTTTGAGATATGTCAAACACGTCGTCACAAAGGAATGGTAATGTACACGTGGTCACTTCAGCTCCGGAGATGCTGCTGTTGCGTCTGAGATGCATCATGAGTAGCTATCAGGCTGTTGGGACTATTCAACGCAAAACTGAAGGACCCAGGAAAAACATGTGGCGCCAACACGCCTCATCCAGCAACACAGGGGAAATAATAATGGTTTGTGTTTGCTGGCGTTTCACAGAAAAAACAGATATTTTCCTCAATTTGGGATCTCTGGTGTCTCCGGACACTGAACGCATTCATGTAAACTAAAGCCCTTTTGTGACAAGAGGCAACAAATCACAAGCTCGTGATACATCATGAATACCGAGTGTGTCCAGACCCACCGCTCTCAGTTGTGCAAGCCGTACACAAACATTCAAAAAAACAAGAGCTGGACAGAAATACATCTTGCCTGTATTTTCAATTATGCATACAGGATGATAATCAGAATGGTTAGAGTGGAAGAGTTCAGTACTTGATTCCTGGCAGGCTATACTATTGATGCATTTAGTTGATGGGATCATATTGTACACGCAGTTTGGTAGATTGTACAAACACTTAAGGGCAAAGTGTTATATCTCTGAGACTTGATTTCTGTGTTGAGTTGCTGGTTGTTGCAGCTGATAAGCAGCACTTGGTTATCAGTTCAGGTTGACTGATGATAGTTATGAGCACAGGTGGAAGGTTCTGTGCCAGCAGAGTGCTATTACTTTAAACTCAGATGGTGGAGCACAAAACGATCGATGTGGATTGTTGTTTGCGCCGGTCACACTGTGCCATTTGTCAGTGAGACTCATATCACTGAGGTCTGAGTGTCATGTACACCGAGCTAAAAATACAAGGAACAAAGCTCGACTAAAACTGCCAGATTGAGCTGACCTTAATGTAGGAGTGCTGCAAACAAACCGGAGAAGGAGAAACTGTGTGCCTGAATAACTGGGGGCGGATCTAGTCAGCAGTGCTTATCTTCTATTGTATCTGTTACAAGTCACATCCGCGCTGAGGGGACTCCAGCGTGGACCCGGCCTTACCGCTCGCTCAGATGACGGCGGACGAGCCAGGGGAGGAAGAGTTTGAGTTGGGGGAGGAGGGAAGGTTCCAGAAAATCCACTTGCGTTTACACTGGCGCCTCTGATACAGGTAGTCCTCCTTGTCGCGCTCTTTCCGGGCTCTTTGGTAGTGGTCGTCCTCTTTGAGGTACCACACGGGGGGCCAGCGTTGTTTCTCAAAGTATTCTTGGTTCTCTGCATCAGAACAATCTGTTTTAGAAAAATGCTGAATAGGATTTTCAAATTTCAATTTTAAACTGTCAAATTCCCCACAATGTTTTTTGCATTTCAGCAGATGCATTGGAATCAGTGGAAAGAAACAGACTGAAGATATATTTTAATATTCTTAATTAAAATACTCTGCTATTTAAATATTCTAGACACTGATAACATTATAGTGTAATATTATTTATGTACTGTATAAAAACAAAACTAACATCATTAATAAACAAAAAGGCTCCATAGAACATTTATAGATGTTATTTTATCATTGAGCAAACGAGAACTGTAGAGGCATTAACCATTAATGTTAAAGGTCCTTGACTATTCCTGAAGTGCTTAAAACTAAGTCTCACTCAGGTGTAATGGGTCCATTGAGCTTAATCGGCTCTTACAGATTTCATTAAATTGTCCATCTGTCTTTTCTAAAGCCTATTAAATACGTTTTCATTTCATGCTGCAACGTTCCAAAACAAACAAGTCTTTAAGTACTGTAGCACCAAACAGGTGACAGGTTGTTGTTTAGTTTCCATCAGAGGGCTGTTACCAGATCACGTGTGTATTACCTGTAGATTTGGACTTCATGTCTCGGGGAAACTTGCGGCAGACGCTGTTGTAGTTGGTGCAGATGTGGTGAAGACACCAGCCTGTAAGCTGCTGCGCTCCATGGAACTGTCAACACACAAAATCTGTATTTGCCATTTTTGTATTTGTGAACAGTATCCGTACATGACAAGCATTGTTGTGAGGTTTTGCTGGTGATTCGGATGCAGACATCTCCTTATTCGAGCTCAACCTAAATGAAATATACATTTATTTATAAATATTTATTTATATAGGCTATCTCAGGTCCAGATTGTTATATTGACATCTGCTCGGTGAGACTTGCCTCTACCTTTATATACATTTTGTATTACATTTTGCCATCAGATTCAACTGCAGTAAATATGAACTTTGGTTGCAATTGTCAGTCATTACTCATCAGCTGTACACTGGTACTAAACTTAAGTGTGTTAGCATTGGCATGCTATCTTGTTGGATATATAATCAATGCAGATTAGAAAGTACAGTATAACAACTGATTTATCAAATCGGCCAATATGAGCCTTTCATAAACATATGATAAATGTGTTTATGTTTGCCAATACATGCTGATATGAACACTTTTATTTCACAGACTGAACAATGTAAAAAATATGTGTTTACATTTGACATTAAATGTATCTTTATTTTCTATATTATTTTCAACGTCTATATATTTAGTTGTATTTGTTTGGTCTTATTTTTATTATAAAGTTTATATTTCAACTGTAAAAAATTCCAAGCCTTTTTACACTTCTTATCATATTAGGAATCACGTTCATTTAAACAAAACAAAAAAACTTTATTTCAGCTGATATATCGGTATCAGCATCAGCCCCCAAAAGGCTCAAGCTATCTCCACATTAGGTCAAAACAATTCAGAAAATTCCCTTTAGATTCATTTTTGTCCTTTAGTGGTTCATATCACCAAAGAAATAAGCAATGTATCAAATTGCCACAGAATGAACATAGTGCCTGAAGTAGCTGAAGCACATCTGCACAGACCGAACGATGAGATGCACTTGGTGCTGAGCCAGACTGCTAAGTCCTAAATGTTTACTGCTCTAAAGGTCGTTTGCCAATTATATTCAAAATAGCTTTAGTGCACTATTTATTGTCAGACTGCGTTTCTTAGGCTCCACCTACTGGGTATAAAGATTATCTCAGTTTCTAGAACACTTTGTTCTTTACAAATAGCAAAAATAAATATTATGTAAGTGTTACAATTGTTGTCCTTGTTCTGAGAAGATTGACACGACACACTGTACCTGGGCCATATCCAAGTACACCAGCACATCTCCATCAATGTCAGCTCCCATCATTGCTGCCTCCGTCAACACTGTTACTGTGTAGAGCTCTGGAAGAGGCATAAAAGAAAGTCAAGCATTGACACAGCCAACGCATTGACTGAGAAACTTAACTTTGTTTAGCAAAATCCTGTAGTTACAGGATAATAACTACACAATATAATAATATACCTGTAAGTGCAACCAGGTGGGGGAGGCAAAGACGATTGGCGAGAACAATCAGCTCCATTGCATCCAAGTCAGTCCGAGAGCAAAACCGCCCTGTGTAGAGATATTCCAACACAGCCCTCATACAGCTGCGAGTAGTGTTGGGAAACAGCACCTTAGAAACAGGAACATGTGTTTGAATCCCCTTTTCACATTTGTTATTCTATGATGGAGATAGTTGCAAAATCCTCAATTACTTGTTCAGCCCTACTTAGGCTACAACAACAACAACACCAGCATCAACAACAACAACAACAATAACAACAACAACAACAACAAACAACCAAGGGGATAAACTGATCATTACATCTAAATACAACTTTGAATAACCATACAATTTATTTTTGATTTGAACAACCTAGTCTTAATCTCACACAGCAGAGGCAGTTTCTTTTAGTAGCATCATTAAGGTTGAAAAACAGAGTAGCTGAGGTCACCGAACAGTATGCTAGGGACACAGAATCCACTGTAATTTGATTAAAGCAGATTTGCAATCCTCTAATTAAATTATAGTTTGCACACAGAGCACGTAGTTCATTGCTGCTCCCACTTGGGACAGGGCATGCATTGATCTTTGAGGCCATAGTGCCTTTGGTGTCATTTTAAAGCTGAAAATGTGAATGGCAATAAGACTGCCACTGGACAATATGAAAGATGTGGAGGAGACGTTTTTACCTAGCACTGAACGGGGTGTGTATTTGAGCTCTGTGACGTCATGTCACTCACCTCTTTTGTGCAGCTCTCCACAAAAGGCCCGCCGAACATAGCTGCCATCCAGTCACAACTAGAGATGAGCAGCGGTTTGTGAGCCATGATCGTCCCATCGTCTAGCTTGAATACTACGTCTGCAATACAGAGGCGAGAAACAGGTAGTGACATCTGGATCCACTGTATACGAGAAGAACACATTTAAAAACAAAACATGGCTTCATGGTTTCCACTCACCAGAGAAGGTGCCTTTAGCCAAGCACTCTTTGACTCTGTTTGTGCGCCGTACATGGAAGGCTTTGGTGATTTCTTGGTTCATGAAGGCTTCATTGTTAAGTATGTTTGCCACCATCATCCGCAGGTCAAAGACCTCCAGCAGCTCAGCAATGTGTGCAATGTGCATTAACTCTTTCTCATTCTCGTCCAGCTGACCTGTGTACAGGTAGCGCAGCACTGCTCGGAAAGGACCCAGCTGCATGGACGGGTCCATGTGCACAACAGTCATGGGCCTTGGGCAGTATGTTAGAGGGTCGTCGACCACCTCCTCCTGGATGCTGACGAAGGCTCGGCTCCAGGAGGAGAGCAGCTTGCCCCTCCGGCCCCCCTGTGAGTCCTTCAAGGTCCCGTCGCTAGTGCAGTTCCTCAGGTTGGCCCTGTCTCCCTCATCAAAGCTCTCGCAAACATCGAAGCTAGCAGCGCGCATCAGCAGCTCTCTGCCAGAGAGAGGACCGCGAGTGGGCCTTTCGTTCTCTTCATTTTGCGTATTCATAATGAAGAGGTCGTAGAACTTTGAAGAGGAAGTCGCCAGGTATATCTTGTGTGCAAAGATTTTTTGTCGCTCCTGCAAAACCAGAATGACATCAGCACAGTGTGGGTCCTCCAGCAGGCCGACCGGATGCTCCTCTGTGGTGGTTGGGGGAGGAGGCACAGTTATTATAGGTGGGGGAGGTTTCGGCGGCAGGAAGGGTGCCTGAAGGAGAGGCCGCTGCACGTTTCTGAGGTGAGATTTCCAAAACTGCAGGTGTCGGCGTGATATGAGCGCAGCTCGGATAGCGTTGTCAAAGACGTCCTTGACTCCGAACTGAGCAACGACACTGGTTTCGTAATAGGGCACTCCCAACTCTTTGGCGACCTCCCGACCTCTCTCTGGAGGAAGAATCTCATTCGATTTAATGGGTCTGAAAAAGAAGAAAATATGTCAAGAAACAAATCTCACAAAAACATAAATACTTCTCATTAGTCCCATTACCGAGCTAAAGGCCTCCGCGCCCTGTTGACTGCCTCCAGGTCAGCGTAGCGCAGGTCCAGCTGACAGCCCACCAAGATGACAGGAGCACGGGGGCAGAAGTGTTTGATCTCGGGGTACCACATGGTCTTCACATGGTACAGAGAGTTTGGATTGGCGATTGAGAAGCACAGTACCACCACATCGGACCTGGAGGGAAGACGAAGGACAAATTGCCTCACCTTATAACAGCACCAGAGTACATGCTGGTCTTCTGACATTGAATTTAACAGTATCTCACCTGCCATATGCAAAACGTCGGTCCTTGTGATGGTCTCCAAACGTGTCCCAGAGCCGAAGGGACACGCTGACATCATCAACTACATCTCTAGAGCGCTCTAGTACCTGATAAGAAATAACACATTCATCGGCCTCTGTGTGACAATGACTAATGAATTACTGTAAAGCCAGAGGTACATATGGTGCATGAGTTCTCTTCTCATGTATACATTATAATTTTGTAAAAACCCCAAAGGTTGAAATCGTTAATAAACGTCCAGGTAATCTTCATAGAGAAATTTATTTGCGTACTCACTTCCTGGCAAACTCTGTACTGGTCAATTGCCCAGACTGTGGGCACATGTGTGGCGAGTAACTGGTACTGAGTCAGTGTGGCATTGCAGGCTCGGGCACAGATAAGGCGGGTCTTCCCGACTGCATTGTCTCCCACCACCACACACTTGATAGTCTCAACGTTTGGCCTCTCATAGTCCATATCAGAATCTGTCAGCTGAGACCTGTCGAGACACAAAGAGGTGCAGAAAAGCTGCATCAGCACCAGAAATTTCCAACTGTGGTCCTGAACCGCACAGGAGCATGAATCAATACGGATAATAGACACCGTGGCTCATCATCTGCACAGCTTTTTTTTCCTGCCTGCAGAGCTATCAATGGATGTCTCGTGACTTCCCGGTGCCCATTCACATCTTCCCTGTCCTTTGTCCCGATATAAAAAAATTGAAAATGAAAGTCACAAGCAAGCAATCCTGGCCAGATATTTCTGTAATCCCATGAGGCCAGCCTAAAATGCTTTCCCCTCTTTACTGGTCTTGTAGCACAATCCCAAACAACCTGAACCTAAAGCTTAACTCCGGTCATCACTGCTCTCATTCAAGGCAGTAAGTGCTAGGAACCTGGTAGGCACAAGTATGCCCTTATTAAATAGAGATGGAGGACATAGGTAAACAGACTATTTCTGTCTTGTGAAAATGGTGGCGGATGCCTGAGACACTCAAACTGGTTTCCAAGGGAACTGTGATCTGTGTCTGGGTGTGTCATGGCCTTTATCAGAAAACATGCATGTATATAACTGTCACCAGGTTTCTATTTTATTTAACAAAAGCAGCAGCAGAGGCAGCACATAACCATACAATAACCAATAGTGTAGTTGTCGAACCTTATTTGGGTTCTAATATGTTCCATCACATCGAACAATACATTATTCTGAATATCAATTGGTCCCAAACTGAGTCACGTCATGTTTGGCTCCATGTCTTTAAACACCAGACCACATTTGCACCTTCATCCCTGCACTAGGAACCGTACATCAGAGTAACCTTCTTTGTGAATGAGATCAGCTCTGGTGTCCGTGTGACTGCCTTGCCCCCGATAGACTGTAAAGAAACAACTGCCTATGTTTTCAATATGATACCTAAATCATAATATTGGTCACCCCCACTACAATAGAAGCTGTGCTCTAGGACGACAATTAATTCAGCTCTATGAGAATAATTTGATGTACACAGTGCTATTAATATTACCATCAAATGTTGTCTGTGATTATTTTTTGTTCTAAGGGTCACTTCACAGCCATTCATAAAGTCCTTTCATTGACATCATCTCCATCCCCCTACGGAGGAATACACTCATTAAATATAGCATCAGTGCATATATATATATATATATATATATATATATATATACATAAATAAACATAGGCCTTTATATGTTTATAGTTAAATCTGACAGTGTGACCTATAAGACTGGGCCTATAAGACAATAGAGATACACCGCCTCTAATATTGCTCTTGCATGTTTAAGTCTACGCTGCGCAAATCAATCCATCAATTCTCACAAGATCACACAAAGACCTGCAGTATTTCCTCTTATTATTAGATATAAACGTGCAGCCTGCACAGCGATCAGCCATAAAAAAGATGATAAAATCGTGCATTTCCTACCAGGAGGACCGCACAGTCCCTCCGCCGCCACCGAGTCATGAGGCTCTGCTGCATTACACCTTATGTAACATCCCGTCATTGACTCCTGAGCCTGTTTATCCGCGTTCCCAACGCTGAGCGGCATTCGCGCAATAAAAGCCCCGGTTTGATTCCTCCCGCAGCCTGGACGCGTCTCGTCACCCCCCCTCCGTCTCCCGCTGCCTCTTACCGCAACATGAGGAAGTGCTGCATCGGCTTGCTCGATGGAGGCGGTGGGAAGCAGGGCTCCATCGGATGCGGCTCGCACCTGCCGTCCGCTCGCGTTTAGCTTCATGTTCCAGGCGAGGTGACCGAGGCTGGAGAACGGGAGAAGGGAGTCGTGCGGATCAGGGCGATTAGTCCGAGCGCCCAAAATACGGAGCGTTTCGTTGCCGTGCAGAGAGGCTGCAGCTGCCCTGGCCGTCATGGAACCACCTCCGCTCGCTGTAAGGCCTCCTCGGCTAATAATAGGCAGGCGCACAGGCGAAAAAAACCGCACACCCCATTCATTACAAAACACTGATCCACTTTAAAGACGCACGAATCCCAATTCCACGGATCCAGTCAGCCGATATACACTGACCTCAAGTCCACTGCCTTGGCAATGCCGCGCCCTCACTGCAACTTTGCGTGGTTTCATTTTGGTAGAAGTGTAAGAAAAATATGTTTTGGAGCTACATATCCCTCAAGGGTGCACAGTGTCACACCACAGAGCCAGGACAATGAACTACCTCATGTGTTAATTGATAGAGATGTCTCCAGGGGCGCTTCTATGTTCAATAGGGACAGGTGAGGCTCATACTGCTTATAGAAATCGCACACACACGCACACGCACACACACAGTTGTGTCTCCATGACTTTGTGATATATCTTACATGGACTTCCTGGTGCATTACTTCAGCCTTAACCTAAGTTACTACTCCTCACAACCTAAATCTAAATGTAACCTTAAAGCATGTCTTCACCTTAAACTTTTATGATTGACTTTCACTTGCCTTTTGTCCTCATTAGAAAGCACACAAACACACACAAACACACAGACAGTGCCAGCTTTCATAGATTACACAAATTTGATAAAAAATGAATAAATATAATGTCCTCCAAACAAAAACAAATCGTCTAAATAGATCCCTTATTGTTTTATTCAACCGGACTGTCTCAAGAAAAATTTAACTGACCCTGCATGACCTCATCTCATCTGTCACCACTGATCAGACTGGAGAAGAGTGTTCAATAAGTAGATGGAACATTGAAATAGCATCCACATTGTGTTGACCTCTGATTGCTATAACGGTCAAGTAAATACCGAATACTGCCCCATTGTTTCCCTCCAATTTGATCTAATGCAGTAGATCGTCTTGTTTTATTGATTCAGTTGTATTGGATGAAACTGATTGATACGTGGCAATCAACATCTATAACTGCTTTTGTCATCATTAAATCCCAGTCTCATAAGAAAGTTAGTTGTATTTTATATCTCAAAACATTATTTCTCTAATAATACTGCAGTAATTGAATAGAGAAAAAAACAGTCATGCTGAGTAAATTGGTATGGCCTTGGGGGATAGAAAAAATGAAAGGGAGAGAGAGAGACAGATACATAGCTGTGAAGCAGGGGAACTCCCTCCTAGGTCTTTTTTCATGAGGCAGAGGAGGGACAAAAGAGAGCGCCCAGCAGGCTCTCAGCACAGCAAAAGCTCCCTCGGCCGTTATGTCAATTCCAGCAGGATCAAGACTTTAGACAGTTTGCAGTTCACCGCTTACAGTGAACTGTGCCATCAATGGGCTTAGTGAAGAGGGAGCATTTAAATAGAGGCAGGCGTTTTGGCAGGGGAAGACAAGTTACAGCATGATAAATGCTAAAGGAAGACGACGAAACGGACTGAAGGACAATAAAACAAATACAGTCCAAGGTAAGAGTCACATTTTGTCTTTCTTCATAGTTTGCCGTTTTTAGTGTTGACACAACATCTGCTGCAGGATTACTGCTTTTTATAAAGCAGAGAGGATTAAGAGCTCATCTGAATTTACTGTGTAACAGACATAGTTCATCTGCTATAAAAAATCTGCCCAAAGCAAACCTGTCAAAATGTGTTTTAATTTGAAGGAACTTTGGAAAATACTTGCTAATTGCATCTAGATTCCTGTGAGACATGTTGGGTGCATTAAGTGACAAAATGTTCTCTCACAATCTTATCATTAAAATCTAGACTTTACCGGTAACATCCTCTACCTTTGTGTCCTCTGCTACATTTAGGTCACCATGCCAGGATGGAATACATCAACGAGCACCTTCATTCTGTTGATAATGCCTTTGTCAATCATGTTGGCGGTCTGCAGCATCCATGGCTGTCGGACTGGCTCTGGGTCAGAGTGTGAAAAACTCATTTTTTCCCAGGCCACAACCTGGCAGGAGAGGGCTTCGACGTGGTGTGGATGCGTTGAACAGGCGCGTATGTCATCAAGGTCAAAGCTCACCTGGCTGACAACCGCACCTGCACACTGTGTCCCAACCAGTTCCAAAACGGACAGGTAGAGTCATACCATCAGACTGCTCAGGCCTCTCAGAGCCCCCCCTGCTCTGTTGTATTCCACTTCCTTTAACTGCTTTTTTCCTACACCTGCATCCCCATGTACATCCGGTCATTCTTAATCCTCCTAAGATTCAGAGGCTTCCAGCGGCGGTGCTCGACTGGCGTCCCCTCAGCCACTGCAGTAAGCAGCTTTCTAGTGCCCTGCACCACTCGGTGGACTGCCTGCTGCGCAGCTCCAACACCCTGGTTAACAACAACTGGTACCTGGGTTTGAGCTTGACAAAGTTGGCAAGGCAGTGCTGGCAGGAAGCAGATCAGACCTGGAAAAGTTTGCTCGTTCACAGCACAGCGTGGACAAGGCCACTTTCGCCATCCATGAAATCAGTTGCACCTACTACAGGTAAAAGGGAACTAGTGGTACACAAAATAAAAGAAGTAGATCGGCATATTTACAAGGCCGCACAGTGAACTTGAATGTTTATTGTGTTTGTTACAAAAAGGTCATGATTATTTTCTAATTGCCTCATGACACTCTGCATGTCCTTTGTTTCTTCAGCTACAGGCTGGCTGATCATCCCCAGCTGAGTGCAGAATTTACAGAGTATCTGAACCGACTCCCACAGAGTTTGAACACGAGCCAGGACAGAGCCAAATACAGACGTCTGATAGACACCTATGGAACACACTGTGTACACCAGGTCAGAGAAACACACACAGTCTTCTCTCTGCGCCTTTTAATAAATGAATCTTTTCATTATGTTTTACTGAGATAATGACACATAGGTGGATGACAATAGTTACTGAAAAGCCAAAAGTTAATATTTTTGTTTCCTAGGTCCAGCTTGGCGTAAAGGTGAAGCGAATCACTGCCTTCCGGACCTGTCTGGCCACACTGAAGGGTTACTCAGAGTCCGAGATCAATAACTGCCTGAACGCCGAACTCTGAATGGCTCTAGGTTTCGTTCATGCTAATGCTTCCTTCTCCAACAAGTGTGAAAACTTCCTGAAGGGCAATATGAGCATGGGCTACTAGCAAGGCTTCATGACCCACAAGACCAAGGTTATCGGGGGGAGAGGTACTTCCTTGACATCCTCAACCAGCAAGACCCATCTGAAGCGTACCGCAGCTGGATGAAGAGCCTCCACGACAACCCTGATGTGGTTTCCTACACCATCTTCCCTCCTCACCATTTGGTGGAGGACTCGCAGATCAGTGACAATCTGAGAAGCATCGTCACTGACTACATTAAAGAGAACGAGCTGCAGGTGGGGCATGCCGCTTCCAAGTGCTGTTCCCCGACTCCTAACCTGGATCACAACTGTTGTCCGTTAAGGGCTGGCAGAGGAATCCTCAGACTGGAGATCCACAGAGCTGCAGGCCTGAAGGCGGACACCTTCACAAAAACAGACGCCTACCTGAAGATCTTCTACAACGGAAACTGAGACAGTAATGGGTGACAATAACCCAGTGTGGAATATGATTTTGGTTCTGTTGAATTGGGTCAGGAGATGAGTTTTGAAGTTTGGGACAGGGTATTTGCTCTATAATGACAGGGTTGGGATATGTCTGCTGTTTCCGGAGAGGGGAACTCACTCCCTGAGCTGTCAGCTCAGTAAAGGAGTTCTCTACTTCACCTACACCGTCAGATGTGATGCTCACTTGACCGGCTTTAGGTGTGGATGCTACTCCCCCAATGCTGAGAAGGTTGTTAGGTGACAATGTTTCAACATAGATTTAGATGTATAGATAGATTATGTTTAAGTGTAATATATTTGGCATTTTATTATTGCATTTGAACTCTGAACATAATCATTTCATATTATATCTTGTAGGAAACATTAATTTAACCAGAAACCAGTTGTCTTCTATGTAAATAATGTATTGTAATGTTTCTGTTTTAATCAAAGTCAATGTCCTTCTACATCCATAGTACATAACCAAATAAAGAAATGTTGATTCAAGACACGGCTACATACTTTGGTTGTTGACCTTTAATTGTCTTTTGCTGCACTGACACGCTCAAACATACGTTTTCATCAACTTAGAATGAGCACTTAATGTCAACATCGAGAATTGTTCCTGTTTCACGGATTCTGCCTTGTTTTTACAGTAGCTTAGAACAGACAAACCAAACACTGGCTTTAGAGAAGGCCTTTCACATTAAAAGGCAACCATAGGTTCTCTTGTATGCTTGGGAGAGGAGGAGGTATTCAGTTGGTTGCAATGTGCAACTTCACCACTAGGTGCTAATACATCCTATAAACGTTTTTAAGGACTGAGCACTGATGGCTCCAGAAAGTGAGGGAAAGTGTCTCCATGTCCCCCTGGTGGCTGGCAACAGCCCATCTCCTCAATGCTCAATTTTGTTTGGTCATTGTAGGTAGTTCATATCACATTGATATATTTTTTTATCGTACATTTTTGGGTTAGTTTAGATTTAATTAGTCTTTGCTATAAAAAAGGGTGAAACCTCATAATTGACAGCTGAGGCTGACTCGTGATTGGTCGAGCGTGTGTCAGGGGTAAAAAGGATTTGTTAAATCCTTTACACTGGATCTGCACTTCTTTCATTATAATTCATCCAGGTACCTATTGGTCCTTCTGCTGAATCCCAATACGCATAACTACACACATATTTATTCCAATATTTAATATTAGGTTTAAACAGGTATCTAGAAATTATACAACGACTTAGTAAAAGCGTTTACAGAAACACTTGTACACTTACAACACATTAGCCACTTGTACTATACATGAATGCAGCAACTGATTCCTCAAATCATCTTCTTTGTTGCTTGGCTCGAAAACTCAAAGAAACTAATTCAAGCACCATACTTCACGTAAAAACATTCTCTTAATTCATTTGACACGTCTCCGACAGGAAAAGAGCTGGGCTTGAAAGATGAAACTCAACACGTTAAACTAACGTGACAGAAATTAATTTTCCAGATACCACAAGTGCCAAAATAGTTTTGAATAGAATGAAAATCATTGGGATGTAAACTACCGTGTTTTGAAATCACTGGCTGGAATGACAAGGATGCAACACTGTCAGGTGCCATTCTCAGAGCACCACCTATTGTGAAAGAATCATTACCATAAAACAATTCTGAATATTTCATCAGGCTTCTCAGTGTCCTAACCAGCCTACAGTACAGTTATCTAAATGTATATGACACAAGGCTTTGTTCACATCACTTCAGTCATGCGAACCTTGTTTCAGTCTATATGTTCAGTACCAAACAGATGATGGTGTTCTCCAATACATGTTGTGCTTGCTGAACTTCTGAAGTGCATATTAATAAAAAGGCTAGGTTTTCTTTTTTCTTTTATTTATGTTTTCAATCTTTTATTGTCCCAGACTAAATTGGTTTTATATTAAATAGGGATGGGACTTTACAGGAGTTTTCATGTTCGACTATTAATAACGTTATTTAACATTTAATCGATTATTTGCTAAGGCATGACCCCCACCCCCCATGTTTTTCCCCACCCATCACCCCAACACGCATTAAGGTCAAACACGCACACAACAGGACTGATATTTTTCAAAAATAGCTTTATTAAGGAAATATGCCATTTTGTAGTCAAGTTTAGTTTTCACAGCGCATTATGCCATCCGACAGTTTTTAACAGGTACCTGTTAAAATATCTTGTTTTATAGAGAGGCCAGCATCTCTTTGAGGTAGTGGAACTTCCCAGAGTCAAGCAGGTGATTGTTTCAAGCTGGTAGGAGCTGATGGTGGAGTATTGCTGGCACAGACGATGCAGCTCAAAGTCTGACATCACCTCCATGTCCTCCTGGATCCGAGCCGCATCTGCATCAAAGTGAGTTGGCTCCTGAGGAAGGAAACACAGAACAATAGATGCAACCTTTACTGAGAACTTGCATGTACAAGTTTGATGCCAGCACCAAGCGTCAGGCCCATCAATCGTCAAGAGCTAAAGCAAAATGTATATTCGATCGTTCAGTTAAAATATGGGAACAGAGAAATATCGAGGGAAGAGTAAAGGGATAATGAATTATTTAATGGTTAAAGAATTCAAATTATACAGACTGAAGGTCAAGTACAGAATTAATAAAAAAAAGATGGACAATGGATAGTGAAAGAGGACTGACCTTGAGCAGGAGTTTGCTCATGGCTTTGAGCTTCTCTGTGGTGTAGTACTGTGTGTGGAGTAGTGGGTGGTTGGCCATCTTCCTCAACTACATCATCATATTACACAACTCCCGCTCTGTAGAGACATTATTAACCATGCATTCATTTCCGTTTCAAAATAATGCCGTTATTGACAAAAGGGAGCCGCTAATGCAGCCATTTAAATGAGGCTTACTATCGCCAGTGGTGGAGGTCTTGAGTTTTTTTAAGAGTTTCTCGTACAGCACCTGCTGCTTCTAACTCATCGAGCATGACTGCACCTTCTACTCCTTTGCTGGCAACTTCTTTAAAACCTGGAGGAAGGAAACATCACGAGTTATTTAAAACACTAAAACAGGGTTTTAACCAACGTTTTTATAAACACTGTGAAGCAATTGGTATTAACTGAGAAAAGAAGAGAGAGAAAAGAAAACTGAGATAACATTTTAATGTCAAGTCTTCATTTAGAAGATCAACTCACCTCACTCTTGAGTCTTCGGAGGATAAATGGTTTCATGATGAGTTTGGCCTGAGAAAATGATCCCTTTCAAAAGGGCTCTGCTCGTCTTGGGATTTCTGAAACACTTTCGTCAGATTGGAACAGAAAAGACAAATTTTTTCTCAACTAGTCCTGTAGCTTCATTTCATACAATATATATATATATATATTTCAATTGATACAAATAGATATAAACTCCAGTCAGTCAGAGTGGCTGGGTGACAAATCACTGTTGCCCCTGAAGTCAGTTACATTTAAATTCCCATTATTGAGAAAAGTAACTTGTGGCCTTAAACGTTTTATCACATTGTGTTTTTAAGCACAGATGTGTGATAGATTGAGCAATTGAGCAAAAACCAAAATGAGGAGCTGCAGAGTAGAGACAAGAGCAGCAAGACACCGACGTCTTTATCAGGTCACAGCTCTGATTTGCGTAATGCATCGGCGCACATCTGGCTTATAAATAATAACTAATACAGCTGTAAAAGAACACAACAAATATCCGATTTACTCAAAAACAAATCTTGGGAGGTGGAGAAATGACTCATCGACTCACACAATACACCAAGCTGAGCAAGAGGAGAATGGACTTGGAGGTGAAGATGCCGCAGTCCATGTTGGGTGCACTGTAAAAAAAGTGCTGTAAAATCCTGACATAAAAATATCGTAAATGGAAAAACAATGAAGCAGGGTTTAATTTACAGTAATATTTTGTAAAATACTGAGCGTAACATAACTGTTCATTTTAAGGTAACACTGTTAAAAGCAATTTTTTTTTATACAGAATAACAATTTTACAAATTGATATGATATACTTTAAAGATAATAATATGTACAAATACAGCTAAATTATGTCAATATGAGGGGGTTTAAATAACCAAGTGATATGTCTGTTTAGGATTGAGTAGGCCTATATTTAACAATATATCAGTAGGGTTATAATAATAATAATAGTAATGATAACTTTATTTGTGTAGCACTTATCTAAACGAGGTTACAAAGTTATTCACACAAAAGTCCATGGCAAAAATGAATTTAAGAGCCAAATCATAACCTAATAAGTTCAAGACTTTAAGTTTATAGAGAAACCCAACAGTTCCCACAATGAGCAAGCACTTAAAGATAAAAACTTCTCTTGTTATTACTAGTGATTAGTTTCCAGAAATAGTTGGCTCTTGCTAATTTTTGTTTGTCATTATAGGAAGTTAAGAGTTCTTTCATATTTAGGTAATGGACATGCATTTGGTCTTTTTCAACTTCCGTTAGTTTTTTTCTGCTATTGGGATGGGTGACGCAAGTAGAGGGAGATGAACTGGGATGCTGTGTGAGACATCTTGAGACTTAGGGGTGAAAATTGCTCATATTGCTCTGTTGGCTTTGGTACATTGTTCCACCTTCGGATCTCCTTGATGCATCAAGTCTATATTAAAACCTTCTGCATAAGACATCAGCTGCTGCCTGAGTTCTCCTTTCACCAGCTTCCAGAAAACTTCCATCACACCTATGCTTATATTCTACGTTGGATTGCTTATAAATTTGGTTGATATGTTTAAAAAAGGTCTAAAATGAAAATAAGTCCCTTCATTATTTTATCTTTTTATTTATAAACTCAAGACGGGCAGTACACATTAAAATGTTTCATCTGTCGTAACTGGTTATATGAGAAAAATATCACCTAAAAGCAAATACATTTTTATTCATTTAATGCACAGCTGATTGAAAAAAGGAATCCCCCAATAACATGTAATGATGTTTTATTCCTCTTTCTTTCAAAGGTTCGTAACTTCATCTACACTGGTAAAGCTTAACCGTGATCTGTGTGAATGACGACTATGAAGCCGGATCCAGATTTGCAGTACCCTTCAGAGGCCTCTTCAGCTGTCAGTCCACCAACCCACTGGCAGGAGGCCAACGTCGCTGCCCTCCCAAGTTCAGTCAGCACCTGGCCACAGTGAGTGATGGCTGTGAAATTCTTTACTGTGTCCAGTTAGGACTGTTCACATGCGGGCAACTGCTCCCAATCCACCTTCCTCCTTTTACTAAACCTCCGCTCTTCACCGTGCAAGCCACCAAGACAGTAATGGTGATGACTGACAGAGACAAGAGCTGGGTCAGACCAAGATGTGGAAACTGGCCAAGCCAGAGGAAATTAAGGAAATTGTGCATTAAATGGACCCAGAATTGAGTCAGAGGACTGGGGGAGAAAAGGCCTTGATAGCCTTTGGGGTGATGGTGCTGGTGGTCATAGGGGCAGTACTCGTGAAGAGGAAAAGGAGAGGGCTCCCTCGGTTGGGGATGGCGATGGGTTATGAGGACATACACTCCTGATCAAAATCTTAAGACCAGTTCAAAAATTTTATGAATTTGCATTTTGCAATGTTGAATCGTAGGAAGGTTCTAAGTAGAGTTTCAAAATGCAAAAAGAAGAAAGGGGAACAAGGGCCCAAAAGTTGTGAGCAGGCAATTTATTGAAAACAACAATTTAACTGAAGTAGGCTGTTCATCAGCTGATCAAAAGTTTAAGACCACAGCTAAAAAAAAAAAACTGACTCAGTAATGAGTAGCTCCACCATTATTGTTGATCGCTTCAAAAATGCGTTTTGGCATGCTTGATGCAAGTGTTTCCAAAAGGCTAGTGCGAATGTTGCGCCAAGTGGTGAAGATGGCTTCACGAAGGGCATCCACTATCTGGAACTGAAGTCCATTTTTGTAAACTTCCCTTGCCATCCATCCCAAATGTTCTCAATTGGATTAACATCAGGGGAACAAGCAGGATGGTCCAAAAAAGTGATGTTATTCTCCTGGAAAAATTGTGGCATTGTGAATTGGAGCGTTGTCCTGCTGAAAAACCCAGTCGTTACCACACAGACGAGGGCCCTCAGTCATGAGGGATGCCCGCTGCAACATCTCCACATAGCCAGCTGCTGTTTGACGCCCCTGCACAACCTGGAGCTCCATTGTTCCATTGAAGGAAAAAGCACCCCAGATCATGATGGCGCCCCCTCCACTGTGCCACGTAGAAAACATCTCAGGTGGCATCTCCTTGTCATGCCAGTAACGTTGGAAGCCATCAGGACCATCAAGGTAAAAAAAATTCTCGTCAGAGAATAAAACTTTCTTCCACCTTTGAATGTCCCATGTTTGGTGCTCCCTTGCAAAGTCTAAACGGGCAATTTTGTGGCGTTGAAGGAGACGTGGCCTTTGAAGACGTTTCTTGTTTTTGAAGCCCTTCCTTCGCAGATGCCGTCTGATGGTTATTGGGCTGCAGTCAGCACCAGTAATGGCCTTAATTTGGGACGAGGATCGTCCCGTGTCTTGACGGACAGCCATTCGGATCCTCCGGCTCAGCGCCGGTGAGATTTTTTTGGGTCTACCACTTGATTTTTTTGTTCCATAACCCTGAGGATCTTTTAAGAAATGCAAAATGACTGTCTTACTGCGTTCAACCTCAGCAGCGATGGCACATTGTGAGAGGCCTTGTTTATGCAGTTCAACAATCCTACCACGTTCAAAGACGGCGAGCTTTTTTGCCTTTGCCATCAAGAGATCTTCACAGTGTGATTACTTGACAGGAAATGACATGGAATCCAAATTTTTGCACAGATTTGGGCTTTTAAAGGCTGTGTTCTTAAACTTTTGATCAGCTGATGAACAGCCTATTTGAGTTAAATTGTTGTTTTCAATAAATTGCCTGCTCACAACTTTTGGTCTCTTGTTCCCATTTCTTCTTTTTGCATTTTGAAGCTCTACTTAGAACCTTCCTAAGATCCAACAGTGCAAAATGCAAATTCATGCAATTTTTTAACTGGTCTTAAGATTTTGATCAGGAGTGTATGTGGAGAGGTGTTCTTCTAATGAGTGAGATTTAGTTTTGAAGTAGATTGTCACCTCAGAAATCTTTGAATCTTTAAAAATGAGTTTTTCAGGAATGGGAGATTTTGTTGCAGTTCTTTACGAATTCCTGGTTTGATTCAATGTGGCTAGTTAATAACAAAAAAAATCTTGAATTTTGCACTTTCTAACAATTAGTTATATCCAAGATACTTGATTTCAGCTTAATCTGATTTTAAAATCACAACATGATTAACTGGAAGCAGCCATGATTTCCAAAGGCTGCAGTGAACAGATACTGCCCCCATGAGGGCCAGATGCACAATGTTATTTCATTTTTACCCCACATTTAAGAACCTCAGCACTGAAAAGTACAGTAAAAAATAAATGCTTTTACAAATGTTTTTCACAGATAACTAGTGGACCCTTTGTAACTTGTGTATGAATCATTTTGGTACTGTACTTGCAATTAAAAACTATACGTGTATAAATTGTGTCTGTTCTGCAATACACAACTATGAATTAACTATTAAAGTTATTTAAAATAACATGGCTCTATGTCTTTATGTTTTTTATGTATCTCTCTGGTCAAGGACAATGTCTTAAATGTCCAAATAATATCTTGGTAGTTGATCAAGGACATAGTTAATGGTCAACATTTCTGCATGCTGTGTATATCTTTTAATAGATCTTGTAAACGTTAGTTCAAAAAGCAGAAACAGTTCAGTGGACCTCTCGCTAGTCTGTACATATGGCACCAAAGTAAATATTGGTTCTCTAAATATAACACCACCTCTTCTCTCGTGACAATATAAAAATCATCCTCCCCCCACGCGCACACACAAACACACCGCTGTGAGGTATTCATACAGCTGGGTCACCCTGAATCTCTGTTTTTTGAGTTCATAAAACCTCCTTTTAACATTAAAAGAGTGTGTTTAATGAACCTGAAAAGAATTTGGTCAATGCCAATTGAGGTAAAATGTTCATGATGTGCATTATAGTAACATATATCAAGATATTTATCCAAATATAAGAAGAATGGCTGTTTTTTTGGTTTGTTTTTAGCATTGTTGGCACACAGCAGTATCAGTTTACCTATTGGTTATCAAGTTTGGGGCAATGAAGGCCTATACTAAGAGATATTTGCTCACTCAAATACAGTATCTCAACATCTTCTACCTCTGTGTGTCTGTGTTGCCCTGGACCGCATCACAGTGGAACAATGCAATCCAGTGTTTGTGCATCTGAACTTTGTTTCAGGGCCAAGAGGATCAAGTTACAGTTGACCTTTACACTTGCACATTTCAGAAATGCATGAAAAACAAAGCTACACTGTAGTTGTATAAACAAGGCGTCCGCTTGGTAAGATTTCAACAAGGCTTGAAGGTTAATGTATTCTGCTGAATTTCTGTTTTATTATTTATCGGGCTGAAGATCCTAAATTACATCTGTCACCCAGCAAAGTGAAATGATGGTGGTGCAGACTAGAGGACTGGATGGCACTGAACTAGGAGAGTGACATCTACATGACGTCTATGTTACTGAACTCCTGCAGTGCTCACTCTGCTCCACCAGGTGAGGCTGACGGTCAACATTTACTTAATCCCAACTTTCATTCTGCGCAGTGACATACAGAGAGCAAAGGCTGGAATCATTGCCTTCAGAATAAAACCGATGGAACACATTCACTGTACTAAAACACAAACGATATAATTGTACAATATCATGTTGTGTGTATGTTGTACTGTAGGCCAATGTGTTTGAATAGCAATTGTGTTGTGTTTTAGAGTCTTCTACTAACTTTGAAGTAGTAAACAAATCAATTAATGTATCAGCAAGTAAAACAAATCATAAATATATAATACCAAAACAGAGGAGAGTAAGGAGAACATTGATCGAAATAGATGTAAAGATAGTAATGTTATTTCTCTTTTACTTCATACTTTTTTTTATGTGGACTGCTGTGGCTGAGGAGGTAAAGCGGGTTGTCTACTAACCAGGAGGGGATGTAGTGATATACAATATATAAAAGATGGTCCAGTCAATCTAATGTTCAATGATTCAACCCTTTGTCATTACTTTATTTTGTCCACATTCTTTGTTATATGCTGAATTTGTTTTTCTGCAGTTTACTCAGGGTAATTGAAAACTGATTGTTCGGTCTGAATTTTTTTTTTTAAACAGCATTTTTACATCTTCCTTATTTCTTACATCCCTGCCTGATCATTTGAAAAGGCAATAAAATAACAGAGCAGTAATTCCCTTACACAACCTGCAAAGCATCTCCTCTACCATTATAACCATATAATCTGCACAAGACTCTACCATGCGCAGCAGTTTAGGTCAGCAGGTGCTGGTCTAATTCAATATATAGTGGGTTTGGTAAACCTTTTACTCAGCTTGAATGCTTGTGATAGTATAAAGATTATTACAGTTTAAGTCTTGAACTTCCAAAAGGGAAACTTTGCGACTGATTTCCTATAAGCTACTTCGAACTTTGCAACAGTAGTTGTAGGAAATCAAGAAAGATAAACGTTGCGTAAGCAATGACCACCAAACAGCTGTATAACGTGAACTTAGTGCCAGAGTCCAGTCAGGTTAGGGTCTCTTGAACTATTCAGAGTCAGAGGATTTGTTGCTCTCTTGGGTTTCTGCTCCTTTCTCCATGGCTGCTGAAACAGAACCCAAAGCTCCTTTCTCTTTGGACTCCTACCACGTGTCTGAGGAGCTCGGCTTCATCCTCTCCGAGCCTCTGGTAGGTGGAAAATGTTGTCTCTATTTTGTTTGAAGCAATAATTTCCCCCATGCAGTCACCATTAAAAATCTGACTGTCATGAAACTGTAGTGTCTGGCCAATATAAAACAAAACAGGACTTTTATTTAAAAAACAATTCCATGATGCTGATTCTTATGTAAACTGAAGACACAGTAACAAATATGGTGCTCAAACGAGTATTGCACAAGTGAATCCCTGTATTTAAGTAAATGGTGAACTTTGGCTGCTGCTATTGATTGAGATCAGCTGACAGAGATAAGTTGAATTGTTGGCATTGTTCACCCTTGTTTTTTGTATCTAACTTTATTCCGACCCAATGTGTTTTCACAGTCAAATTTAGTTTAAACTCTTCTTTAAATCCAAGGTCACTGTTGATGAATCAACATCAAATGAAAATTTGAGCCTTAAAATTCTAAGCAAAAAAGTCTCAGATTCTATCATCAATTACATGTTCACATCCGTGCATTCTGAGTTTCTTTTCCCTTTGTCACAATGATGAACATTCCCTCATGATGGACATTCAACTGCAACTTCACATTCAAAGAGAGAGCTCCCACCCTATTACCAGCCATGGATGGATATTGCCCTGCGAGTCCCAGAGCTTGTGCTCTCTCACGAGCTGCGCTCTCATATTCACAAGGTAAGAAGGGACAATAAAAAAGGCAAGGACAGTTAAAGATGTTTGTGGAGCTGTGGTTCAGTGGATCCTCTCTGTGCAGATGCCGCTGCTGAGCAGCAGCTCTCTACAGAAATACCGGGAGTTGAGGCTGGCCCACTTGACCCTCAGCGTGATGACCATGGGCTACGTCTGGCAGGAGGGAGAGAACGACACAGTTGAGGTAACTCAGTCAGCTTTTCTTTTAATCATATGTATTGTTCTTAATTCAACATATCCATCATCTTTTATTAAATCTTTCTATAAGGTTCTTCCATGTAACCTGGCTGTTCCATTCTGGGAGGTGTCACAGCGATTGGGAATTCCCCCAATTCTCACCCATTCTGATGGAGTACTGGCTAACTGGAGGAAGAGAGACCCTGAGGGGTGAGGCCACTGATCGTCCTCATGTAGTTTTATTACGTCTCATATAAGTGTTTCGATATAAATATGCTTTGTTTCCTTTTAACGTTCAACTTTGCATCTCCTGTTTCAGGCCTTTTGACATGGAGTGAGTACATTCTCATTTGCAGCATCTACACTTTATTTGTTAAAATCAGGGGCTGTGTGTAAAATGTATTTTTGTTCACGCCACACAGGAACCTGCAGCTGCTGGTCAGCATCCCAGGTGGCAACAGCGTCCGAGGCTTCTTCATGGTCACTCTGCTGGTGGAGCTGGCAGCAGTTCCTGCACTGAGGGTGAGGATGTTTTGAAAAATAAGAGTCACAAATAAAATAACAAGTAAACTTATTAGCCAGAGTAATTGGACATGTGTTGCAGAGCATCCCCACTGTGATCAACGGTGTCAGGTGCCGAGACACTGAGGCTGTGGCCACAGCCCTGGAGGACATTAGCCAGTCTATACAAGATATGACTGATACATTCAAATTGATGCAAGGTTGTCACTCACACATGTAACTTTGTTTATTGAAAATCAAATAGTATTTTTTGATCAATGTGATTTTTCTACAGTGCATGTGGAGCCTTCAGTCTTCTATGGCATTATGAGGATCTACTTGTCTGGGTACAGAACCTGTTTTAGGTTATTTAGTCATCTATTTGTGCAGCAGAACAGGTTTTTGAAATGTTTGCATGTTTGTGTCCATGTACACATGAATAGATGGAAAGACAACCCCAGTATGCCAAAGGGCCTGGTCTATGAGGGGGTCGGGACAGAAGCGATGGAGTTTTCAGGAGGAAGTGCTGCACAGAGCAGTTTGCTGCACTGTTTTGATGAACTTCTGGGAGTCAAACATGATGAAAAAAGTGGTATGATGGCAAATGTTCATGTTTTTTTAATCCTTTGAATGATTGCATCAGCACTGGATACAAATACAAACCCTCACTGTGATGATGCTGCCTTTATAGGTGCCTTTCTCACCCGCATGAGGAACTACATGCCACCTGCTCACAAGCAACTAATCCAGGACATCTCTCTGCAACCGCCCCTGAGGAGTTTTGTCCAGCAGCAGGCCAGCGAGCGTCTAAACCGGGCCTTTCATCTCTGCGTCACAAAGCTGTTGGCTCTGCGCAGCTACCACATCAACGTCGTCAGCCGCTACATCACTGTGCCCTCTGCCCGAGCCCGACAGCTCTGTAAGCAGAACCCGGACTTAGAGGGGCAGATAATCAGCAGAGCACCCAAGGCGCTGGAAGAGAGGGGCACCGGCGGCTCTGGTATCATGTCCTTCCTAAAGACTGTGAGGGACCAAACTAAAGACGCCCTCCTGCCCGAGACAAACAAAGAGACGAATCTGACTTGAGGAGACCCAGCAAAGTGAGATATACATCACTTAAAACAGGCAGCAGATCCCTTCTGTTTACTGAGTGCAGTATTTAATGTGTCATTAAAGGCAGAACGAGAGTGAAAGGCCTGTGATGCTTGTCTGGAGCTGTGTTGTGTCTGCAGACAAACCTCAGCTTAATAGACATGAGCGATACCCATCATTCAGTCCAAACCATAATTCTATTGTTGTTACTTTCCATTAAACTCAACCACTAAATCCTTCTTTGAACTGAACTGGAACAAAAACTGCATCCGACATCTGTTCAAGACCAATATATCCAGAGTATATTTGGACATTAGACAACTTTATTCATGACTGAAGCCCCTTTGGAATGTGATTGAGAGATTTAGTTAGTTTCGAAAAAACAGAGGCTTTGTTTTCTGCAAATTGAAAATGTGGCTGGCATTTATCTTTTATCTTTAATTGTCCACAAAGGATACTGATAGTTTAATGTAAAAGTTATAGCTGAGAGAATGAAAAAACAAGAATGACACATAACTCTGCCAGGGCCAAATAAATCCTACACGTCTTTTTTGGACATGGACCAAGCTAAAATGTAAAAGTGTCAAATAAATGTTGGTAGTTCTCTTCACACTGATGCTGTCCAATTGGTCATTTTTCAGGTAATATTGGTTTTCATTCGTTATTTGATGCATAGATGGCATGACTGACAGCTGAGACTGACTCCTGATTGGTCGAGTTTGTCTATTCATGGGACCTTGACACCCCTGATCACTACAGACTCCGGCTCCAGCATCATCTTGGATCGTAGGAGGAAGTGGAGATGCATTGTCCGACTTAAAATAAAGTCTGTGATTTAATCATGTGTGAACAAATTGTACAACAATAACATCTCAATTCTTAAATGATGTCTGGATTTTTTAACACTGTAAAAAATCTTGCCATTATAAGGAAAGTGACAAAAAAAATGTGGATCAGCCCTAAATCCGCACAAAAATGTAAATGGTTCAAATTTCACGCGATCCATCAGACAAAGAGCAAACTCAACCTCCTTGTTGGTGGCAATAAAAATCTGAAATACTGACTGCACCCGTGACAGGGCACTATCAGGCACCATTACTATTCAAGATCTCACTAGGTTTGCCTCTAAATAAACGCTCTAGTATTGGGCAATACCAGGGTGCCCTAAACCTTTTCTAAGTCAAAGCAAAACGAGAAGCTTGACTCAAAACTAACTTTATGAAATAACATATTCATTATTCATTATTTTCACTTGAGGACATGTGGAAGTCGTCACCGCCTAAAATCTTCCCCACGTTAAAGTATCGACAGGCTGGAACCTGACGTTTCCAGAAAATAATCCTCATCCTTGTTGCTTCTTAACTCTTCGCCGCTGCCTCACAATGAGGTGGTCATGTCAAAGCACAATGCACAATGCAGCGCAGAGATGCATCACTTATCAGAGCGGTTACCTCAGCTCTCCTGAAACACCGGCGGCCCACATCCAGCCCTCACATGCCCCGCTATACTTTCTGCACCGGGAGTGTGGAAAACCCAGAGCGATGAAGGGATGGATTGTGCCATGAATGACTCACTGTGTGTAATCTTCACCGCTCTTTGCTCATCTCCACTGGTGTTTCATTACAATAACAGCCTTGCGAGATCAGATAAGGCAGACGACATGGCAATTAAACTTGAAGATTCCCCCCAACCTGAGCGATCTACTACGTATATGTTGCACTCCTTCTTTTCAAACGCCGGGCAGCATTTGGAAAACAATGGAAAAGTGAATGAAAGAGCAAAAAAACTAAATTACGCATGCAGCCTGTCAAGTTCAGGCCTGTCAAGTGAGTGAGACATTTGTTAAAAGTTTATTTTTGGGGTGTGCATAAAGACAGAAATGTCAGTCCATTTTGTCATGATTGATGAACAGCAAATACGTTTAAAGTGATATTAATCATTCACACTTTCACTCACCGCAAACTGCTCACTCCGACACGTTTCACAACCTGAGGAGCTGTTTGCTCACAGAGACAGGAAGACCCGCGGCGAGGAGGTGAAAGGTGAACAGAAACTGCCCTCGGACGGAGGGAGCTGGGTGGCGTGGAGAAACAAACACGATCACATGTCCGTGATCTGATTAGAGCCTGATTCCACAGCCAAAACAAATAATCCCTTTCCTTATTGCCTGACTGCGGAGGACTCCCTGACAACCCCACGGTAAACAAAGGCCATCTCCAAGGATGTCTTCATTGTGTAGTCGAGCCTTTTTTTGTGGCTGGTTTCAGTGCAGGTCATGACACAAACATATGTGCACGCACACCCATTTTTAAATGAATCATTTGTGATGTGCAATGGTTTGAGATGCATCATAATATATACAAGGTATTGGCTTTTATTGATGCACTGAGCAAAATGTTCCAAATCAGCTACGTATGTTGGGCAGAATTTGCGTACCAACCCGCCACGCAAACGCTATCTTGAATTAACTCAGCGAGTTAAATAAGTGATTTTCCTCACGGCAGAGAGCATCTGGAGTCACTCTTGTTTTTATAAAATCCACTCACACATCCATATTCCATCTATCAGTGCCGACAGCACTACAGGCGTGGGTTCTCCTTTTGGTTAGACAATCGGATGTCTGTGCCTCTGTGGTTAACCACAGGAAATCCTGAATTCTGTTATTTCAAAATTGAATTTATGATGCTTAGACTTACCTCAAGCCAAGCAAAGCCAGGACCTGTTCTCACCCTGCAAATGAGCAGTTTCATTGGCAGCAATGAGGAATTGATTGTCTTTGGTGTGCACTTGGTGGGCGTAGCTGGGATTTATGGGCCGTATGTGCAATACAGTAGGTGAGTCTGGGCGTCTTTTTTCCTACTTTCCACTCATCTTGACTTCACTATCTTTGTGAAACATCTATGTGCACACTCCCAGAGGGCATTCATCATTCACTTACTGTTCAGTTTCTGACACACCCTAAGTCAAATTGTATTAAATGTGACGTCTATGTATCCTACTAGGCTCACCACCATGTTTAAAAGTTGCCTTTAGATATCTGTCATCCAAGGTCTAAAACTTACTTCATTTTGCTATCTTATTTCTTATATAATACACACTTTGAAGGCCATAAAAAGCCAAATATTCACAAGGAACCCTTTTAGTTTGAGGGTGGAAAAGAGTTCTCAGATTCCCCCATCACATAGGACGGGGGGTCGGCAAGAAAGTCTCTCTAATCCAACACTGTCGATGACCCATTGGACACTAAACACACACCGACGAGGCACAAAGCATTAACTTACACAAAATCTAACTTTGTCAATATATAGACGCTGTACCTCGTTCAAATGGATATAAGCCTGGCTAAACCCATGACGACCATTTTCAACCAAAGAAAACACAATTACAAAGACAAGCGTCAATCAGCATAAAGACACAAAGTGTACACCTCCAAAAATCAGGTACTGACAATCCTGCTAGATAGATAGATAGATTACTTTATTCATCCCCTAAGGGAAATTAAGTCGTCACAGCAGCCGGTACATTTGAATACAATAAAATACAATACAATAGAATAAAATAAAAAATATTGAGGTAGAAAGAATAAAAACAGAAACACAAGATAAATAGGTAGATAAGGTGCAGTGGCAGATGATGGTAATAGTACTGATGATATGATGGTAATGTTATTGTTAGACAGTATATAAAAAATAGTACAGTATATATAGTATATAATATAACATAATATTTATTTATATATGATAGTAATTATACCAATATAATAGCAGTATATAGTAATAATGGCAGCAACAGTATATATAATAATAATAGTAAATATAATAATAATAATAATAACATTTACACATGTATAAATATGTGTATATAAACTTATATATACAAAGAATATACAAAGAGTATGATATAATATATGATATATAGTACGGGTATAAATATAAGTATTTGACGAACAAATAGATAATATAATATACTATGAGTGTAAGAATATGTAGACAGAGTGTGCAAAAGACAGTATTATTGTATAAAATGATATATAGTATCAATATGGTTTATATTAACGCATATCACATATGATGTGGAGTAAGTGTTCCAGTATATTGAGCGGAGTGTTGTACAGGGTACACAGTGCAAGGAGACAGGTATACTGCTACTTCATGCAAACAACACACACTATCATGTGAAAGCCCACACTCCACAAATTCCAATGGTAGGTTTTATCTCTGAACCAGCCGCAGAAGGAGAGCCACAAAGAAAAACTACTTCTTACCTCTAATGCATTGTTAAAATAAGTTCTCCAAATAAAAGCTCTCTTATTCTGCTCGAATACGAACACTGTGCTAAAGGGGAAGTGATTAAATCAGAGCTGTTGCCATCAAGTCCACCCGTGAATGTCTGTGTCAGTCTGATATGATGAAATGAAAACTATTCAATGATCAAAATGATGAGGTGTTTCTTCACCTTCAGTGCTCCTGCTCCTTCTTATCCACATGGTGTGAATCATCCTTCTCACAGTAACACCATTAAGAAGCTTTCCATAGAAGCCTCTTTGTGTCCTCAGACGTCACTCTTCCTCCTACTAGTAACCATAATACAAAACATCAGACTCGTCTTTCACTGACCTCGTCTCTCTAATCATTATTCACCCCTAGATCCCGTTCCTTCATCACGTGTGCGTTCTGTTCTAGCAGGTTAAAGGGTTTTGATGTAGTCATCTTTTCGAATGCTTTATCACTTCCTCCCTGCTGAGTCGACAGAAAAGGCACGGCCACATGAAAAAGAAAAAAGCAGACTCTCACGTTCACTGTCGGTTTGAAATGCTGTTTTCTTAGGTGTAGAATTACTGCCGTTGCCAGTTGATGATCAACCGAGTTGACGTCACTGATTTTACAGGAAAACATGACTTCCACATCAGAGGCTTTGTTCTTCCAGGGAAGTCTTTTTTTCTGATGTAGAAACATCAGCTCAAGCTGGACTGAACAGGGCAGAGTTCCCATCAGCTTTGCACCTGATGAAGAGTTAAATCGATTGTGTTAATTTGCCTATTTCCTACTCTTCTATTGTCCATAATGATATTAATAACCGATTATTTTAGCTGTTTACCATATTTGTGATTTTAGTTTCGCATCCTGGAATGCTAGCATTGCTAAGATGCGAAATTGGCACCAAACACAAAGTACAGGTAAGGTCAATGGGAAAGTCATTAGCTTTGCAGGTATACGATCAGAAACTAAGGTAAAGAAACTAAGGTAAAGGCATTTGCTCACCACCTGGTGAAGGGCTACAATATGGATCATAAGTCCCACGTCCTCTGGTTTAGTGGCTGGGACATGGAAAAGACTAAAAAGTCAAACTAAGTGTCAAATAAATATTTCTTGAAGACTTTCTGTTGTTTGTTCTAGTGTTAATTTTTCCAGTACGTTTGGTTTTAATTAGTTACTTGATATTATAGGATGAGATGTCGTGTTTGACAACTGAGACTGACCTTGCTTCCTCAGCTCCAACCCCCAGATCACTACTGCTCAGACTCTGGTTACAAATATGTAAGATGTATAAGATGGCAGGGTTCAAAACCAGGATGATTTGGCTTGATTTTCTGGATAGCATTAGGAAGTGGAGACATGTTCTCTTTATCTCTCTCTATCTTTATAAACACTCTATGGTACTGGACAAATGTTCCCCTGATGATACATTTGTTTAAATTAATATTAAATGTCAATGGTGGTAGGCTAATTATAATTTGAATCTGACTTGAATGTCGAAATATTGAAGCCATATTGCAGGTGTCAAGGCAACTCAAAAGACTCAAGGACATTAGCCCAGTTAGGCTGAAATTGATCAAATCAAATCAGAATATATTGTCAGAGGATAATAAATGTGTGTATAAAAACTCCACTGTAATCCCAAGAATACTTCTTGAGATATTGCAGTTTGAACAAAAACATTTATTTGAATCAACTTTGAAAGAGTGAGTCAAACAACAGCAGATCAAAAGCTGTTGAGCTGGGGTTCCATCCAGTTTGACTTCAGTCCATGTGAAAGTCTCCAGTAAAAAGGACAATAGCCTGAATCTGAGTGTTATAAGAGCAACACTTTACAGGGAACGCCACAGTGGCCAGAATGCCCTTACAACTCACTTAGACCTGTTGAATGGTTTCCCGAGAGACCTCATTCACACATTGTCAATTTGATTTTGATGACTGTTGAAAGAATACATTACATTCAGAGAGCTTCCCTCACTGGATGAACAGGAGCCCACACACGTCACAGCTTCTGTCTTAAAGGTTAACACAACTTTGAGCAGAGTGACAGCGAACACAGCCTAATCTCTCTCCACTGCTGACTCACTTCAGGCCTGGCCAGGTGCGGGACAGACAATTGTGTGATCCCACACACACACGCACACACACACACATACACACACACACACGCAATCATGCAAATGCTCTTAAATACACAAGCAAACGCCATGCCCAATTTGGCCCATGCGCGTGCACGTGCGGTAGCGACACTGCATTCCCTATGACCTGCAGACAGAGACACCTCACATGTGCATCATACTCCCACTTGGCTTTCCTCTCATGTCATGCTATTGTCCCGCTGCCTCCTACTGTGCTGATTGACTTCCTCTTCCTCCGAGGTTGTCGCTAATGTCACCTTTCCCGCTGGCGCCCACACACTCGTGTTATCAACAGCTTCTCATCTGGGTTACAAAAATACAGGAAGTTCCTCGGGGATTCTCCTGCATGGAAAAAGAAATGTCCGTCTTTCTCTGTCACCCACTCGCATGCATTCAGCGCTGCCTGCATGGTAATGGAGCCTGCATGATGAATGAGCTCAGGGGTAGATTAAAGAGTGTGTGTTCGAATATTGGATAATACCCGTAAGCTGCAGTAACCGAGATAACATCTGCACTGGGGTGTTCACACCTCCATATCCAGCGCTATCATTGACAGGAGTCAAATCTGTAACAGAAATAACAGTGTTACACAGGCTGACACAGACAAATGATAGCAGATCCGATTTCACTGATTACTGCAGGAGAACTATAATTCACCACAAAATTGTTTTATGTCAGTTAATCACCGGGCAGCGAGAGAAGAGAGTGTTCCCTCTGTGATCCGGCTGCCATTCGGTCAGGGACAATCTGTACTGCAGTTCATGGACACAGTGTCCAGTTTGCTCTTTCTGCATGGGATAGAGCTCATTAATCCCAACTGGCGATGGCTTACTTAAGAAAAAACGGGGGGGGGGGGGGGGGGGGCGGCTTCCTTTCGAGTGCAACTACTGAGAAATGGAATGAAAATCCTGCAATGGTCGTCTAATCCCAAACTTCCCAGTAAAAACATTCCACTTCCTCCCAGGCGAGATCTGGACGTGTCCGGTGGCAGAGCTGAGGCAGGCGGAGGGTGGGCCGATCCAACCAGGGGACAAGCTGGAGACAGACGGGGTCAGGCAGATGGGAGGAGTGGTCAGGTGCAACTTACAAGCCTATGGAGACCGCTGACTTGAGGCGCAGCACTGTTCTACCATAAACAGGAAGAAGGAAGCAGCGCCAGATGAGGAATCATTCTTGCAGAACAGGATCGTGACGTGCCATAGCTTAAAATGTGACGTTTGAAATTGATGATGGTGACATGTACGAGAATAACCTTCCAGTCAAGAGAGATTGAGTAAACTCTTGGCCGGCTGTATTCAGTCTGGCCCAAAGTTTTGGACCAGCACAGAGACAAGTGCTAAAAAGATCTGGTTTGGTTTCCTTGGCCAATAATAGTACTATAGATTATTGATTGTGATCATACAATGTTTTGTAATAAATAACTGAGAATAAAAATGAAATACTGGTGGATCACCTCCTCAGTGGATATAAAGCCCTTCACACACTGATTTGACTGGTCCATATAAAACCTTCCGAGCATTGTCCCATCCTGTGGTTGGCCCACTGCTGCCCACACAGTGAGCGTATACTTGTCTCTGCTCCCATGGCACCGTGTCCTGAAAAAGCATATTCATGAAACAAACTATTACAATTTGTTCTGCCAAAATATGTTCACCTAAGCCAACAACAACCAAATTTGGATTTAAGACCTTGAACATACTGCCATGCAATTTACAAAATTGGGGGAAGCCAATATTGTTAGTTTCCGCAGTGGGCCTAATGCAAAACATATAAACATAAACCTTGCCAAAGTTACTTGTGCAGTATTTTCATGGATAAAATTAGTTTCTGAGACTTAAAATATGTTTTGTCACAAAAAATCAGGAAACCCGAAAAATATTGTTCCAGGTCTCACATGTGGTATCATCTGGATCAGAACTGCGGAGCGCAAATATACAGTGTAGTCCAGCAAAACGTTATATCTCATTTCTGTTGTATGTATAATTATATAATCTAGTCTCCTGCTGTATAATCAAATAACTGAGTTAGTTTTAAAGACTCTGAGAAGGCCTTTGTGCTCATGTGTTTATAATAATCATTATGTGCAGCTAACTCACAGGACCACAGCGAACAAAGTAAATAAAATCTAAGACAAAAAAACACTGATCCAAAATTTTTTACTTCAGCTGAAAAAATAAACTGGCTGCTCTAACATTTTTAGACATCAAGTGGCACCTTGGCAGCTTCGAGCACCCACTCCGGGCTTTTTACTTTTTTCCATTTGTACATATTCTTATGTGGGTAACGTCCAGAAGTTTCATTTTGGCTTTTCAGTCTTCCTGCCATCATCTGCTGCATCGCCTGCTGATGGTTATTTGCTCTCCATTATATGAAAAACCCTTCTCCAAAAATAATTCATTGAAATGTTTCTCCTCTGTGTCAAGAGAGTGTGTCTGGCAAGAGCTAATTCAATAACTTTAAATAGGCTTGATAGTAAAAATTACTATGCTTTTCCGCCTTTTTCTTTCAGAGATATCAACATTGACATCAACAGTGCGAGCTGCAATCGACATGGACATGATTTTAGCGCACACACACACACACACACACAAATGCACACACACACACACACACACACACACACACACACACACACACACACACACCGGATGTAAATCCCCCATAGCAGGGGCTGAATCTTTACTTTTCAACACCAGTCTGTCAGAAGGAGTGGCCTATAAAAGTAATTGCCCTGAACAGACTGTCGTAAGACTGCAGTGCCATGTTACCTGCCTGACACACTCTCATTTACAAAGGTCTCTCTGGTAATATTAAATCAATAAAATGCAAATAATGTCTATAAATATAATTAAAAAGGAAAGAACTCTCCAGATGAGAATTGATATGATACTGATTGTGTAGCCTAAAGACATGCAAAGTGTGTAGAGTTTAGTGACATCTAGTGGTGAAGTTGCATGTTGCAGCTGATTACGTCTAACCTCACCCTTCCCTTCCAAACATGAAGAGAACCCGTGGTAGCATTCGGTTGTCTTAAAAACTCAAATGTTGTTCAGATTGTCCAGTTTGGGCTACTGTAATAAACATGGCAGCCTCCGTAGAGAAGACCCGCTCCCGATGCAAATGTAAAGTATGTAAATATAAAGGTGTAATTCTAAGCTAAGAAAAACCTCACTAGGATATTTTTAGATTCACTTTCTGCTAATAGAGCCCTTTCACCTAAATCTTACAAACTGAACCTTTAAGGCAAATCAATGATGAGGTTGGTCATTTTGCAGAGGCCAGACAGATATAGGACTGCCCAGAAACAAGAAAACAACTTCTCCTAAAGTTCAGTTTCCCTTTGATAAACCCTGGAGTCCACATCGTTTCATCCAGCCTTGTCTCTTCAAAGAAAAGAAACTCCTTTCTAGAGATATAGATGTATGTTCATTCTCAAGCATTCCCCTGACAGTATTTATCTACAGGAGAGAATCATAAAAAAACACCAAAACAGGACATTGTGTCCCTGCACAGTCCCAGTATACAACAGTGTGAAATGCAGACACGGTTTTATTGAGCTGATTATCTTCGCGCATGTCCCACTGTGAGCTTGAGCCCCAGCTCCACTACACAGTGTCAGGGCTGTAGCAGAACGCTGAGTGATGTTGATGAGGTTCGCTGACTTTCTATCTCCCCCTCAGCTCAGCACAAACTGTGTTGTGTACGAGTGGAGAGTTTGCTTCCAGCTGACGACATTTGTCGCATGCTCTTTCCTTTTCTCTGTACATCTGCTGCGGAAATTGTGCAAACTTGCAGAATGCACTCAAACATTTAAATAGACTTCTCAGCGGCCTGTTTTCTCTATCACTAGAAACAAAGTCTGGAAAATGTAACCGTTTCTTTAAAGAAAATCAAATGAAATCTATACCTGTCTGTTTAAAGGGGAGTTCTAAGAAATGAGCCAAATTATTAGAAAACTGTTGTGGGAACCAGAGTCGAGGTCCTGTCTGGATAATGGGGCAGGATGCTCTGGCTGTGTAGTCCTCACCTGCTGGCCTGGCACCAAACAGACCCAAAAGAAATTATCATGCAGCGGCTCGAATTAACTGGTCTCATGCAGACAGGCTTGTTCCATTAACAGAGGACCACAGAGACAGGCATGTTCCACGCTCCTGGTGTGTCTGAAGTTTTAGGGCCCAGAGCTGGATGCCAATTAGAGGCTTTGTAATGTGATTTAGGTGGAAGGGATGGTTGTTTGAGATAGAGTGCGGAGCTGCAGAGAGCAGCATGAAATTTGTCAGAAGTAATTTGAAAAAGCATGCAACTGGTCTCATCTCACAAGAAAAACATTTTTTAGTTGTTATAACATTAATCTCAGCTTTCTTTGCCAACTTCTTCATGAGCTTTATTCCCCACAGTGCCTCAGGACCACCATCAGGAGTTATATAAGAATGAACGCAGGTTAGAGCTTTTCTATTTAAAAAGGAAGCTGAACACAAGCCTGCAGTGGCTACTTTGAGTTCTGGTCTATGTGGTCCATCAATTATCTTATAAAAATACACTATAAATCTTTCTTTCACAGCAATATTTATTTGACTGACTATTGGAGATATGATAAGTTACATGGGTGGCAGGAGGTGTGATAGTTAGCACTGTTACCTCACAGCAAAAACACTCAAAGTTTGAATCCTGGTTCGGCCAGGATGTACCCCGCCTCTCGTCCAATCCCAGATGACATTGGGTGAGAGGCGGGGTAGACCCTAGGGTTGTCTCCAAGGGTAATCGCTATAGTTAATGGATGGATGGATGGATGGATGGATGGTTCCTCTCAGGGTACAAGGGTTCCATATTACAAGGTCACATGCAACAAGCTGTAAAGACTAAATTAAACTTGAACGTTTTTGTGGCGAATGTGTCAGCGAAGAATCGTCACTTTACACATTCAACAGACACAAGCATTCATTAATCTGGAGTTACGAGTCACCGGATGAATCAATCTAAAACATACACTCGCCCTTCAGCTCTGTGAAAAAACTCATGGGAAAAAGCTCTGGATCTTCCGCCATTTGGTGGTACCTCCTGCTATGATCTGGTTATTCCAAGATCAAGGCTGGTGACTAAGGGTGACTGGGCCTTTGCTGTCAGAGCACTCTGATTTTGAAAGAGTTTTCAGATCAGAAAAGCCTTCTTTAAACTTCTCTACTGGAAAGTTTTTATGGATATTTTACATTTGCCCTGTTTTAATTTAGTCTATGAACTGATTTATTATTATTGTTTTTAAGTTATGGTTCTTTTAATTTCCATTTTCCTTTTTGTTAAAAACTTGCCCACTGTATCTCAAAAATACCCACATAAGTTTTAAACAGTAAACTACAAAAACATGCTTAGATGGTAATTATTGTTACCTTCACATTATTCGATCCACTGATACCATCAAAATTGGCACAAAAAGTTAATCTACCACTATATTAGTTTGACACTTTTTGAACTAGACGTATACAACAATATCCTCAAGGGGTGTCCTCATTTCATTGAGTCTATTTACATAAGACGCTGAAAAAATAACCAAGACTGCACTGGTCTCTAAAAACCTGAGACCTCTGAGATAAACAACACAATCCTTATTTGTCACTTGCAGTCGTACCCAGACCTTTGACTGGATTTTTGTATCCACGTCTGCGGAGTTGAGTTTGCCCTTGCCTTTCTTCCACAGACGCAGTGAATGGACTCGTATTGAAAACGTAGTCATTGCATTTCACAGCTGATGTCAAGAGTAAGATAGAAGGCTATTAAACCTCTCTAGGAAAAATAAGGCAAAGTAAAGAGTCTGCAGCACTGAAGGGAGCTGATAGCATATTTCCTGTGGATAGGAAAATGGAGCAACCTCTGTCCTACACTGCTGGTGGGAACGTCTGTCAGCAAGCCACAGCCGGGTCACATTAACAACCAGTTTTCCCACAATCTGGCCTTTATTAGAAGGGCTAATAGCAACCCAAGAATCAGGTAGATCTGAACTGCCCCACAGAGAGAACACTGAACACTGTCTATACAGGATAGTCTAAAAATATCTGCCTGTGTATGTCATGATGCCAAGGAAAGCAGTCAGTTCCTCAGCTATCACAGAGGATGTTGTTGATCTGGAGCGAGCGGAAAGGTTTTAGAGCAGCAATCTGCATTTAGTGTTAGACAGCTTAATAAAAGGTTGCTGGTTAGAATTCCTTTTTGTTAAAGAGCTTATTCTGATGTGGTGGTGCTACAGAGCTGCAAGGTGGGCCCTCAAACTCCTCTGTGCAGCTGTTTTAAGATGTAACGTGGCCTCAGTCCAGTTTGGTTTGGACAAGGATCTGTGACTCAGTGAGAACACACACCAAACTCCTGCACACATAACCTGGAGGAAAGCACCGTTCTCTGTTGCCTTGTACCACTTCCACATCATTCATGTTGAGTCACAAAGCAGCAACAGGGAAGGATATGTTCCACTTCACTAATAAACCACTGTGGTTTTCTTGGAAGCCGTGTTTGAGCAAGATAAAGTAAGGTCCAAACTGTGTCACCTTTACACTCCATATCAGGCTGTAAAGTGGTGAATGTTTCGAATAACAGCTCCTTGTTGAGACATTGCTAAACAACTTAACCCATCTGAAAACAAAAGCAGGTTAACGATGATGGAGATGTAGCTTTAACAAGATTTAAGGCTCCCCCCTGAAAGTGTGGTAGTCCGAACCGAGGTCGGTTTCTTTGTTACAGTGTTAACATTAGATCTGCTTAGTTTTGGTTTCATAGTGTAATATAGGGAGCGCACAAAAGCCTTTGTATGACATGATTTGTTCTGTCGACATCACCTAGGGTTAGCTAATGTGTTGGCTAACTTTTATGAATAAAGTGTATCGCAAAAAGCAGTCTGTTTCTGATTGAATTTAGAAAATTAATGAAGTACTAGTTCAAACGCGCCGAATGACCACCCTCATCATTCAAACATTATATAATTGGAGGTAGAGAGAGCGGGCAATCCTTTGAACAGCCTTTTCTTCTTTCTCTTCTCTTGTTGTTTGATGCTGTCTCACCAGTTTGATCTGGACTGAGACCACCACTTTAGCTTGGACAAAATTTAGATCCATTGGTCCAGGAACTTCTCCCACCTGTTGCTTTGGTCTGGACTTAACTGAGAGGTCATCAGGTCTTAACCAAACAAGGTAGGTGTTAATGACTATTTCCAGAAAATAATAATATAAAATCTAACAGTTCAAATTGCTGCATTACCGAATTTAAGGACATAACAAATAATATGTAACACTTAACAATGAGGTACAAAGTGTACAAAGTACCCAGAGTACTTTCCTGGGGAATGGATGTGAAACAAATCAGCACATTTTGTGCAGTACAGCCTTCAAATTAAAAAACTAGTGATAAATTCACAGTCATTACAAAACCTCAAAATCTATTTGGAAATTAGTTTGGAATGCTGTCATACAACAGATCTCTTTGTCTTTTACCAGCTGCACACACAGTAAACAAGACAATCAGCATAAAGGCTTGACTTATTTGAGGACATAACACTGTCACCTTCAATTTCATACAGTTGTCATTCTCACTTTGCAATCCTCCACAGCCTTCTAGTCACTGTGCAGCTAGGACAGTGTTCATTTTTTAATCTTTACACTGTCTCGTGCCTCTCAGCTATCAGGGACCCTGACTTCTCCATGTACAATTGTTCAGTTTTCAGCATCAGGTAAACACTGGATGCAGCTAATATTATCTGCACAAAGATAGACTTTCCAGCATGCAGAGCGTAGAAAAGCAGCTGTCCATCCTGGGAAGACTGGAAAAAGTCTGGGATACTGATGAGATCGTGTATAAGCAGGTGAGGATTGAACAACTCTACCAACACGTGGGAACCAAGTTAAGTGTGAAAGGGAAAGAGTGTTTACTGAGAGGCGAATCGTTTGAACTTGTCATGATGAATAGAGTCTATCCTGGAAAGGCGTCTCGGAAGCTTGTATGAATCTACGTGTGAACAGAGTGCGTAGAGGAACAAACACAGGATAAACAATACCGCAACAGCAACAGGAGGAACTGAAGTCAAGTGAACAGGAAGTTCCTCGGCTTCCCGTTTGAGATGTGAATAATTGAAGTTAATGATGTTGATTGCTGAAAGGGCAATCGTTCACAGCTTCTTGGTATTTGAGCATATCTATCATTCAAGCTTTCACACATAACAATATGACCCTTTTTCATCTAACTGACATGTGGATTGTTTCATGGGAAAGGTTGTGTTGCTGCTACTCTCTGAGCAACTGTTTTGTCATTTGCTATTAGATTTTTTTTGCAAGAATCATCTTAACTCTGGAACATAAAGGCCAGACTTTCCCCAGAACACGAATAAAGTGTATGAAATGTAATTAAATGAGTAACAGCAGGCCCCATATTTAGAGAAATAGTCAATATTTTCCAGGAAGGTTAAGCAAAAAACCTCTGGCACCACACATGGCGATGGGGGAGCAGAAAATGAAGACCAGATTTTTGCACCCAATTAAAGATATAAAAGAAAAAAAGAAATATAATATAGTATAAAACATGTGCACTACAAGAAGTAATTAGTTTGTAATGTAGACTTGTTTTGGATCCAGCGTATGACCTTGCGTTATCATACTTTATAAAGCTATATTCCAACAGCATGTGTTAGTAATCACTTTCAGTCCAGACTGTAAGCATAAGGAGAGTGGTAAGACCTATTTAGGCTTCTTATTGAGCTAATATTGCCTTGTTAATTTGCTTTGTTTAATCGCTCACCTTTGCTTTTTACATCAGCTCTGACTTTGGTGTTAATTCCGTGGCTGAACCTAAATCCTGATGGACTCAATTGGGGTTTCGAATTAAATATTCATTGCATGCAAGCCGCAGAGACGTGACGCAGATGAAGGGAATTCTCACTGTGATGTTAGCATCAGTCACAGTAAGCAGTGTCACCTCAAAGGGCCCGAACCGTAGAAGAGGACGAGAAACGCAAGCGGAGCATGGCGAAACGGTGTGACTCAGCTCACACACGATTGGCACAATGGCAGCTTTATGACTGCTCACAGGTGGCCCTTTAAAGTTTACAAACATCCTCTATAAAGTCGCTTAGTGACTTTGTACTGACTCATCTTCACCAGCACACGTCTCTGTGTGCACCTGCACGCTCGCACGCAGACAGAGAGTGTCGGACAAAGAAAGAAAAGCCGTGAACATGCACGCACACACACACACACACACACAAATGCTGACACACACTCGATTTCTATTAATTGTGGACAGCCAAAACAAAACCATTTCCCAAACCTTAAACAATACAAATTCATGTCTAAACCTAAACCTTAACCTGACCCCCACTCATATCTAACCATAACCAGGACCATAGATATTAAGTTTTGCCTCATTGAGATCAAGCTTTGGTCCCCATGCGGTGATGATTCTGAGAAGTTCAGTGTTTATACTGGAGAAGCTCCCAAAGAGGTAACAAAAATAAGTACATGCACACAAAACACACACATACACACATACACACACACACACGCACAGACACACAGGATCTACAACGCAATCATTTAGGCACAGAGGTGATCACAGAAGCCTCTACAGGGTTTCCAACAGAATTAGTGCTGAGCTTATTGCAAAGTAAGCCTCGAGCTGTTCTTGTACAGAAAAACACAGAAGGGTATGTCAATGAAAACAAAATGACTGGTATTACTCCAAACAGGCATCCCAGTTGTAACTATGCTTCCCAGGAACAGAGCTGTTTACAAGCTCATGAATTTCTTAATGGAAAATATTTGCCCCCAACAAAGTCACCGCCAGTGTTGTTGGATGCGTTACTAAGTGCATGCATCTCCGTTTCCACATAAAACTGCAGTTTCCAAATTATGCAGTTTTCATTTTAACTTCCTTTAAATTGTCATGTATCCTCCCTAGTTGCTGCACTTGAGAAGCACAGAGGAGAAGGAAGAAGGATAAACTGCAAAGAGAGGATAAACTGCTCTGCCCTCTTATCCTTATGAAAACTAAACATTACAGGAAAATAATTTTATTAGACGCAGGAGGATGACAAAGGAAAATGACAGTAAAAGTGACAATACAATTGAAATTGATTCTACAAGTTTCTGGAACTCTATTGGAGTGATAGACACCATTTGGTGTTTTCACGATGGGGATGGAGAGCACTCTCTTCTTTCAACCCAGCTATCTTGGCTCACTGCTGCCAAACCTAAATCTGGTTCTGTTAAAAAGGGAGTTGCTTTCTCCTTGGTGGAAGAAGTGTTGATCCATATCTGTCCTGCCAAATACCTGTGTCCCCTGCTTAAGTAAAGCCTGATGCTCCATGGGCTGCTTTTACGTTAAAACTATGCAACTTATAAGGTTGCTTACCTCCTAAGTGGGCTTCTCCTCTACCTGTAAACCATTTGCCTTCACCACGGGCCACTTCAATGGCAACATCAAATCCAATGGTCAGGCTCAGGTCATGAGCCCCCTGGAGATCCAACTCCTACACATAATGTTGCCCATTCAATTTTTGGAGGTCTATAGAAGCTGTAAACGGTTCATTTCAGACTACAAAAAGAGTTCTAGCCAGCCTCACACTACAGTCTCACTGTTTGGGGGATAATTGGATCCCTTGCTAGGTCCTTTTCTTCGTTTGGTTTTATTGGCGGGTGGCATCCAACATCAAGGTGCATTACCGCCATCCACTGTGAGTTTCAATATCCTAATTCTTCTTCTTCTTCCCCTTATCAAGGTGATAAAAAAAAGCCCATTTGTAGCTGTAGCAACAGAACTCTGCAAAGCTACCAATTGTTAACATCTTTCCAGTCTGTGAAAAGAGTGGATCCATCAACTGTTGTTGTAAGTTACCTGAGAGCCTGAACCTAGCATCCTAGTCAATTGTACTCCCTCTATACAATCTGCTATTGTTGTTGTTGGAAATTCTCTAATAAATGATGTCGGTCATCTGGTTACTTTCTTCGAAGGCCAACCACACGCCTGGACCCTGTCTGTGTAGTTTAAGCCAGTCATGCACTTAGGCATCCATGAACAGGTCAGAGTGGCATTTACAGTATCTGATCAATCATATTGACATATAGGTTCACCATATTTAGTCAAGCTATTGGGTTAAAAAACAGGTAATCAAACCTTGACTGGGTAAAGGAAGGAGTGTCAAAATGACCTGTTGGCTATTTGAGGGATTTGATTTGAATAAAGACATCCTGTGCTAGCCTGCTCAATTGGTACTTTACATCATTCATAATTTCCCTTTTATCACCTCTTTTCCTGAAGGTCCACATTGTGGTTTGGAAGGCACAATTTGTCCACCCTGTTCCGTCTCCGGAAGCACGGCCTCCTGGTGTACTGCAGTAGAACCCTCATGTGTGTGGCCCTCAGCATCTGTGCCTCATGCAACCCCAACATCCTGGTCATGCTCTTTCCTTCCAACAAACTAACTTGCCACTTCCCATTAGTATAATAACTACTTCCCTCACTCCTGTTATTTCTCGGGCATTTAGGAGTCCTTGAATTTGTTCTTTCCTGTCAATATACTTAACAGTCATGACTGAATGGCCCCTTAATTTGAGGTGTACGAAGTGCGCCAAGGTAAACCAGCAACCTCATTATTCCCTCTATGACCCATTGGAACTGATCACATCTCCCAAACTTTATCCTTTCGAAAAAGCACCAAAAAGATCAGACAAATATAACATTAAAAAACCACACATGGGTACCGCAGAGTTGTTGGTGAGGAAATATTTGTCCAGCGGTGTTTGTCACTGATGTGATCCATTGTCTCTGTCCTCTTAGTGGTGGATAGTGACTTGTAGCCTCATCCATGGCCAGCAAGCAGACCTTCTTCAACGATGAGTGGAGTCTCTCCGATACCAAATCTGGTGCACTCTTTCAGGCACTTCATTCACAGGAATCACTGCCCAATGTGTTGCTCACAGATTCCCCACCAAATATTTGACTGCTAACACAACTGCTACTGTTTACCCAACTTGTGGAAGCCAAGGAACTCTCGGCTGGATACAACAGATGTGCCTACAACAGCACATCTGTTCTGAAAAGTGTAGTTGTTCACTTGTCTGGGCCAAGGCTCCAGCGTCTGCCCAGCAACTGGAGATACATTTGTTGGCTTGGCTCCATCTTGACCTGCGTCCATGTGTCCACCTGTGTCATCAGTGGTACAGTAATAATAGCATGAACACCTGGCTTCTTTCCATTGGACTGGCATCCTCCCAAGATTACAAACACCCTCCTCCCACCTGCAGCTCCACCCCCTGGTCATTCACTGGTTGCTGACTGCACTGACACTAACTGAGGGATGACTATTCAAGGTGTTAATCCTGTTGTTCAATCAGATACATTTTTCACTCGATTGCACGTTTAGTCCGATAGGCGCTACGCTACGGTCGGAAAAATTCCAATAAAGCACAAAACTATACAATCCAAAGGCAGTTAGAAGAAATCGTAAAACAAATGAAAAACAAATAATCCAAAATATTAATAAGTAGTTCAAAATAAATAAAACACTGCAACAAAAAAAATATGCATTCAAAAAGTCCAAAGTCTATAAAATGTTTGTATCCTGTCATTCTGATACAAAATCTGAATCAGCAGCGCCTGCTGTGCAGTTGAATCATGCCACAGGGCATGAATGGGAGTCAATGGTTTTTGATAGTATTTCCGAAATGTTTACCAGGGGGGTTAATCAGTGGACTGACTGACTGAGGGAGTAATCTATCTTTTCCTTCACTCAGTCAATTCAACGGAGATGCAACCTATGAAAAGAAGGCCACACTGAAACAACTGCTACACTTGTTTGCCCAGGCCACTAATCAAAAGAGTATTATATGCTAATTGAATTAAATACTTTCAAATTAGCATACAGGGTCCTATTCCACTGTTATATAGTATTTCAAGAAGGACACGCATGACCTGTCTCCGTAGACACTGTGACTCTGTTTATCATTATCATTATGAAGACCATATGACCATATTAACGTTTGCTTTCAAACCCCTCCACACTTTTATTATAGAATCAAGTGCTTTATACAATCTTTATGGTTTTGCCCAACTGATAATAAAGAATCTCATTTATGATTGCATGAAGAAAAACCTCCTTGCTCTCGTAGATGTAGATAAATATACACAACTACAAACAATGTGGGAAGACATTGTCCTGAGTTTCCATTAATGTGTTAGATGGACAGAAAAAGTTTCAACTATTTCTTTATTCTGGTCTGTATTTATGGTCACATTCAACTGGCCCCAGGGTGATGCATAAATGTTTGACAATCCCTTTACTGAGTTTGGTATAATGTGTCAAAATATGAACAAAAGGTAAAAATATTATTTTCATTTCCTATAAATAACAAAGCCTCCAATGCAGAACAGAAAGACAGAAATAACAAAGAAAATCCCCTTCCTTTGAATCAGGATTAACAATGAATGATGGCCAGCCATGCTGCCAGCTGTGCATGTAAACCATTACATCTTGCAGGGGTCCAGTGAGGACAGTTGCAGACAGTGTGGTTTATACATTCCTCATTGTTCACAAAGCCATTCTTCAGTTCTGCTTTCCATGCAAGCAACGCTGGTTTATCTGTCATCCTAGACAAGAATGCAAACACACTTACTAACATATACCAGAAGAGAACGGCATGGACATCGCTGCTGGTGTCTGTTGAACTCTAATAATTAACCAAGCTTTTAAATGCACTGGGAGTTTGGTTAGGGTTAAGATCATTAATTTCACTATGAAGTTAAACCAATTATTAAAATCCTTAATGGAAACATTTGGTTTGCGGAAGAAAAGAGAGACCCACTTGCCTCTTTCAAAACTTTATGACGATTAAACTATACTGAAGTTAGCACTACCCACGTACTCATGAGCAATATATGCAAATTAATCCATCATAGCTCCACCTTCCAGAGTTCTCCAACCAAGCAGCAGACATTTAAAATGTCCATGGAAGTGAACAAGTTTTTGCCAAGAATGCTTACATGAAAGGTTACAAGGACCCCCCCTGTTTTCCTTATTCATCCCACTCACTGCGAGTGTTCGATGTGGTTTATACTGCAAAGTTATATAAACCCACAGGTCCAAGTGCAGCACGAAAGGAGTCATAAAACAGCACTAATTGACTTTCCCTTTGACTCACACATACACACTAGCCACGCAAGAGCATACTTAAAGCAAGGCTGTCTTGTTCCCTTTCTTCTAAATCTGATGATTGCAGACAGTGAGGAATAAACAGGTCTCAAATTTTCCAAAACAAGTCTAATGAAAAGACTGAAAGATGTTGTGAATACAGGATGAACTCTCTGATCAAGGACAAGGTTCTGCCACATTAAAAAAAATGTAAATCTCTGAATGATAGCATTGGAGGGAGGATACATACCCTGCACAGGCAATGCTAACTTTTTATATTCTATTAAATCCATTTAATAATGATATCATCTTGACGTCATTTTTAACAGATGAGGACAAATGATTGCTGTGCTTATCTAAATAAATTGTAGGCCGTGTCTCTAATCTGATGTGTTGATGATGTCACTAATGTATATGATAAATGTGACGTCACATGTTGGGGAATACATTTATAATCAATATAAGCATTACATTGTGGCTCTATAGGTTTGTTTTTTGGACGATTTTGTTGTTGTTCTTGACCTTTGACCAGTCGGAGATTATCTCCTAACCAAGTTGGTTGAAAATTACAAAAAGCCATTCACAGTTTATGACTGAACGTGTTTATTCCACCTTGAAACTTTGAAACACTTTTACCTCAACAACTATTCAAAAGTTTTCATATTTGGTTAAACTTCTAGGTAAAGCAATTATTAGAGGGAGTGCCATGAAATCAATTTATTGTCACGGTCACTGATAGCATGTCAGTATGATGATGATGCACTTGAAACAAAGCATGACTGTGCGTAATTACAGCCCTGTTGAAACCACTAGCTCTGCAGTCTATGCCTGTGTAAGATTTCGCTGACATGTTTGCTACATTAATGACCCAAAACCTGGAAACAATACTGTAAGAGCTTCAGTATCTTTCTTTACCAGGCTTTACACCAGTAAGTCTCATTTAAAAGTCATTGTTGTGATACATATATATGAGATAAGAGAAAAAATGAGTGTATCTTTCTCCTGAATGTAACGTTTCATCTACTGTCTTAAATCTGCCTGCTATTTATTGATTGACACATAGTTGGCTCACAGGGAATCACCCGGCACCTTTTTGGATTAGTGTCTCAACTTCACTCATTTACAAGGGGACAATCCTTCCAATATTTTCTTCTCACATCACTGTAACAGATAACAGATGTTTTGTTGAGCTTTGCTTTTACTCTCTGAGACAATGCAACACTGTCCTTGCCCTGAACCACACATCCAGGGCCTCCACACGATGGGAAGTAGAAATCTACTTTCTGCATATTTGTAAATTACTAAATGTTTAGAAATATATGTATGGAGATGGAGATGTAAGTTTTAGGGTTAGACAGCTATCAAAGTGTGACAGATGAGACTTGGAGAAGTTCAATCCTGGAGGTTGTCCTCTATCAGTGTGTGTGTGGGGGGGGGGGGGGGGTCAAGGGTGCAGGAATGAAGGTTGATGGGAAAAGGCCAAAAGTACAACATTAACTACAGACTTAGTTTAAGTATAGTGAATTAAAGGGCTGTTATGAGCGTCTAATAGGCATTAGATCATTTTCCTTTCCCACTGAATACGATGTTTATCTGGGACTGTGAATGGAAATTATATAACACTTAAGAAAAAGTTGATGAGTGAACTCAGGATGGGGTGGGCTTGCTGGATGAAGGCTGAGCGGACGGTACGGTTTCTGTTAAATACTATTTTATATAATTATATAAAGGCCTATTATATTTGCAAACACCCACACCACTATGCAAGCACATAGATGTTTTCATTATTAACCCAGGTATACTGAGATTGTAATACAACGATTTTTGTGAATGTTAAACAAACACTAACACGCAGAAAGCTAAATACTCAGTAGCTGCAGCTCACAGGTGCTCAAACTTACTTTAATCGTTTGGAAGTAATAAGAGTTAAAGTTTGTTGGTTGAAAGCAAGTTAAAGCTCGGGTTGGCAATCCTGGAAAAGCAAGAGCAGGCTACAATATGCAACAGCTACATCCCATCGGGGGGACGGGGGGGATCAATGTTTCGCCCTATTATTGTATTAATAAACTTGTTAATGAACTAAAAAAGCCATAGTTTTTTGTTATTTCACAACATGTTAGTACTCCACTTTATGCTTCTTCATACCTCCACTCTGATACATTTCAGAGGGAACTATTGTTTTGTCTACTCATTAACATTTATTTGACAGCATAGGTTGCTTTTGAAATAAAGATTTCAAACAATATATAATATAACAATCTGTTGAAACACAATGTTAAAGATTCAGCTAATGGTTTCGACCATTGTGTTACTCCTGAATAGTAGTGGGATAGTACCAAAAAGCAAGGTTGTTATTTCAGATGTCTGAGTTGTTAAAAGCTTTTTCCCTCTGAAGTTCTCAAATGCTTTAATGATCCAGTAACTCACCACAAATCACAAAGAGAAACAAGCTCTCACAATAAATCTAACATCCCTGTATATAAATCTGTTTTAAAAGGTATTTATCTCTAGCTCCACCTGCTGCTTACACACCTGCTTTAGTATTAATGATGTAAGGGTGTCATAGAGCTTAATAAAATAATATATTAGTCAGTCTAATGAGTACTTTTACTTTAATCAGTTAACAGTGTCAGAAGTAGTTAAATTAAGTATTTCTGCACATAAACTGCCGCAAAATGCTGCAACAACCTTTTTTGGATTAAATGTGCCCTTGAAAATGTAAGTCATGTGACAGGAAACAGATAGTCTACTCTGCAGCTGGTTGCTTGATAACAGAAAATACTAAGCGGAACAGGGATGGTGAAAGGTCGTTGTCACAAATGAATAACAGAGAATGTGCCCACAATTTCACAGCGAAGAGTCCAGTTCACTCATGAATTTTCTTCAATTGCCTAATTCTAGTTATTATGTTTGTCCATCTAAAAATGGGGCCAGACAAGTAATGACCAGTTGATTTATACGATTTATTTCAGTGGAAACTGTCAAACAAATTTCTAAATGCTCACAGTAAGCCAGAACAGTTATGCTGTGTAACTGTGAGACAAAGAGCTGGACGACACAAGAATGCTCCTTAAAGCTGAAAGAATTATCGGGTCAGGTGATCGCTCATCAGTGACCCCCGTCACATCACTCTTGTCTGTTCACCGGTTGTTGATATAGAAATATAGGTAAGTGAAACTTTGAAACTCTAAAAATGTTCTATATGTTGCTCCTGAGATGAGGCACCCAACTGTTACCAAAGCTGACAGAAAACATCCAACTCAAGCATGAAACACAATAAATGCCTGAAGACTTTAACCTTCAAAGAAAATAAATACCAGACATGCGATTCCATGCAATCTTGAGCAGCTTGGGACTATATCTGTTTAACTGCACTTCTTTACTGAACAGCTGATGATGAACATCAGTCCTTTAAACTGTAGAAAGACCAATCTGGCTCTCCTGTCACATCAGAAGCTGCTCCTGACACTGTCAAGGATTCTGAATGCAGATGCAGCTCCTTCTGTAAACGACAAGCTTGAGCTGTGGATATTCTCAACTAAGCATCTAATTTCCCTGATATGGTAGTTAGTACCTCAGGGCCTGACCTGTAACATGGCATATGAGATTTCTGACTGCTCCCAGGAGGGGCTGCCGTCGATTTACAGAGGGCCAACAGAGCTCCTGGATCTAGGCAAGCTTCCAGCCGCCATCACGCACACCAACCCATCTTCCTACCCCAGGGGCATTCTCACTGATGGCTTAGGTTGGCTTTTCACTATGCCATGATGGTTTCATTAAGCTAGTTTATTCCCTGTTTTCCACTGCTGGGCATCTCTCCCATCTGCATTCTCTCACAGCAATTGGCCAAGCTGCCGAGGCTCGGGAGTCATGGAGGCTGTATTTCGGCGAGGGATGCACAGTGCTTTTACCACAAATCCCAGTGCTTTCTTCCTTATCCAATGCAGTGGTTGTGTGGTTAGGGTGTCTGCCATTAAACTAGTGGGCCGTGGCTCGAGGAGACACTTCTTGCTTTTTTGTGTGTGCCATAAGCTCAGCTTTGAAAAGGGAGGTCAAGGCTGTTCCTTACAAAGCGGGATCACTGCAATAAACTGCAGAACTGATGATTATGTTGCCAATGAGTGAATAATTGTCCTTTTGTAATTACCAGCATTGCTACTTTCAAATTCTCTCCTCATAAGCACTTTGCATAATCCAAAACAAGTTATGTAATCAATCTTAATAGAGCGTTGGGAAGTGAAACCCACACATTCAGCTCAAGCAACTCAGATACTTAAACAGAGCAACGGACATAGAAAGATAGAGGCAGCAGCTAAATGACAACTGGGTGTGGATGCTGGTTCCAGCTCATTTGAGTTTGTAAAAAGTTTGATAGTGTTGATATCTTGTTTTTTTGGTCATGCTCAATTGATCACCACAGCCTCTGTGGTCTGGAAGTCCCTCTATGGAATGCCTTTATCCGATTTTACCCATGGTTACATCATCGTAATTGACACAACTGGTTGTATGTATGAGAATTTGTGTGTGACTAAAATAAATGATCACATAGAAGATGGTACTTCCTACATACGGGAGCTACATATATGTGTAACTTTGCTTTATCTCATTACTAGTTCCGTGATGTGTTTCCGTTCATTCATTTGTTTAGAGAGAGAAACGATTGCAGTGAGATGAAGGTTGAAAGATTGGAACCGCATATCTGCAAAGGAAAAGATCATTTTAATGCAAAACATTTTCATGTTTAATTCCTATGTTTTGACGAGTACTGCTTTCTACAGTATATCTTCCCACAGCAACCAAATTATGGTTGAGGTTAAAACAAATGGTTGAGGAGAATATTTGATGGTCAGGTTTAACTAAAACATATTGTGTGGTCCTGTGACAGGACAACAACTTGCCTCGCTGGGACAAATTACTTTCTGTATTGATACTGAACATTGGTACGGCCCATAATAAATGACAATATGGATGTTATTCCTAGAAAAACAGGGCTACAGATAGTTTACAAATTGAAGCAAGGTGCTCGGCTTCCACAAGCCTCCACAACAGCTTGGCATTGACTGTGCAAGCCTCTGTTCCTCTGCTAGAAGAATGAAACACCATTATTCCCAATAACTTTAGCTCATCTGGGTTTTTGGTGAGGTGATGTCTGACACATTAATTTGGAGGAGACCCGGTGACTTTAAAGACCATAGTGTGTGATTCGCATTACAGATGATATTAACATTAAGACAATAATGATACATTTGAACAAGAACAATATTCAGTCTATAATCTGCCATGTTTTTGTTGGGTTCCGACCCAACACTGTGTCCAAGTACTGCTGTACAAAGGAAATAGTCTAAGGGAGTATTCCAAGGTACATCGCAATAAAGTTTTTTAGGTTTGATCGAGTGACCAAAATAAACCCGAGCCTGTCGGGAGAAGACTGAAGAAAAAATCTTCTCAGGGAGTTTGCACCTATCTTTCTCTCAGGATTTATCATATTATTTATTTGTTAATGGTGTAACCTTGCATTTGACTGCCAGGCGATGTGCAAATTACCTCATCGAAGCCTCTCAAACTTTCTCACTCTTTCCGGGCAGTTCGACGGTGGTGACTTCCTGTTACTTCTTGTTTTCATCAATTGTACCTGACTCTATTATTTCCAGGCCCTGTAACATAAGTACATTCGTTTTTCAATCACTTTATGAGGTAAATGGTCAACACTGGAATGACTGTAACTGATGCATATCATCACTCACACCAGCTCCATTACTATAACACGAGTAATTACATGTTTTGACCATGAGGATGCGCCAGGCATTGGAAAATCGGGCTGTAGCGAGAGACAGAGCTTGTGTACACTGCTGCCCGCGAAGCAACAAAACCATAAACATCCTGGCATCTGGCTCGTGTTCCCACCATAAGCCACGGTCAAATTCAATTACCAAGTCCACATTCTCTGAGCGATGTTGAAGGGCTCTTGATAGAGTGCTATGCATAAAACCCTGATTAGGGATTGAGCATAGATGTGATGATTACGGCAAGACCATTGAGAAACACCCCAGCATCATAAATTAAAACCACAACGGTCCTCCAGATTTCAAACTCTGTTAATTAAGGAAAAAAAGTGTATAAAACGCATTTAACAACATGGGAATTAGTGTAATGGTGAGAATTATAGCTTGTTGGTGTATGCGGGGAGTTTTAAGGCTGTATTTACTTTTTCTGCAACACACACAGACACGAGCAGGCAACATGAACTCCATAAACAATTTGTATAACTTACAAACGCACACATAAACTTTGTTTTATCTTTTTTTTCCAATACACTATTGGTCCTTAATGAAAATCCATTTAACCACGTTAACCACCAAGTAGACTTCAACCACAAAAGTCCCATACACACACACACACACAAGCAGATCTCATAATGAGATTTATTCATTACACAATGAGACACGTGCTGCAACAGGCCAACGCTGCAGGTTCCTTCAGGAAAAGAAAAGCTTATTGTAAATTCACATAAAGCCCGAATTCATTCTCAGCACACAGCGTACCATCATTTCAAAGGGTCAAAGTTAGGTTGCATTTATCCTAAACTAAGTTTGCACCTCCCATTGACTGTGATGTAATTTGAATCACAGAGCGAAGGATAACTGATGGTGAAGAAGTGGTTTTGTCACACTTTAAGCATATGAACGAAAGAAATATTAAGTCCAGATTCTCAACCTGTGCAACAAGTTAGTCAAATTTCCACTGTGCTTATTTTTTTAAACAATGTAAAATATTAGAAAGTAACGCTAGAAGCACAAAGGTGATAACTTCAGCATCTCACCACACAAATGGAGCAGAGACATGCCATTTCTGGCAACAATCTTTGCCTTTATTTGGTAATAAATGCTGCAACTTTGCAAATGGGTTACAGATTATTTTGGTATTGTGCAATCGACAGACCATGTTGTCGTCCGGATCCTTTCAAGCCTTAAATTATACTTTCAGAAGAGCGCTTTAGTTTATATCTTCTATTTTTAGCCATTTTTATTGCATGATTTGATGGGTTGTTGTTGGGCTGATTCCGATTGTTTTTCCTGTCGCGCCACCGGCAGGTATAACCTTTCACCTTTGCTGAGGTATGTCTCAATATCTTACGGTTTGGCACGAAACAGTGTACAGACATTCAAATAAAAGCAACACTATTCTAATTAGCTATGTCCGATTCTCACAAACCGGAGAAAGAGACACTGCCTCGACTCTGCCGGTTGGTCAAGTGAGTGGTGGGAACTTGGACTCATCTATTCCTCGATGTTTTGCTGACATGATGTAACCTGTTGCCCTCAGTTAATGATGACCTGCACTGTGGCAAATGAGAGGGATATACAGTCCTTGCTGATCTCTACCAATACTCTCCAGCCTTTAACTTTAAGGTGCCATGTAGAGCTTTCTGTAAGAGACACTATGGGTTGTTTTCCTCAAGACTGTGGTCGTTCAGATTGAAGAGCTGCAGCTGGAGCGTTGGAAATCTCTTCAAACAACAAAATATCTGAGTGCAATCACTCGGTTTGAACACAAGCAGAGAAAATCTGACCTCAAGCAGAGGCCATTTGAGTTGAGTGCATGGTTTGGAGTGAAAGCATTACTAAATCTTAACGTGAAATCAACAAGTCCTGATCTCAAACTGAAACACAACCTTCTTGGATAAAGATCGGGGAAAAAATCCCCATAGACCTGCATTGTCTCTGCAGGTTGGTCAAGTGAGTGCATCGTGGCAACTTTTGTGTTATCAAGTGGACCACACCCGTGTTTCGCTGTCTGGCCCCACAGCACCTCCAGAGAACTCAGCAGTGATTCCCAGCATCCCCTCATCCCTTAGAAGCTATCCACTCACTTTATAGTCCAGATGGAGGCTTTTCTCTTCATCCAGAGCGACTGAATGTTCTCTTTAGCTGCTCTAGATCCCGTTGCGCGCCCTGCTTCGCCCCGCCCCTGAAATGAAGAGTCCTGTGTTTTGCGTTTGACCGCCAGAGGTCGCCGAGCAATACAATGGAGCGATGGGTCGTAGTTAAATCGTAACACACAGTTGTTTTGTTAACAAACAGCTGCTTATTACCTCCAGACTTAAGCTGTCTCTGGTTCATATTTGATTGTCCAAATAGCTGCATTGCTGGATGACATTGCGCTGAGCTGCAGCAGAAGTCAAGCCAGGATCAAGTTTTCTTTTCTTTTCTTTTCAGTTTTTTATGGGTGGCCTCCTCTATGACAATGCAGTTATCTCAGTGAAATGAATGAGGAGGCTACAATTTTGACGCAGTGCTATTGTGGGTCTGAAGGAGCCCTTACAACATTTGAATAGTACGCTGCGAGCTGCTGCGGCACTAATTCAAGATAGAGTGATGGTGAGTGGATGCCTGATGGGTTACTTATATGAGGGCTACCACTGTGCAGCTCATATCAGATTAAATCAGGAATGGTATTAGCATGCAAATTGAAAAAAGGGGCAGTATTTCCTTTGGATTAACTGCCACCGCCTGTGACAATGGAGAAGTGCTACACTACAGACCTTATCACACAGCCATGTGAAATACTGTAGCTGTGTGAGTACATGCCCTAGGGTGTCCTGGGGAAGCTCTCCACTGGTTTAGCCATAGAAGTCATTAAAATGTGTTGTTAGTCACAATTTAAAATAGATTCACGTACAAGCGTCACTCTGACACAGCAGAATTCATCTGGGTGGGTTAATGCGTGACACACACAGACACACACACACACACACACACACAGAAAAGCATGCAGACAGCTCTTAAAGAAATAGGAAAGTTCTTTGTCAGAGATAGAAAAGAATTAAGATTTTTGGTTTGACTTCATCTCACTTTATTTCTCCCTCTTCCTGCTGTACATGATCTATCAAAACAAAAGTGTTACTATAATATACACGTGAAAAAATTGCAGAAAATACATGAAGCAACAAGAAGTAGGATCCAAAACTACCTTTATCCCTGCTTTTGATTTGTATTAACGATAAGCGACAGTCATAAATTCCAATTAGGAAATGGATAACTGATTTTGCATATATCAGAAATTGCTATAAACCTCAAATGTCTTCTGTTTTTTATGATTCAGACCTCAACAACACATAAAGCTGACTCGTTCCGTTTGATGTGGCCGCTCGTGGAATCGTCCCGTCAGTTTTCATATGAGTGGAGCTCTCTGCATGGTTCTCATCACTTCTCGGCTCTCCAGCTCCTTCATGTCGGCTCAGGGGATATTTGCGGTAGCGCTGAAATCAGCAAACAAGTATGTGTTTGCGATCTGGGAATACGTGAGCTGTGGGCCTTCAGATTGGAGCGGTGACATGCCCCTGCCCGGCCATCAAGGTGCAACCCGGTTGACGTCTTATATGTACTGGTTAGCCATCTGCCTTTGAAGCAGCTATTTCCAAAGTAGTATTAACCACCACTGCAGCCTTACAAGAAAAGAAAAAAAAAAAGCTCAATCACTCGGGTTTTAGAGACATTTAAAATTGAGTAATTGAAAACACTTGTCTGTGTGAACGGATGTGGGCACCCCTCCAAAATGTATTCCTGAGATGCCTGGGCTGGAGACAGATCCAGATGGGTCTGAACTGAAACCAGATGGCTGGGTGAAGGGAACATAGGCTAGGTACTACTGCATGCTGCATTCAGACAGACTCCTTCCAAAGTACAAGGGCTCTGTGAGCGTGGGCGTGTGTGTATTTGAGGCGTTATTGCACAAATGCAAGTGTGTGCTTGGATGTCGGAATGTAAAGAATGACAGTAATTATCTGAAATCCATGAGACTTAGGTTAAACTTTAACTTGATGGAATAATCGCCTTATTCACAATATAGACAATATACCTGGACTAGACCTACCGACCCGTACTGTACATGTAGCTGAAAGCTTTAATACGCATGAAAATGTAGTGATTATGTTCTTTCAAAAGTTTGGCATTTAAACATTTGCCCGACCCACAAATATAACATGTTTGACTGGAGAGCCATGACATTAGATTTAAAAGGTCTGACACGTCTGATAAATCATTCAGGAAGTTGCAAATCTCAAACTGTGAATTTCCTATTTCACTGGCACATTCCACACGTCACTTTCCCGTGTCGAGCGCTGCGATACAAGTTTCCTTAGATTTTATGATGATGAAGTCAGTATATATGACAGTGTCATTCATATTTATCTGTGGTGGATGTTGCTCAAGCAAACTACAAAGTATGTTATATTTATAGTGCCTTGAAATCCCCCATGCTGCCATGGGAAACAGTAACTGCACACACCTGTGCACCAGAGGATATAAAAAAGACTCGACCAGATGACAGGTGTTTCAAACAGCTACGGCGAAGCAACACTGCAGGAGCGATGATGAAGCTCTATGACGTCAGCGATTCACAGAGCTCTGCCCTCAGGGAAATAGTGTGGGTCTGATAAATACATGTATTTCAAATGCAGTGTCAACAGAATGCCTCACGCAAGTAGAAAATACTTATTTCCACAATTTTACTTCAAAAGCATTCCCATTAGAAATGTTTCCAATCAGACTTGCCACAGAAAACAGGAAAAACAGCCAAACACACACACACAACAACAACAACAAAAACTTGTTCTGCCTTTTTGCTCCAGATCTGAGAAATAAGTTGTGTCAGAAGTCGTGCGGGAGGTAAAAGTGTTGTTCAGCTGTACAGAACCCTAGCGGCTGAGATTCAGTATCTTCCTCAAGGACACCTCAGCCGCACGGATGTTTGTATGTGACCACATGAGACTTGCTGAGGTCAATTCTGGATAAGGAGACTCAGAAGGACCAAAAATTTATTCAATTACGAAACGCAGTGGACAATATTTTGAGTGTTTTGGAGTTGATGTTACATTTTGACACTCTTAACTCAAACTTCAACATGACGCCACGTGTCCACATTCAGTTTGTCATTGTGATTTAATGTCAAGAATGCAGTGCTTCCACACATACTCTAACTTTTCCCATTTAGTCCCTGTACTGGACCAGGAGACAAGGTGGTCGACCTTTTAACATCCACTATTACAGCATTTGAAGACAGTTTTAGGTGTAGGGTTGATACACTCACACTATGTAACATATATAGAAAGACATTTTAATGAGGATGGTTCCTCCACAGTCTCCCATCTGTATCATCCGAACATGATCTTGTATATGTTGTATGTGCTAGTACACCTTCTCTATTCCCACTTGTTTTGCAGAGCAGTGAATACGTGACAACTTTTGCAGCAACAGACTTTATCAATGCAATGTTTTGGTCCTAATGTTTCGTGCTGCAGAGCTGCAGCATGTTTTCATTCCAGCCACCAGATGTATAGCACTGCTATGCTACTCATTCTGGACACACATTCAGGAATGCTGGTCCCCTGAGCTTTTGCATTGTGTTCGAGTCATGCAGACATCTGTTAGTGGGAAAACACCATCCATTCAGATACTACGCAGGACCAAATGAATTTAACACCCTCAGGACAATAAGCCCCACCACATTTAGACCTTCTCGTCTGGTGATGGGAATGACATTTTGTTATTTTTGTCAGTTATGATCATGTGTTCTTAAAAAAGGAATACACATAAGGTTTCCTACAAATACCACTTAAACTTCACATCTATAAATATCACTGACAATAGTGAATGGGTTGAGCTGCGCAGTGCCCACAGGAAACTAATCTCAATCTAATTGTTCTCATCATAGTGTTTCAATAGACTTTAAATCCATTTTCTCTGCATCCTGATAGCTTTATAGGAGGATGTTTTATAGGAGGATGTCTATTTAGTCCAGATTTTTAACAGTGTGTCTCTTTAACACACTCTTTTTTTTGGGGGGGGGGGGGGGTCTCTCTCTGGTTATTTCATGCTTCTCCATATACTTCCTCCTCTTGCAAAACATGTCCCTTAATATTGAAGTGTTATTCTCCTGTGAACGCTAGAAAGCAAAACGCATTATCCCCAGACCAAACATCACATATGAAGACAAACACACACTCACACACACACACACACACACACACACACACACACACACACACACACACACATCCAAATCTAAATGTAGGTGCAAACACACCGTTGACATGTGAGTAACCTGGACGTCATAACAGTCCTGCAGGGCGTCTTGTCTTCTCCGTTTCCTCTCGAATTTCACAAATCCTAATCTTTACTCTCCGTCCCTCCCACACACCAGAGACAGCAGACTGTTTGGAGGTGTTACTTCACTGTAATAGCTCATGTAAATCCGAAGCATCTGACTGAAGTCCCTCTGGTGGACGCAGGTAGACTTGCACTGTCCTTCAGGTGAGACCTTGGGAGTGTTTTTACGCAACTCATTAAATAAACTCGTTAAAACAAAGGTTCGCCGCAGACATTCGCAATATTTGTGATTCATTTGCTTGCGCGTGATAAAAGATGACTCTCCCATTTATTACTCTAATTTAAAATCTCTCGCTCATAATGAGCAATCTCGTAATCTTATAATTACAGAGGACGCTGCTGTCAGGCAAACAGCAATAAGCTCGGGGGGGGGGGGGCTTCAACTTCGATACAAAGTGACTTCTATCAGAGGATCAGTTCAACCACCTCAATGTAAATGAATGCAAAAACGCGCATGCTGCAGCAGGCCGCTCTGACTGTATGTTTCTTCTCTGTAGCAGATTTGTCCTTTGCCTGAACCCTGGCCTCTGCGTTGTCTGTTGTATTTCTGAAAACAAGGTGAAGCACCTTCTTCTACCTGACAAAGGAATTAATTATCCTTCCCCCCCGAAGAGGACGCTCAAGTGGTATTCTCAAATGTGTTTGTGGTATGGCTCCGCTCCAGCATGGGAGAGTCTGCAGTGATGTGCTAACAAGGATGAGACCGACTTCCAAAACTCATGAATAAACTCTCAGTCTCACGTCTTTGGTTTCAGCAGCGAACCCCCCCCCCCCGCCCCCCCCCTCCTCTCCCTCCCCCTCCCCTTCCCATTTTAGTGAGAAAAACCCCACACACATACACCGGGAAGCGATAAATGCAAGAGCAGCAATATATTCATGGATACCATGAATATGAGCTCAGAATCTGCCTCGGATCTCACACACTGTTCACATTGTTGTTGTCTCCAGGTGTTTTAGGAGTGCTGACATAACCATTAAGCAAGCACGTTGGTCTTTGACATCCTGTTTTCCACACCTAATCTGCAGGGAGGGGAGCCAGCCATCACTCTGGAGACTCCTTCACCGCAACAGAAAGAGATGGAAGAGGACAGTTCAACTTCCTTTTTGAAATGAGACGAGAGAAAGTAAATAGTGCCATCAAATTATAACCTTCAAGCAATCGAGTAAGTTCAATCAGACACTTTAGTTTTCTGGTCTCTTGAAAGAGTCGTAAGTGACCAGGCTTAGTTTTAACCGTCCGAAAATTGTCAAATCTCATTCGACTAGTGTGCAGCTAATGTCTGTTTTAGACTACCATGCTGATAATGACAAGAGATATTGGCTCATCCATTAGGATGTTACTTTCATATCATCTTTCCATTATAAAGTCCATTGGGGCCACTGGCAGGGGCCCATGTTTGGATTCCGCAGCAGACGTAAGCGGCCAACAGCTGGAAATTGTGCCCGACTCCTGACAGCGCTGTCGGAGAAATTAGGGTTATGGCACAACGACGGTCCACAGACAATCAGAACTCAGAGGAAAGGGCCTCTCTGCTCTCTGAGACACCACAGGAGCAGAAAAGTGATCTAACAGAGCTCGACGTCAAAATATAGATCAACGTTTCTTTGGTGCACAGTGGCTCCTCCTGAAGACAAAGGTTTTCAGGTTAATCTAAGGGAATTTATTTCAGTTGAAAAATAATCTTCTGCACCAAAAGAGTCTTCGCCACATTTCGTTTAACTCCCCTCTGTGATTATGAGGAAGAATCAGCTCCATCGTGCCTGATTCTGTCTGTAATGGGTGAGCATGGCGCTGGGTGAAGAGGCGTGAGGCGTCCATGATAAATGATAGTTTTAAATCCCACACATCATCCGCTGTGCACCCGGCACGTGCAGCTGTTAGTGGACTCTGAGCCAACATTTTTCCGTCTAATAAAGAAGAATAGAGAATCGGGTCAGCAACAGTCATCATCCGCACTTTAAGTCAACATCGCAGGGAGTTTATCTCCACGTGAGGCAGATTCCATGAGCTAAACCATGGAGTCATCAGTGGGCACGGTTCAGGAAAATGCCAGTGATAATAAACGACCTGACATTTGAATATTCTGGGTTGATATTTAGGCAAGGGCATTTAAGTGTGTGCGGCAGTAAGCGTCGCATTTGACTAAAACACTGCTCGGTTAAATACTCTGTCATACTTTGATCTAAAGAAATCTAAATGTGCACGCAACAGGTTTTGAGAATATAAGATTATTAGAAATGGTCACCTTTTGTGGTATTAAGTTTGATTGGGCTTTTGTGGCTAAGGAGGTAGAGAGGGTTGTCCACGAACCAGATGGTCGCTGGTCCAGTCCCAGGCTCCTCCATATTCGGCAGAGTCAAGCCGACAGGGTATGAATGGTGTTATTAGATGTGCGGAGGTGTATTGAATGGTTGATAAGACTGAAGAACAATACATAAATACTCTACATTTATCTATCTGATTCCAACAAATCATTCTTTGTAAAATAATAAACAATGGAAATATATGATCAATATATTCATGATATAAATATTGATCCTGTTCAACATAAGGAATTGTGCGTTTATGGATTGTAGTTTACAAAAATCTAAAACATTTGTGTTGGATATTTCACTTGATTTAATAAAAGTCTGATGTTGTGATCTTTTGTCAGTGCCATTTCTAAACTACTAATTTTGACGGCTTTTCTTTTTGAAATGTAGCATTTTAAATGACGTTGTAAATATCACATTCTACAGTACTTAAATACATTATACACTAGTAAACTGTTAATGGGGATTACGATAGGAACTCTAAAATAAAAGTTTGGCAAACCAGCCAGCTGACAGTATTGAACTGTAAAGCTATACTGCACAGCACTGTAATGTTTTTCACTGTGATAAACTGATGTGGATTACAGTATAGGTACACTGTAGAATAACAGTGTCATGCTGGTAACTGTAGCTGCCAGTGATTTAGGGAATAAAGAAAATAAAATCCCTCTTCAGTTCAACAACATGAAAACATATCGACAGCCGTAAACCACGTTATGTATCAGTACAACGCTTTATTCCAGGTCCCATGAATGAGCTGATCACTTCATGATCTATGATTAAATCAAAGATGTGACGCCTCGTGGCTCTGGTGAGCTCCAGGTGAAGCCGTATCGTGGGAGTAATAGAAATGTCCACTATAAGAAACATCTGTTTGGTTGCCTATAAGAAATCCCAACCTTGAGGTGTTCAGAGCTGGAGCCTCTACAGTGTTAACCGATTCGATCAATTAGTATAGTGGAGGGAGCAGGAGCACGGTCCTGGATGCTGCGCTCTGATTGGTCCAAACGCCACTGGTAACGCGCAGCGCTCCCATATAAACCCCGCTCAGACCTGACATCGGCATCTGTCAAAGGGATAGTGAGGAGTCCGCTGTGCACACGTTCCGCTGGTAGCCTGTACTTGTGCCACATACTGTTACTCTGCTCGCGTTTGGAGTCTCGTTCCCTTCATTAATCCCACGCTGAGCAGGAGGCGTCCCTTTGCATTCAGTTGTGTGATGATCTGTGTTGAGAGGAGGACGATGCCTCTGAGGACCGGACTTTTCCTCCTGATGGTGCTGAACGCATCCGCTTACGAACTGGATCAGAACGAGTCTTACTCGCCCAGGAGAGCACGCTTCTCTGCCAACAGCCCTTGTAAGTATCACGCTGCTCCTATCTGCATACATCTCAGAGGGCGCACAGCTTTTACGCACCATTAAGGCAACGCACAGCAGCAAACACTCTTTTATTTCCTCTCTTGTTTTATTGTTGGCCTATGCAGCCTGTTCCTGTCTAAATGAGGGGATTGATTTTGAGAGAAATCAGCTGGATTGAGGCTGTAGGTTTTTATTTTGCCGGTGTCCTGCCGGCAACAGATGAGCATGGAGCCTGGCGCTGGCACCTGAGAGTGCAGGCTGTGTCATGCTGTCTCTGTGGCTTTGGCTGCTGCATTGGTCCAACTATTCAGCATTAGAGTGGACTTGCGGTGGTTACAATGCATGAAACACAAGTCCTCCTGTGTATTCAAGTCAGAAATAAAAGAAGGCGGGTACACCTTTTGTAGATTTTCTCAAGCATGCCTCAGGAAAAGCCACAGACCCTCTGGGGCTGTGGCTGAAAATCCCTCTTAAAAACCATCAGAAAATGACACAGCAAAGCACGAATGTGCCCGGCTTCATTCAAATGTTCACTTTTCTCCCTCAACACAAAAGCTACAGCCCCAGTATCAGGGAGGCTGGTTCCCTCCTGCAGGAAGTGCTTCATCATCATAAGATGTGCAGCTCCCTTCTCTCTGTATTTTTGGGAGCGACCTCTGGTCCCTGATGGCAGACCCACTTTATCTGAGTGCGCAGGTCAAAATAGGGGCCCCAGATTCAAAGTCTGCAAGCAGGTTCAGGATCCTCAGTGACATCTCCTAATACTTACTACCAATGACCTGAGTCAGGCCGCCCGCCATCTCACTGGAGGAGAACTCTCACTGATTTACAGAAAAGGTTTTATAGCCACACATTGTTGTAACCTTGTCATTTCAGCCGCGTGCTTCTTATGGTCGAGATGGTTTTTTGGTGAATGGACGGAACGACTGAATGCTGCATGTTGTTTTACAGCTTTGACAAATCTGAGGATCAGGGTTACTAGTGGGTTAATAAGCCAAATAACTCTGACAGTCATGTGATGAACATGGCAGCATTTTCACAGTGTGTGTGTTTCATTACGTTAATGTGCATGGGATCAGTTGTGGATGTGCATATGGACTGTGACACCTGCTCTGTTAATGGTTCCGAATATTAAAGCGGTTTGGAACCAGGCTCTTTAAATTCAGCTCGACAATTACGGCCTGTGTAAAATAATTGAAAACAGAGTCTTGTGGGACAGAGTGTTCGTATGTGTGTGTGCCAGCGGTACAAGTACGTTTATGTGTGTCTGCAGGCACGCCAACAATTTTCAGGAAACTCTGTGGTATTTCTGGTGTTGTTCGTCCAAGCTCTGCTGAAAAGACCCAAACAGTAGAATATAGGTGTCTGCCAAGAGAAAAGTCCACCAGCGCCAAACAGTGTCTGAGAGCCTCTGAGTTGTAAGGTGTCCAATCCGCGGTCGAGACACAGTTTGACCCAGAGTGAATGTACAGTATGGCTTTTGTGAATCACCAAAGTATGAAAGTTCTCTTTTGTTTGTCGCATACTTTGGCCCGAACCCCGGCAACCCCTTGTGTAATGAGCTCAGTGAGTGTGCAGCGATTCCCAGTGAACCCAACTGTTGGCCCCCCCCGCTGACGGTCCATTCTCTGTGCCCACAGCAGATGTGGCACGCTGTCTCAACAGTGCCCTCCAAGTCGGCTGCGGAGCCTTCGCCTGCCTGGAGAACTCAACTTGTGACACAGATGGCATGCATGACATCTGCAGGTCCTTCTTATACAGTGCTGCTAAATTTGACACTCAGGTACACACTTCAATTCATTATGCGCCATGACATGTTATGTATTTACATGCACATGAGCACTGTAGTAGTATAAGGGTGCTGCTGGCAGACAAAAGAACGTGTGAAGCACTGCGGTTCTTTCTCTCTTTTTTTTTTCAGGGTAAAGCATTTGTGAAGGAGAGCCTTAAGTGCATTGCCAATGGCATCACCTCGAAGGCATTCCCCACCATCCGCCGCTGCTCCACCTTCCAAAGAATGATATCTGAGGTCCAAGAGGAATGTTACAGCAAGCTGGATATCTGCACTGTGGCCCGATCGAATCCAGATGCTATTGGTGAAGTGGCACAGCTGCCAAGTCACTTCCCCAATAGGTGAGCCCCCCCCCCCCCCCCCCGCGCACTGGACATACAAGTTGATTCAAGTTATCAAGTTAATAAAAAGACACAAGTACCCAAAATGCTGCTCGTAGTGTCTTGAGTTCATGTAGCGTGTCAGATGTCTATGTTTCTACTGATGTTTAGCTTCCTCATCTGCTCCATGCAGTCATTCATACAATGCAAGAACATGAAACAGGAATATCAAGTTTAGACGGTTTGGCTCCTATTTTTGTGGCATTACATGTAGGATTAGGGTTTGGGTGTGGATAGGGTGGGGGAGCACGAGGCTTAAAAGGGACTGCAGCCGGGATGGTCACTCCCATATGGATTTCAACAGACTTTACAGCACATGTGCAGATATATAGAAAGGTTATGTGAGCATTTGACAGCACAACAAGAAAACATTGCAGGTTTCTGTCCCTTTAAAACAACTCCTTGTGTGGTGCTTAATGTCATTTTAGGTTTTACGGTAAGCTGCTTCAAAGCCTGATGGACTGCGACGAGGACACGGTGGACCGCGTCCGAACCAGCATGGTGTCGCGGCTGGGCCCAGAGATGACCATGCTTATTCAGCTGCTGCAGAGCAAGCCCTGCCCATCCACTGCTGTGGCTGCAGCTGCCGCCATCCCAACTGGAGTGGAGGGCCGTGGGAGCTGGCGCTGGTCCATGGGTCCCCATATGTACAAGATCCAGCCTAATCTGCGAAACAGAGACTCTGCCAGTCATTTTGGCAAAAAGCGCTCCGCCAGTGACAGCTCCTAACTTCCGCTCAGTCTCAAAAGAAAAAAAGAAAAAAAACCTCTCACACCCCTCGATACATCACGAAAGCTCCTCTGTTCCCTAGGGGTGATAAGAATCCATTCCTCCGCTAGACTGGTTACAGAAATATGCCCCTCTAGGGAAAGCTGGAATGCCCCATAGAGTTGATATCAGAGTTTGATTGTTGTTATATTGTAAATCCTAGGCTTGAGAGAACCCCCCCCCCCCCCCCCTTCCATCGACTGTTTCCAAACATGTCCGCTCACATTTAGTGTTGAACATGTAGCTGTTGCTTCTGTGCAACGTGGTCCTGTTCGATCCTTTTCACCTTCTCCAGCTGAGATGAATCCTAATGACGTCGTTTGATGCCAAGCAAAAAAAAAAAAGAGGAAAAAAAAAAGAAGCAGCCATGATGGCTGACGCCTCTAGAGCACAAAAACGATCTCATAATCCTGACATGTCTTCATGAATTGAAATAAGTAGTTGGATTATTTTTAGTTTCTTGATAGGAAAGGGAAATCATTGGTAGATGTGTCTAATATTGCTGCAATGAGACCAGTCAAATAATTGTGAGCGTGAGATGTGGAAATGAGTTTCATATCTATTTTCTGACATTAACACCAACAGTTAAATGTACTGTATACTGAGTTTACTGAGACAGCCATAGCACGCCCTCTAAAAGAGAGTGCTCACACGGAGTGAGGTCTGTAGAGGTTCTATCTTAACCTTTGAGAGGTTACCTTAAACTGACCAAAAAACTTCAAACTGCCCTGAACGCTATTCATGAAATACCAAAATAGTGTATAGCTATAGCACTTATAATTTGTTTTGTTATTCCGTTTTTTTCTTTTCCGATGGCAGGTGTAGTCATGTGTTTCAAATCATCATCCTGCACGTCCTGCACAAGGAGTGCCGGGTCATGGCCGGATCTGTCGATCAGGAAATCAAAAAAGATCCATTTTTGCATATCTTGCAGCCAGACACTTGTAACGCATAAGACTGTTGAGCTCTACAGTACATGTGGGAGCATGTTTAGTGGAATCTGTGTCCATGTTCTTAGCGGAGAGTGAAGCAGTGGTGTGTGCGCAGTGGCTGATTAGCACGTTCACCGCTGAGACTGAGAGCGGCCATCTTCTCGTGCGGATGAGCGTCCCTCTCTGAGGTGAATCATGTGACATGCACACTGGCTTCCGGCGATAGAGAGTGACTATTTAAAAAAAAAAAAAAAGCCTTGTTTGGAATAATATTTATTTTCCTACTTTATTATTTAATGTTTTTATTTGTATTTGAATGCATTCATGTAGTTTTGATTAGTTTACAGATTTTAAACAAGCAGTTCTCTCATGTCTCCTATTTGAACGTGAGCTCTACACCAAAAAAAGAAAAGAAGCTGAGCTGACACTCTGGGGGACTGAATGAGGCCCATGTCATGACTCTGTGCTGGACATAGGGGAACAAGGTTGGTCATTCAAGTCAGCTGATCTACTTTGTGGGTGTCACAAGGGACCACGACAAGAATTACAGCGTCATTTTGACACACTTTCTGGTTTGATAATAAGGATGCAGCTGCTAGACGTAATGAGGTTTGTGCACATCACGGAGGATTGGGCAGGTTTGAGGCGACACCAGCATAAAGTGACCTTGTGATGTTTGTGATGGTTCTGCACTCGTTTTTGGTGTGAAATTCATTTTCCTTATGACGGTTGGTGGCGTGCTGACAAATTCTAACCACGCGGATCCAAAAATATTCATCTTCACTTTCTGATTGGGTGTTTTTCTACACATTAACCGCTTGACCAGGAAATAATTCATGGATCACGATTAATCAAATCAGGCACACTCAGAGGACTGATATCTATGAGTGTTTGATCTTCATCAGGGCTGTGTTGGTTTGGTTTGATCAAATTTGAGATTGACTGGCAAAATTGGTAAACATCTTCAGAGATCTTCCTATTCATATTTAGATTTTGCCGAATCCTGATCAGGCTAGAAAAGGCTGTGACCTTCCTTTTCTGAATGATCAGCGCACGCTTCAAACCTGCAGGAAGAGTGCAGAGCCTCGGTCACTGAGAAGTGTCTTCATGCTGGTGTTTGCTTTATCTCAACCTGGTGGACAGATGGGTGTTTGGTAACAGATACTTTCAGTTGATAAATTGATGGCGTACATTTCTGTTTTGCAGTAAATTGCAAATCTTTGTGCACAGTGAAAATGCAATATAGAGATTAACTTTCACTTCAGTTCAGTTCACTATCAAGCATCAGAAAAATTCCCTTTGCAAACTGGCCATCTTACAGTTTGCTTTATAACAACATTTTAAAGTATTATTGAGCAAATTATTATTTCCAATACAGCTTTTATCTTGACTTCATGAAAATAACTGAATCAGGTCCTGTATATGGGGAAAAAAAGTGAATCTCTATATTGTTATATTATTTCATATTGGATTGATGATGGGAGTGAAGCACAAACCAGAAAAGGAGATCTTTCATTTGTTTGTGTCAATTTAACAGCTATCTTTAAGATTTCCAAACTATGCAATAATCTCGAACACAGCGGATTCACAGCAACACATAAATTGACCTTTATTTCATTCAGTGCCAGCTGATGCTGCGTGAGTAAAGCAGCAGCAACACGTCCTGCACGCACAGTGTGCAGACGTCGCTCCGCTGCATCGCTCTCTGTTCCTGTGGATTTTTAGTTTTTTTGTATTTTTTAAAGTTGTGTTTGCTTTTGTTCTGTGAATCTGATCATTTTTTGTTTCTTTTGTGTCATTTGGTGCGAAAGGCAGTTGTGAAGGAATCACTTTGGGAAGAGCTATAGTCACACTGTAGTATATCCTAGCTTACTATTTTTATGTTTAATATGCACTTAACCACTATAAAGGGCATTGAAACATTCTGCACACGTGCAACATGTTTTATTTAGCCGGTGAATGGAAAAGCAGTCAGAATGAGTTGCATCCTGAAGGGTCGGGGCTTCTTCATATACTAATGATACATATGTCTGTATCTCTGTTGTCCATGGGTAAATCCAAAACCCAGCAGCTGCTGCTAAACTCTTACATCCCTGTTTGATGCTGTCCAGATGCCCGTCCACTGTGGCCACACTCTGGCCCCGTCACAACACACAGTGAGCTCAGCACCGGCCGCTCGTTTGCATTTCGGCATTTTCTAAATGTCGATCCATGTCCTCATATTTATTTTCTACGAACATTCCTTGTGTCAAATATATTTGGCAAGGGCAAATTGACTGTTTCCTCACCGTCAAATGTAATGGTTATTTCAGAGAATGTACCTGTACACTGAATGTCTGCTTTGACTAGAACACGCCCAAGGTTAGGTGACCCATGAAGGCTATTGGTTAAAAAAAAAAAAAGTAATAAGGCTTTCGCTTTCTTTCTGTTTTTGGTTTTTCAAAATTCAACGACAGGGTGCTTAAGGTGGTACTGCAGTATTGTTCAAATGACCCATGGTGACTTTTGTGAAACTGTTTCTCCTGTCAACACCAGAGACTAAAGACTCCCTCACTTCTGGCACTTCATGGTACTCTTTTCCTCTCAAGACTTGAAATAGATTGATAAATGTTGTTGTGCTTAAAACAAAATTCAAAAAGCTTCAGTGACTAGTAAAGTTTATTTTGTATTCATATATATATAAATATATATAAATATATATAAGTGACAGTTATTTTACTATTGAATTCAAAAAGTTATCAAGGATTTGAGGAGATTTACTGAAGTTCAGATGCTATGTAACGCATGATTGACCCTTGTGAATCACTTGCACTTTAGAATATACCCATAGACATATATACCCATACTGTGTATATGTTTGGGTTTTTCCTCTGTACTGAAAAGTCATGAAAGATACAAATGCATCAAATGTGTGTCTTTTGCTGATCAGAAATAAAATATTTATCATATCTGGCATATGGTATCACATACGTTGCTTTGTTCTTCTTTCACTCATTTAGATCCGTCCTTTAAAGTCCTTCGATACTTTGTCATTCTTCTACGTCAGTTGTTCTAAACTACCTGATATATGTTATCAGATCAAATCATTATAATAATAATAAACTTTGTGTATGTATACATCACTTACATAGCACTGAAAAAGCTTTACAGACAATAGACAGAATAAAGCCATAAAATAAATGTCTAGTTAAAGCCATTCTATTAATCATTTTTAAAGAGTATATTGAGGTAGTTTGTCAGTCTGACAAAGGGTAGTGCCAGATGTATAGCCATTCATCCATAACCTACACCACTTAACCTATTGGGGGTTATGTGGGGAGCTGGAGCCAATCAGCTGACATTGGGTGAGAGGCAGGGTGTAACCTGGACAGGTCACCAGTCCAACAAGAGGTCACATTCACATCTACGGTCAGCTTAGAGTCTTCAATCAACCTTACAACAGTCTGCATGTATTTGGACGGTGGGAATATACCAGAGAAATCCTACACTTACATAGAGGGAACATAAAACTCCAGACAGAAAGACAGGGATTGGAACCAGTGACCGCACCATGCTGCCCCCAGCTGCAGAGCCCTGAGAGTGAAGGCCCTTCCTCCCTCTGTCTCGATAATGGGCATTATCAAAAAGCACATCTTTCCAATGCATCTGGGCCAAAAGGGGTCAAACTAAACCTACAAGTAGGTCCAGGAGGCTGTTATCACCCATTTATCTCATTGATCCAGTTTGTGGAGCCTAGAAGGCGAGACCAGCATCTTGAACATACCAGGTTATTAAGTCAGCCCCTATAGCCCATATGTACGGAACGCATGTTTCTTGATAACACCCATTAAAACAATAAATTATATTGGCCCTGACTTCATGACTTTAGTTCTTAGCAAACCCCACAGTGTGGTGTTTAATAAAAGCAGATGTAATTCGAGTAAAGTGTTTTTATTTCCCCTGCTGGTAAATAAACTTAAAGATGCATTTATGCTCTAACTCTTTGGTTCACTGCAATGGCAGCACAAACACAACCCGACTCCCCAAAATGAAATGTTTGAGAACATGCTCATAGGTCGCCTCAAAAACCACACAACACATAAAAATAGAAGTAGTAAACTGCCATGACCTGTTGAGCAAGACGTGGAGATTGTTCTCTGAAACCCTCATGCTGGATTTTCTGGTTTCGCTTTATCACCAGCCCCTTAAACCAGACCACAAAATCTACAATAAATGTGTCAACCATGACTCCACAAAATAGTATCCAGGGCTGTAACCATTTCTAATTTCCTCAGCAACATAAAAACTGGCAGCAGAGACACAGTCCTCGGTGCTGCCATCATACCAGACACTTGGCACCAGATTTTCTTTTCTTTTTTTTGGGAGAAATGCATCTGTTTCGGTTTCGGCTTCAATTCCACAACTCAATAAAAAAAAGCAGGATGGCAAGTTTGGATTATTCTCAACCAGATAATCAGCAACCAAAGAATACACTGAATGCAAAGTGCTATTACAGCCCTGATCATCGACCTTTGACCCAAGTTGATTGGGCACCAGCTACATTCCATTAGTGATTATTGATAACCATGTTCACCAAGAAGCTTATGTTTTCGTATCCATTGTTAGTCTGTTTGTTTTTTAGCAGGATTATACAAACACTACTGGATGGATTACCATGAAAACACCTAAAATGATGCAGTGGGAGTCAGGAAAGAACCCATTTCCCCGGTCGAGAGGACTGATATTTATGAGTGTGTGTGTAATTTGGTGCAGATCCAAATAAAAATACAGATCTAATGAATTTAAATATAGTTATATGAGGGGGGCATAATGAAAAATCAAGCCCAATGACTCAAGTTATCAGGGCAGTGTGTTATTCTTACTTTCCCTTTCATGTACGTATCCATTTAATAGGACTATAACACATATCCAATGCCAAGGTGTGTGTTGCAGTGAGAGTAACAAGTGTTATGTGGACTCGGGCTGACTGCTGTGACTGGCACACAGTTTGATTTACGTTCACATTTTGTCTCACAAAGAACCCGTTTCCCAAACAGGTCGTCCACAGCATCGACACCAGCTCCATTTCTGACCCAAGTCCACAGCAAAGGAGGTGATATCGGAGGTGATGTACCGACATGTCAGCAATCCTCATCCTCCTAGTCTGAGCTTCTCAAACCACGGTCGCTGTCTAGCCAGGCTTTATCTAAAAAGGTGAAGGTCAACACACTTTTCAAATCATCATATTTAACTGAGTGTCTATATGCCACGGACACGGAGGCCCTGGGTGTAGATTTTTCCCCCTTCCTCATGCACGATTGCCCAGTTGGCGACATTAATGGTTTTTTTAAAGCCCAAATTAGACTCTGTTGTAATATTAAATAAAAATCTACAATCCAATTTGTCTGACGGATGTTTCCGACATCCATTTCTTTGAGCTTTCTATTGTTGAACGACTGATTTAGACCTTCACTGTGTAGTGCACATGCTGAAAATGATAAAGCAGCTGCTCTATTGAGCACAAATCATCAGCACATCACACGGTTTACCACAGCCCCTCAGTGCTCTGTGTGTGTGACAAATCCTTCAGGACCTGCGAAGGAAGATGAAGGACGCGGCGAGCACCTCCTGGTGAAAATGAACTTTCTCAAACTTGGGCACAAACGAGCTGAAACTGCAGAGTGCCTGTTTGCTGTGAGAGCCTGAGGAAAAGAGGGGGCAGAACGCGGAAGGCTCCGTGGACGCTAATCTCAGTCAGAGGGAGATATAATTTCATGCCTATTTAGAGAAGAGTCCTGAAGGGCTTTCTCATCAGCCGGCTCTCCAGTCCCATGGATAGGTGATGCAGCAGCTCTGCACACTGATTCCATCATCCCCCTCTTTAAAGAGACATTCACTCTGCACTCATCAATGGATTTAACAGCAGCACGATGGGCAGAACGAGAGAGAGTTTTCCTCTGCACGGTCAGTGCAGGCATGTGTGAGTCTGTCTGCCTGGTTACATTGCTGCAGTTATGTAGTGGGCAGCTCTTAAAAAGCAATTAGGGTGGAATTACCGCTTTCAACACACAGAGGCATCTTGTTGCCAGGAAACATTTGAACAGATTTTCTGACCCTGCCTATTCACTTTGTTGCCTGTTGCTTGGACTGCTGCCGAGTGTATCACCACCCTGACAGTCACAACCAGGGCAATAATGAATAATGACGAAATTAGAATATCATTATGCAGATGCAATTCATACCATCTGCTTGTGTGTTTTGTTTTTTTATTCAGAGACAACGATATGATACAGTCTGCTTCTCAGCGAGGTTTTTACAAACCTTATGCATGTGCATGCTTGTAAAATGCATCTGTCTACATTGCAAACATAATTGCACACAATGTCACGTAAATATGAGATACAAATGCATGCAATTTAACCGTGGGGTGCACGATCTCCACGCACAAACACTCACCCTCCACTCAATGATCAGAAATGACTCTGAAGCGTCTGCCTACAATCTGCAGGCCAGCAAAAAAACCTCACCACTGTTTGTCACTGTTTTAACACTTGATCACATTCTGAGGGAGGAAAGCTACGTATCCATGGTGCATGCACAGTGTCAGCAATTTGACGGGACAAATGAACAATGCACTGTGGTTAGAGCGGTATATGGCAATTGCCTCTCCCCTCTCCCAGTGTGTTTTATATTCATTATGTCCTTCTCTTTCCCATGAAACTAGTGGCATATTCATCAGCAGTGTGGCAAATTAGATGTGCAGTGAAATGGAGTATGACTGAGAGCAGTGGAAGATTAGATCCACTCCAATCTCACCCTGCAATCACTATCCCTTCATTTCTATGGGGAAATACCCAAGGACGGGAAAGAAAATTAGATCAAATTTTTACTGAAGGAAGCGGCGGAGTGGCAGGGGGAAGAGATGAAACAAATGAGCGTTTTCCATTTCTGCCAGAGCATCTCCAGATTTGTCAGTTCTAAGTTCTGGATGTGCTGAATACAATTAACTAAACATTTACCCGGACTGCACAGCTGCATATAAACATATACGTGGACAGATGAATAGTGAGTTATAGGTTCACTGCATTTTGTCACCTGACATCTATCTTTTTTTCACAACACCATGCTATTTGTCCACCGAATGTGCACCACCTCAGCAATCAGACTGATTGAGCCAATTGAGCCTCATGTGCAGTCACTTTACAGCCGAAACGCACTCCAACTCTCAAATGTTGCTCGCTCTGGCAGCGCCCGGCTGTTTTAACAGCTCTCCAGCTCAACACTGAACTTTAAATAACAGCCAGGCAGGTTTCACCAGTGTGGAGGAAGCCCTGTTCCACACAGTGCTGTTACCTATGATTTCCTTTGTGCCAAATTCCACTTGCATTTCATGACTACATCTTTCTGTGACAGGACATGGAGGGACATACCATAAGACTGGGCCGTAGAAGAGAAACTCAAAGGATATCCAAGTTAAATCAAGTTAGTATACAAAGAACAGATTAAGGATTTATTGCTTTTGTCCACTTTCCTTTTCTGAGAATCTCCTCGTGTTTTAGAGACAATAAATTTGTTCAATGTGTCTTGTTAATTGGGACTTGAACTCTGTGAGACACTGAATGACAGGAAATTTATGACATTCTCTCTGTCGTTGATCCTCCAGCGTCGATGAAATCCTCCTCTTATTGGAGCTGGTGGATTTAAAACAGGGGGACAGAGACATCTAGTGGCTAAAAGCCAGTTGCACCGGTTCCTTCATACATGTAGCTAACAACTAGTAGACATACTTCAACTGGTCCAAATAAAATGACAAGTACTGCACACTTTAGGCAAATATTATATATGATGGATAACAGTCATATCTGTCATAGCAAAATGAAGTGGTTAGTCCAAATATGTAGTTTTAGTGAGTCAGAATTCATCTGCTGCATCTTCCTTGACAATAATTGTGTTCATCGAGATCATTTTTGGAAACAACCACTCAACATTTCTGTTATAGACGTCAGTGTGCTAAGTATAGCATAAAGAAACTGAAAACAAGGGTCAATGTTGTGTATAACACCAAAATCATCTTTAAATGTTTGTCACTTCTTTGAACAACATATCTCCCATAGCAAACCCAAATAAGCACAGTAGAAACAGTTCAGATGAGATGTTACCAGTTTGGCTCTGACTTGAAACGTGACTGGGAGGACCCTCTCTGAGGAGGCCTCTCTCTGCAGGGCCTTGATGGGAGGAGTTTGGTCTTCAGGTAGATTCACCTCACCTGGTCGAGCGGCACCATGTGAGCTGGTAACATTCGGCCAGTCTCTCTCCCAACGGCTTCCACTGTTTGGTTAGGGTTGTAATTTTATGTCTCCACTTAAATTTCCCCGTGGATGCTCTTTAAAGATTGTGTTTGTAGTGTATGACAGCTGAATTTGTCTGTTTGTATTGTGTTCATTGTTGTACCAATGTTTTGTTACCCCCTTGTCTCTTTTGTCCACAATAGATTATATCACAAAGAGACTTTTACTTGGTTCAATAAAGGATACATTTTTAGGATATATTCAGATGTGATCAAGCTTTACCAAATAGTACACACTCAGTTCCCTAAATTTTCAGTTCCCCTTTTTAACCAAGATCCATTAATTATTCCCTGGGAAATCTGTGAAAATGTAAAAAAAAAAAAAAAAGTCCTATTTGCAATATAGAAGAAGGTTATAAAGAAAAATCCTGGATCCTCCCCTTAGTCCATAGGGGAGAGCGGGGTAATGTGGGACATCGGGTGATGTGAAACACCCCCTGTATATAGGCAAGGAACACATTTGTGGTCATGTGACTATTATGTTTAAAAGCCCCTCCCATTCCCCCCTTGCCATTAAGGAGAAGTTGGTGAAGGTGCTGTGGAAAGTATGTTTTTTCACAAAAATGTGTTTTTTGCATGTAAAAGTAAATTTTCTTGCTTTGAACTTAATCAAGTTAATCAATATCACATAAATCATAATAATCATAAATGTGCTTAATTGACCAATCCCCATGATTCTGTTACTAGTCCGATATTAGTGGTTGTCAATCTAGCTGTCGGTATTGTAACTATTACAACATGTGTTGTTATGGTAGTTTTAAAGTGGAAAAAGTAAGTGGACCACTTACCCCAGCTACCCCGTAGCTGGGGTAAAGTGGGACACAAGACCACTTTATTTAAAACAATCATATTTTCACTGCCCTTTGTCCTGAAGACATTCTGATCATTTCCAATGCTAGAAAACATCCTGAATTAATGGGAAATGTGTACATTTTACTGATATATCATTTTAGCTCGCCTAGAGGGGAGCAAATGTAAAAAATGTCCCACATTACCCCGCTCTCCCCTATCGGCACCAAACTTTTATGAGTTCTCTCTCAGCTAATGTCCCGACCTGCACCAAATATCATTGATATTAGTTTTTTCGTTATCCCTGCCGACAATCAAACTAACCAAAAAGAAGACTGACTGGGGGAGAACACAATCTCCTTATAGGCAGAGGAAGTAACAATCAGTGATGTATGATTTAAGTCAGACAAAGTTTAGAAAAGTCAAAGCTGATACATGAATATGTGTCACTTATGTGCTCAGATGCTTATTAGAGTAGTTTGTTAGAGCTTAGCAGCCGGTGCAGGTGAGAATAAATAGATCATATTAAATACAGATAGTAAAATGTAAACATTGATCTCAATGGTTAAGAGTGATCGTGTGATAAAGTGATGACAGTTGTTTCATAGGAATCTTCAGTTGACATGTTTCAATGTCAGTGGGTGTCTACACAAACCACATTGCATATAGAGAATGTAACCCATATATTTCTGGGGGAGTCTATAATGTCACATAATGTTTCGTGTGTGTCCTCAGTTAATTGGCCAAAGGAAAAGCTGGGTAGAGTTTCACTCCTCTCTCTCTCCTCTTTCTGCTGCTATCAGCCTCCTATTTAGCTGTATGATGAATTAGGGGTATTTAGTGGTAAACTCTACTCAGCTGGCGTCTTATATTACAGAGAGGGGACGTATAGGAATCAGTGGGAAAGGCTTTGATTTGAAGGAGTGACAGAGAGTCAGAGAGAGCATTGCTCCGAGCCCTCGGAGAACACTGCCGCAGTGATTAAGTCATTTACTCATCAAACTGAACACCCTGAAATCCCTGAGGTGTCAAACAACTCACAGTTAACATGTGAGGCTTCTTTCCCCCTTTGCTTTTGAAGTTCAGGTTTCTTACCACTTTAGAAATCCGGAGTATTTCAGTTAGGTTTTAGGGTTTTGTTTATCCAGCAGCTGCAGGAAGTAGTACAGCAGAAACAGATACATAAAATACAGATGTTGAAGAACACACAAAACAAATGCAACAACAATCTAGCAGAGGCGAAAATTAATGAAAATACATTTACAACTTGAAGGCACTGTTTTGTATTCCAGTAAAATCATGAATTGAAAATAATCAAGAAAACATCATTGAGCATTTTTAAATGAAAGAGTATGAACCTAGTTTAACGCTTTAGTTATCTGATCTGAAATGAAGTGGCTTTACTCATTAACGCAAAAAAAAATCTTAGATCTCTGATGACTATAGGCTTTTTCTCTCTAATTTTCCATGAGCAAAGAATTCATTAAAAATCGTACTCTTAATTTTTAAGAAATAATCTAAATTGTTTCCATTAATGCCCACATTTATAGCTATGATGGGACTTAAGCGTCAATATAGGTCATAAAATGCATATGAGACCCTCCCTTATTGCAATACAGTTTGTAAATCCTTAGAAACGATTTTGCACTTACAAGGTAAAATTATATTAAAAATAAGTAAAATCATAATTTCAAGGGAATAAATTACTTTAACTTTTATTCCAACTGTTTAACATCTCTATTGCTCCTGAAATACTATTTTTAACTAATACAACTCCATAATAGTGTTAACAGACCAAGCAATACACAACTAATAAATGACTCATAATGATTTAATTCAACAATTAATTTGTTTACACTATGTACAAATAATCACTTTCTTTTTACATCAGATGTAGTCTTTATAGCTTGTTAGAAAATCCTTCTGAACTACATGTATGAGCTGGATGCAACGTGTTTTCATTATATTGTGCACTTTTGTCTTGTGAAAGATCTGAATGACCATAAAGGGAACCTTGGATCTTAATGTTGTGCTCTCTGACTCAGAAAATATATGTGTGAATTTAACTTAATGAATACAGTTATTTGAGGTGTAAACACCTGACCCTGAGCTTAACTTAAGACCTTAAACCTCTTTTAGGCCAAATCTGCAGCAGGTTGAAGTTAAACTCCAGACACAGAGACCCTGAATGGCATTGAGGGGATTTCTACAGGACACATGCATCTGGATTTATATAAACCACAGGTGACTTCTGAGGCATCAGCAGTGTCTCAAATCTGGCTTGAAATTTGAACAACAATTTAAAACCAGATCACAGGGTTCACCTACACAGATCATCTGTGTGGATGTTCACTGGCTGTTTTCCATTGTCTTCGGCTCCTTTCTGATTTTCTCTGACCTGCAGCAAACTACACAAATTGAACCGGAGAACAGCTTTTACTGACCTGCAGGTAACTTCTCAGGAGGGTGTATATCACTGGTTCAGTGAGGAAGATGGCAAATCAACAGTTAATTCGTAAGACTAACCAGCAGAGGAGTAATATACTTTTAGCATGATTGATCGATTCATTAATTAAAGATCTACGTTTTTTCGATATATTTCTGCCTTTGTCGGTTTCTGGAGGGTTGTTTACATATAGTCACTAAAGATAAATACTTTTCAGACTTACATTGTCTGTACTTGTACAATTTGTGATGATGACTGAATAACAAATCAGAGGAGAGACAGAAATCCTGATACACACAAACTTAGTGATCTTGAGTGTTAAAGTGTTTTTTCTTTATTCAATAACAAAGTTTTAAAGAACAAAATACTTTTATTGTAAAGCGTCACTCAACAGTTTGAGTCTCTGCTTTGAACCCCTGTGCTCGGACGCGGCCTCCACACATCCTGCAGTGCAGCCCGTGTCTGTCCTGGTTCCTGTCTGTGCGCAGGACGCGCGCCTCGGCCTCAGTCATGCATTGAGGGCTGGCGCCGCCGCCTCTCCACTTCCACAACATCAGGTGTAGTGTTACTGTTTGTTGTGGCCTGAGAACACTAATAACGTGGCTGGAAAACAATGTTGATGGTAAAGCTGTTCAACATCACGCAGGATCACTCAACCCACCCACCAACCCCAGACACCCCAGAGACCTGCGCGCTGATGGCTTTTTTCTTTGGCTCATCCGATGTATTGATTACACTGAATAAATTAACACACCTCTTTTAAAACACTCACATTGGCTGGACAGTTTCGACTCATTGCCAATAATGTAAATGCACACTATAAGTAAACCTGCATTGTTTATCCATGTAGAAACGGAGAAGTTTTTAATCCTCTCATGTTAAGAATCGATTGTAAAAAAAGACAATCGACTTAAAGCATCGCCTTAATACGTATACATTCGTTCAAATGTTTATTCTGGGTCCAGTTCGTATGGTGCTCAGATCTTATCTCTTGATTAAACTTGTTAATTACTCCTCCTCCCCGGCGGAGAAGGGTGGACATGACGAGAGGAGTTCCTGTAAGGTGAGAAGAAGAAAGGCAGCTGCAGGACTGTGCGCACAGGCAGGCAGGGTGTTGGCCAGTGTTTTGGAGAGAGGTGACAGATCTATCTCTCCCTTTGCGCTTCAGCCGGACCTTTGAATGATTTCTATCTGCCCAGGCCCTCCACCCACCAGTCAGTTCGTAAGAGGCGCAGTGTCACCATCACCAGCAGCTCGAGCACAGTTTTTTTTTAAAGTCATTTACAGCAAACCAGAACGTTGCCGGGATGCATCCCAGTTCAACCTCGACCTCGACGCCCTTTTCCGTCAAGGATATTCTGAGGCTGGAGCAGCACAGGGACTTTGAGAACGATTTTCTGGTGACGGACCAAGTTGTTCCAATGCAACATCATCATCATCCTCATCATCATCAGCAGCAGCAGCAGCTCCTGCTCACTGCGTCCAGGAGCAGGGACTTTTATGACAGCCGGTCAGAGCCGTGGGTCCCCGGGACGCTGGAGAAGCTCGACGCTCACAACTCGGCAGCCGAGGAGGAGATACATGAGCAGGGTGAGGTGACGCGCTGTAAATCACCATCAAACCTATTCCTCTTTAAACACTGTGGCTGTTTGTATGGAGGCCACCTGGCGGAATGGGGCCTTGTGGTCCCAGGGAGGGAACGGCCTTAGACCTGTAACATTTTCATTTAGCTTCAGATCTCTCAATTTAAAAGCTGAAGCAAATATAATTATTATAAGATAAACCACCAAATATGGGGAGACCCATTCACTTGTAATATTTGAACACCAAACACCCATGATTACGCAAGCGTAAGGAATAGAAGGAGCAATGAAGTGTGACTAATTGTTGTTGCTACTATCATTATTTGTTTACTGTGATTAACCCAGTGCACACTGTTTAATGCACTGTTTGTTGATTTTGGTCTTCAACGTAAATCGATCTATTTAACGACGAGACCAAATTGTAAGTCTGTTTAAGTGGGACAACCTCATATTACCACTTCCACGTTTAGAGAGACCTGTCGTCTTTCAAACGTAACGTCATGAAAACATTACAATAACCAATTTTACACCTTTTTACTTTTTTTCTACACTTACTATTTTATTTTGTAAGTGGAGGAAATAGGAAACAAAATACGTATTTATTTCTGTACAATATATTACAAATACAGTGTATTGCCAAATAATAAAAGCAGTTGTAAATAGCTGGCCTCTTGCAGCCATAAAAAGTTCAACTCATCAGATTTGGCATTAACTTTAACCTTATTATGAAAATGTTGGCATAGAAACACATGACATCATCAAACACCATCAGCAGATTAATCCTATTTTATTTTATCCTTAAAATACCATTAGTTGATGTTTTTACACGTGTAAAAATGGTTTGTACATTTTGTATTATTGAAATCCATTAATCCCGTCGGCCTGTTCTGTGCAGACACCAGCGGACCGGACAGTTCTCCCGGCTGCGACCGGAGCGCGGAGCAGCAGCGCAGGTCCCGGCTGCGCAGGAAGCCGCGGGTCCTCTTCTCCCAGCCGCAGGTGTCCGAGCTGGAGAGGCGCTTCAGGCAGCAGCGCTACCTGTCCGCCCCGGAGAGAGAGCAGCTGGCCCGCGTCCTCAAGCTCACCTCCACTCAGGTGAAGATCTGGTTCCAGAACCGCCGGTACAAGTGCAAGCGTCAGAGGCAGGACAAGTCCCTGGAGCTGGCGAGTTATCCACCTGCGCCCAGGAGGGTGGCGGTGCCGGTGCTGGTGCGGGACGGGAAACTCTGCGGCGCCGGCTCGCACCCGTCCCCCTACAATGTGACCGTGGGACATTATAACCCAGTGTTTGCCAACAGCAGCGTGTACGGCTGCGGTTATCACAGCGTGTCTCCTGCGGCCAACATGGGCGCTTCGCACATGTCCAACAACCAGCTGCTGGATCTAACAGGAGCCGGCGAGGGGCCCTTCAGCCACGGACACTTCCAGGCTTCGTTACAGGGACTGATAGGCTGGTGAGCACCGGGACATCCACGATCTGTGTGGAAAAAAACTGTTAAATATTTTTTACTGTATATTTTGTATGGAACTGTATGTTTATCCTTTTGAGAAAGTCGGTGGTTAATTAAAAATGAGTTGATATAATATTCAATTTTGGTTTCTCTTCAGTCACAGGCTATAATTCACAGTGTAAATATACACACGTTTCTTATTGTTTGTTTTATTGTTTCTCTAAAAAGTTCGAGTTACTTTCAATCAACAAAATTTGTTTGATTGAAAATTATTTAATAATTTGCTTCCATGGGCTAAATTCAATTCAATTTTTCTTTTATAAAGCCCTAAATAACAAAAAAAAAATGTGTTCATCTGCTTTTCACAATCTCACAAAGTTTACACCTTTCCTACTTTAAAAATAACCAATGCCAAACTTTCAGAGGTCCTATAAAATGTTACTGAATGTTAAGGCTGGGCAATGAAACAATATAAATAATCGTGGCAATATCTTCTCATTAATTGCAATAATAACAGTTCAATATGTATCGTAAGCACAGTGGGAAGGTATGACGCATAATTGATCCACCTCAGATTTTTACACAGAAGATTTGAAAGCCACAACTTTCACTCATGCAGGAGCTAAATCTGTCTTTCAATTAAAAATAATTAATAATGTGACATTTATCGTCATCATTTTCTTTACTGACTTCTATGGCATCATTTCACACACCCTGTCCAACCAAATGATATCAAAATTTAACAAGAGTCCTCAATCCATTGCTTCCACTGAAATTATATAATGTCCCCGTGAAAATAAAATAAAAGAAACATGCCTGATCAGGAACTCTTTAGTGGCTAATTGGCCACAGAGCTTTCCTCTGTGCACTTTATCAAAGAGGGCCATCAAACAGCTAATGGATGAAGTGACATCTGACCTGAGCTGTGCTGCTCTATCAAACTCAGCTCATTATTGTCCCATTCACAAATCCGCTGATAAGGCTGCAGAGCCTGTCCCATCCCGGAGCTTTGCTTGGTAAACAAACCGGCAGACAGAGTGGCTCTTTAACTCCTTCAAACTCTCAATCAAACTGGAAACACTTCCAGTCTGACCTGTCACTCACTCCTCCACCAGCAACTGATAAGACCCAAATTTACTTGCACTGCAAAAAGTATCTGTCGGTTTCCTTTAGCTTCATTGTCCTGGTCCTAAGCCTCAAGTGGAAATATGTATTTATCTGGAAGTTTAAATTGTCAGTCCAAACGCTTAGAACAGAACAGAATCCAACAAATCCAGTTGTGATGTCTTACCCTAATAATAAATTAATGAATTGAGCAACAGCAAAACAACAAAAAGTAGTGTGTGTTTGTGTGTGTGTCAGTTTTGATGGACACGGACGCGGAGGTGCACACAGGGCCTGAGGAGGAGAAACACCTCTAGGGGGAGAGAAGAGCTGCAGGAGCCTCTCTGCACAGATAAGACTGACGCTGCAGACAGAGAGGAGACCAGAGACCCTTCAAGAGATCAGATAATGCCTTTGTGTGTGTGTGTGTTTGTGTGTCTGTGTGTGTGTGTGTGTGTGTGTGTGTGTGTGTGTGTGTGTGTGTGTTTGTGTGTGTGTGTGTGTGTGTGTGTGTGCAGTTACATCTCTTACTCGGGTTTTAAAAGGTAAGTGATCTTATCTCCTTTGTAATTCCAATGTAGACTTTTACTTCTCAATTGAAATTCAAAGTTAATGTAAGTAAATGTAACTTTTCACCTTGGTTACTGACCCATTAATAATGAAAGGTGTTCAATCAATGAACTAGTTCATTCCTTTGTGAATCAATATTTTCAGGGATGCAGGGACACACTTGAGCCTTTTCAGTTCGACTTGATAAACCATCAGTTATTTGCTTTTTGTAGACCTGCCTGCTCTCTCACCCTCACACCATTTATTTGGTATAGCAGGTCAAAGGCTCTTACCTAATTCAGAGCGGTGGCTATCATTGATTACACAGTGACGGTTGCCTGACCTCAGATGAAGTGGTCTAAAAAGACAGCCGGGTCAGCCACAGCCTCAGTAGTTTAACCTGAGGAAATACAATTTGCACATATAAGGCCCAGTGAACCAAGTATCCACTATTTGCTGGGGTCAGGATAGGATTCAAGAATGTGCATTACCTCAGAGAGTGTTAACTGTTAGCTAATGGTGAGACCAGTATAGCTAGATTGTGAGGGATCATGGCTGGAGTGTGGAGCAGCCACAGCGGTGTAGTTTTGGCAGATACAGTGTAGATATGCAGTTAATGGTCCATGTCCGAATGAGAGTTGTATACTCGTTCTGACCTCATGCACATTCCCTCAGTTCCATTCAAACTTAGATGAGGGTCCGCTGTGGTCTGGTGTTCCTCGTATGGGTACCTGACCCCAGATACCATTCCAGTAGGTGGTAGTAATGCGCACCCAGGTTGTTTGTCAACTGCCACTTCTGTCTGCAAGTACTCATGATCAAGCGTTCAGTTTCGATTCCCCTCCAAGAGTTCACACACATATTTCCTAGAGTCGGGTTGTACAGATGTGGGCACCGGTGGATCTCCTCAAACCAAGAGCACGCCACCAAAAGGACTGGAAAAGGTTGAACAACAAACTAAATTGAGGAGCATAGAGTTAACGCACACAACCAGCGTGGTTACACATTTTAGGCTGCACACAGACGACCAGATTTGTACCCAAGCAAACATAGATGGATGTCGACATTTAGATTACAATGGTCACAGCAGGTATTAAAAGCCAGTTTTGAAATATGTTATGTCAGTTTATAGGTACTTGAGGTCGGGTCTAGAGAAAGGTGTCACCCCCCCTTGGGGACCAGCAGATTAATGACGGCACCGGCGGATGTCCACCGCAGAGCCCGGTGACAGGTCAAACGTCATTTAACGAGAATGCTGGGTTTTCCACAGGAACGCTCCTTCTTTGGGGAACAAATAACTGTGTATTGATTTCTGTCGTCTTCCAGAGATTTGCAAACATGATGATAACAAATAAGCCCATTGAGGTGTTAATGGGGCGGGAAAGTGGGCTGGGAGAAATGTGGAATAACAAGTTTCCTGTTGTTGACAGAGGGAGCGAGCGGAGGGGGGTCTGACAGGGAGATATAACTGAAAACAAAATCCCAGAATAAAGATGCTTGATTACACTGTTTCACTGGTCATGAGGGTCAGTTTAAACAGAGGATGACGTGAGTCCGGACATCAGTGAGAGACCCATTATGGTTCATTTCAAAAAAAGCTTTTGCCTGACGTCAACTTTTTAAGAAAAAGAAAATAACGGGTGTGTCATTTTGAACTCTGTGATGACATCTTTTAAAAGTCCCTCTGATAATCTGGTGTTTGTTACCGAGCTGAGACGGATCATCAGTCCAAGATCAGGGTCTTCTCTGTCCAACCACCCGGCTCATATAAGAGACTGTTGATTCTGAACTCACCGAGAGAGGAAACTATCCATGAGAGATAAGGGCTGACGGTGGATAACCTGCCTCTCTTCAGACCACATCTCTGGGGAACTATCTCATTGTGTGGTTGTCCCTGTAGCTTCAAGTGGCTGCTGGCTTCCTGAAGACTCCCACATCCCTTCAACATGACAGAACACTAATTGTTATTATAAAGCTTTGTCTGTGAACTTACCTGTCCAGCCTGATGACATATTTGTTATGTCATGCAACACACGGAGTGACGAACTTGTGCAATCCCTGCAGGTGTGGGATTCAACACAATATGACGCTGATGCTGAGCGGATAGATCCACTGTTAGGACAAAAAGGTCTCGCTGCTCGCTGTCCCAGACAAAGAAATGACAGGAAAAACAGCAGAAGATTGATGGCACAACAACTCTCTGTGACTTAAAGAAAACATTGTCGCCGCACATTACCTGCTGCGGAAGACAAATGCCTTTCCGGGCTAAAAGGTGAGAGGTTACACCATGTCATATCTCATGCTAAACAAAAGGATGACGAGCGCATGTGAGGAGTAAAAAAGATGTGATTGTTTTTAGTATAAGCAATCATGTAGACTGTCTCAGAAGAAAAGCAGAGGACAACAACAAGTTTAGATCTTTACAAAAAAAGAATGATGGCCTCATACAGCACCACACAGACCCTCAGAGGCAGGGGCGGGTTCAGGGGAGGGCCAGGGGGGCACTGGCCCCAGCTGAAATCGAATTGGCCTCTGGAGTGTCCCTGTCCTGTCAGTATTAAAAAAATGTTTACTTACTCACAATACCAACATCAAATGTGTCAATGTGTTGAGAATTTGTAAGTATTTTCTAAGCTTTTAACACAATTTGCTTGAACAAGGAGCAATATTAAAAAAGATATATTCGATAACTTGGGACTTTGCTCAAATCTACAGAGCCAACCGAAACAAGGAATAACCTAAATGTACATCTTACTGAATCAGGAAATGTGCATGCATGTTGGACATATAATTGGCCCCTCTGTGTTAAATGTGGCCCCTCCATGGCCCCTGTTTCAGAAAAAACGTAGATCCGACACCGATGATGTTTTCTTGAAGCGATTAATGTCACCAAGAGTTCTTCTATACTTGAAATCAATGCATACATTTGCAGTGGAATCAAAACATTGCTGAAATGGCATCTTTCTTCCTCCTGAAGGCCTGCATGTCTGCAACATCTTCAAAATGCACATAAGGGTTTAGAAAACAGAAAGAAAAACTGTGTCTAGACAGAGGGATAAAAGCTCTCTGTGCTTACAGTCCAACACACTGTGCCTCTGCAGACAAAGAATTCAAGGTGAAGCCTATCAGAGTGATGATCTTAATACACTGTTGACAAGACAGCAGCTAATGCTTGAGAGGAATCTTTTAAACGGATGTGTATTTATAAATGATGATCCACAAACACAGGACAGAACACGTTGAACATTACATCAGTCACTGTGGTTTTAAATCACATACATGAAGTACACAGCTCTTAATGTTCAGGAGAGTTGCTGCACTCCCATCGAATTAAAGCAAAGGGTCATTAACATAACAGTGCCCTCACTCGCTGGTGACTTCTCGGTGTGGGGTTGGTGCAGCGACACTGGTGGAGTCGGGGGGGGGGGGGGGGCGCCAGGGTGCACGCAGAGGAGCACGCTTGTCAAACATGCATTTCCAAATGAAGCACAAACTCCCAGAGGAGCAGAGACACCAAGGAAATGTGTGAATCTCAGTGGAAAGGTCAGGCTGAAACCACGGAGAACAACAAATGAACAGCGACTGTGTCCGTTCAGGAGACTGTGAGCACAAATGTGTCAAACTCATTAGTCCGGTGGCTGTGTGACCACCCACCAGTGCAGACAGAGGTGTCTCCCTGCAGCCGCAGACAACCGGGTTACTGCCCTGAGGGAGACATGACACCCGAGGCATAAATCCATCTGGCTTCTATGTGTATGAATAATAATTCCTATGTATGTTTATATCTAAGCATAGGTTTATTGGTTGTCAAGTTACAATACATAAAACATATTGTGTTGATATATCACAGTTTAAAATTGTATGAAAGAAGCCATTTATTGTATTTATATCATATGTGATAACAATATATTAAAACTATGTTTTTTTTATTTGGGAAATGTGTATAATTAGCCATATTTAAAAAAGGGCAGGTTTACTGTAATTAAAGGTACAACTCTATTATTCATATTTATTTTGCATAAAACAAGAGGAGGTGATTAACACTTTGACAGTATAGTGAGCCACTTGTCCCGCCTTCTTATCTTGTAGTGCAGTGTGTGTGAACCCGCCTCTGCTCTGGTATAAATTCAGCCCGGTGAGTGTGTGAGCACTCACACTCCTTCAACCACCTCCAGCTGCAGCTGCAGCCCTCTGGCTCTGATCTGTGGATCTACTGGATGGACATGTCTGATACAGTTAAACCTCGGACTTCATTCCTCATAGAGGACATCCTGTCCGTTAAGGACAGCACGAGCCTTAGTGGAAAATCCAGTTATCAGAAGATGGAGAGATGTTCACAGTGGGAGGAGGAAGAGTCTGAAAAGTTGACAGAGAAACTTTATGCTCAAGAGACAGTGTCTGGAGAACACTCAGGTGAGCTGCAGATATACATAACAGGAATTTTACATCAATGTGTATTTGATATCCAATATTATGTTTTAGATGATGGGGGAAAACAACTGTTAAATTATAGGTCTTTGTAAACAGAAGTTGTAGCAATGTATTGAAGTTCTCATAGCAGAAAGAGTATTTTTGTTCATTGTCATGAACCTATTTTTAAACAACTACTTAAAAATCCTGATATTGCGGACTGCACTATACTATTTATGGATTATAAGAGTTTGATTGTCTCCCTTCATGTGGTGTTCACATCTGTACTTCACAGGGTCTCTGGACACCTCCTGTCCCATCACCCCAGAGTCCAGCAGTTTGTCCTCCACAGGGAAACAGAGACGCTCCCGAGCTGCGTTCACACACCTCCAAGTTCTGGAACTGGAGAAGAAATTTAACCACCAGAAATACCTGTCAGCCCTGGAGCGGGGTCACCTGGCCAACGCCCTGAGACTGACTGAGACCCAGGTGAAAATCTGGTTTCAGAACCGGAGGTACAAAACGAAACGAAAGCAGCAGACGTCAGAGTTCAGTAAAGATGGGTACAAAGCCGAGGGACTGCAGGGCCTGAGAGAAGATTTAGTGCGGTCGTCTCTGATCACCTCTTTCTGCAAAGCTTACCAGTACAGACCGTACCTGTGGGACTACAGTGGCCCCTGGGGACCAACATTATGGTGAAAGTGACACTGGGATTTTAAATCATGTGTGGTATTCCTGATATTTAGGCTCAATGTTCCTTATCAAAGATGATTCCTTACACTGTGTGACAGAATCGTACGAAAGCTTCACTAGTTTGCCAAAAGCACGACATATAAAAATGTGTATGTACAGTATGAATGAATATGATGTGGCTTTGCACAGCAAACTATTAAAACACTGAATTCACTCGATTATTGATTGTTTAATAAACTGATGCTGATACATTTCATCTGCCTTTGTATTAAAACGTACAGAAAATAAATTGAATTGAAAATACCTGTCATAGAGCAAATAATTAATATGAATTAAAACTATGCTCCTGACGTACTGTATCAATTCTGCCAACCTGCAGCATTTTGACATGAAGCCCAGAAAACATTAGGTCTATTACAGTCAAAAGTTGAGAAAAAAGGGAAACTCTCAAATGATCAAAGGATAATCAAATGTTTTCAGTGAATAAATAAAAATCTACATGATATCAAGTAGTACTTGATATCATGTTAACCAATGTATTGAAAGAATTACATTGCGATACTTCCTTGAATGTTCATATGGGAAATATTTCAAATATCTGTGTGCAGTCAATGAGGTAGAGGAAGATAATAGTGAGATGAGGGCAGAAGAATGAGACCTGATACCTTCAAACAGAACTGAGCTGATGACTTAGAGATACAACTGTTTTCTTCAGGAGCCATTATGCAAAATTAATAAGGAAGTAAGATTGCAATTTCTTCTCTGAGAGCTTCAGGTGGCATTTAGCTGAAAATGGTTCGGTATGGAAAACAAACAAAAGTCACAGACTGATTCATAGGGAAATTTAAAGGGGACATATTATGAAAATTCCACCTTTGTAGTGCTTCTACACGTTAATTTGGGTATCTGGCATGTCTACCATCCCAAAAACTCTGGAAAAAAACAACTCCCGATATTTGTTGTGGTTCCTCTATGTCAGAATCGATACGCTAGAGTGCGACGAATGGGATTACGACACTCAAAACGAGTCAATCTGAGGAGGTCTGTTTTAGACAGGGTAAAAAGGTCCTGTTTTAAATGATCCTTGTGGTATTTTGACCAAAATATGTTGCAGACATTTCATTAAGACCCCAAGGAACCATATCAACTGTGGTGAAATGGGCATACGACGGGTCCTTTAAGATAATCATATTTTGGTCTGAGAACAAGAATACAATAGGAAATAATATGAAATGACAATATTGGTTGAAATCTGGTTGATAGAAGCAGAAAAGTCATCCATATGGATATAACCAGATATTCAAATACTTACAGTGCATGTTTTCTAAAGCTGTGTAAAGTGCATTGATTTCTAAAACAAACATGTGTCTTTGTCTCTTACATCAGAGTTTTGCTTGTGCGACTGGTGCATGAGGTCGAGAACACATCATGCAGCTCATCACGTGATTGTGATAGCGATTAACAAAACCTGTTTGTTAACATGACTGCTGCTGGGAACAAAGACTGAACCCACTGACAACCGGTACAGAGCAGACACCATGACAAATAAAATGATATATTTAGAAAGACACAAGATATATGTATGTAGAACAAATGTATTTAACTCTATACTTTTTCTTTACACTAAAAACGATTTCAAATTAGAAACCCACATTTTTATTTTATTTTTATGATTGATAAAAAATGTTGACTTCAGCCACAGGAGCAATAAGCCATTCACGAGATGAAACTGCACCACATTTATATGCATTGATCCACATGTTTGTTATCAAACGTTTTATGTACACATTAAAAATTATGATTGTAATGAGTGACTGCATCCACACAACAACCAGCGTCATATAGCTTAGTTAAACTCCCTAAACTCCCCTGACTATCATGCAATTAAAACTTATCCTGCATATTATTATTTTTAATTGCAATAGTGTTGTCAAATTTCCAACGCAGTCTAGTTGTGACTTGTGAGTGTAATTTTTCATGGAAGATGGGCCTTATTCTTTCATCATGGTAAAATGGCTTTAAGGCAGCCATTGGGTCTAAGCTTGTGGTTGAAGAACCTCAAGAAGATAATCTGTTAGCCTGGCAGTTGTGTTTAGCCTTTAGTTTACAGGTTGTGTATCCACCGCCTGCATGTATGAGACGCATGCAGGATGCACTTGAGCCTCCCTGCTACAGGTTTCAGATACGGCGGTGTGTTAGCTTCCAGATTATTGATATTATCCATGGCTGAATGAATTAAGGACATTGTCTCCTCTTGTTATCAGATGGTCTCCTGTGTGTCTGTACGTTGTCCTCAGCAGCTGAAGTCACCGCCTTCTTCAGGTTCTCCAGGTTCACTGAAGTCTGACTATGCCAGAGCTGTGACTGTGTGTGGGAATTATTCTTTACCAAATTCAACACATGTTTCTCTGAGGAATATTATCATAAGTTCTATTATATCACAACTTTGCCTGGGTCTGGGTTTTGAGGTCAAATAAAACATTTGCTATTCCATTCATCTGTATGCTGCTGTTCAAGATGAGTGTCTCCTCCACTCACAGCATCAGCTTCAAATCTGCTGTGTTTCCTCTCTCCATGGACGATTTCTGTGAGTTCATGATCACTATGATCCCGGTTCTCCACAACCAGGAGCCTCACTGGGTGTTCTGAGGTCAGTCTATTGCAATTTTCAGAGTTTAGTCAGACAATTCACATTCAAATGTTTATTGCAGCAGTAGAACATTTTAATGTTTGGCGTCGAGGCTCCGACCAAAAGGGGTAAGTTCACACAAAAATGAAAGTTTACTTATTATCTACTCACCACAATAGTGATGGAGGGGTTGGGTGAAGTGTTTGAGTCCGGAAAACCCTTTAGGAGTCTCAGGGGTAAACAGAGTCGCAGCCAAATCCAATACAATTAAAGTAAATGGTGACATATAAAAACAACAGAAGAAAAACATAAAATGCTCCTGTGGTGAGAGTGATGAGCAAATATTGTTAGCCCCCGTCTGAGCCTACAGGCGGATGCTGGGATGGTGGAGGGGCTGAACGACTGGCAGCTATACTGACGCAGCAGCGGGGGCAAGCATAGGGAGTGCTGGGAAATGTTCTCTCCTTACATAGACCGCCTAATCAGGTGGGTGTGTATTATAGATGATTTTGGAGAGGGAGAATCAATAATTATAAAACTATAGTTAAGTCGCAGTCTTTCAGATTCCAGTGAACTGCTCAGAGTATGACAATATCTCTGTGGCCTCAGAAGTGAGTAGGTGATTCCTGCAGGTTGGCAAGTAGAGCTGACTCAGTACACTGCTGATAAGATGGCGTGCAGGATTTAAGGCTTTACATATTTAAGAAGGGCAAGTTTGTAGTAGCACAGCTGAAGTGTGTGAGCAGCAGAGGACTGATGGGCGTGATAGAGGGAGCACTGAGAGCTCTCTCTGCAGTAAACCGTCACATCTGGGCTCTGCCTGTAGAAGAAAAGATGAAGAAAACTAAGTACATTCACTTGAGTACTGCACTTATGTGATACATGGTTCTCACAGACATACGATCTTAGAGGATACTATGATTTTCTGTTGAATAAAATACCCAACAGTATAGAAAGTCGCTCAAATCAGCTCAAACTTAGCAATGAGAAAAAAAACTTTTACTTTTCATACTTTATGTCGATTTTGTTAATAATACTTATGTACTTTTACTTGAGTAAGATTTTGAATGCAGGAGTTTTACTTGATTGGGAGATTTTTTTCAAAGTGTAGAATTAGTACTCTTACTTAAAGGATCTGAAAACTTGTTTCACATTCAAACAAGCATTTGGCGTTAGTTATATAATAATTTAAACACTAAGCAAAAACAGGAACTGAGGAATCACTATCTCACCCATCCTCAGGACTTGTACACTTGCCCACAGGCAACTGGAACTGCCCGCGCCCCCTGAAGCTGCCCCACCTCCCATCTAAGAGGCCCTCAGGGATTTAACCTCTGTGGGTCTTTACCTATGTAACAACTGACCAGTCAACTAGAACCAAAGAAGACAAAACATTCCTGAGACAGTCAAGCAAGCCCAGCCGCAAACACACATCTGCACATTTCCGAGATACCAATGAGGGCAGCCGAGTAGTGGAATGTGAAAATTATTAAAATTGAAAAAAAAAAATTGCAGGCTTATCCGTTAAAATAATAAGTGAACATATATCATATAAATATATAAATAAACAAATAAATGAACAGAATCAATTGAAAGCCAGATTAAAATGGTTTTTGAGTTTGCTTTTAAAAGATAGCAATAATCAATAATACTACTGGGGCATGTCTCACAATGTAGAAGCTTAAAAACTGAAACCAGACAGGAATCTTAATAGTTTCCTTTAACTGAAGACGTGTTTTAGCAACAATACCAGCAGCTGCAGCATTCACTCTGGGCCCTTGGAGTAAACAGGTAATTAGACATGAAGAGGGCAGATAGCATCTGTTTTGACGGCGTTGAGAACCTGACAGTATCTCTCAGTGTGTCTCAGGCCGCATATGCACACGCTCATCAGATAAAGGTGCCTGTTGAAGGCTCAAGCCGAGGGTTGGGAGAACTATTATTATTGTATTTGCAACCGTAATACCTGCACTTCCTTAAAGAGGGAGGCTCAAAGAGACGCGGTTTCCACAAACAAAGAGGACTTAACGTCCTCGTGTCCTCTAGGCCCTCTGTCTTTCCACAGGCTCGGGGAGTGTCGCTAAATCTGTCTCTGCACCACCTGGATTAACTGGATTTCGAAAGTAAATGATGAAAAGCATCGAGGAGGAGTTGGAAACATTACTGTCTTATCGCCTCCTTTAGGTGGAGATCCTAGATTTGGCTTGTACGTGGCACTGTGCAGATTTTCTAGGATATGTAGCTGAAGCTGGCATAAACGCCAATAAGCACAAAGTTAAGACTTGAGAGTTTATCTTCCGTGTGCATGCCGGAGTGCGGTTGTTGAGATGCAGGGAGCCGTGTGGTCGACGTGCTCTTCAAGGTGGCCAGTGATGCTTTGACAAACAAGCAGATCTTCACAACAGATGAGGCGAAAGCCAGGGCCTGACCACAAAGGCAGCCTTTGTCGGTGCTCCAATATGCCGTGACTGTCTCGCAAATTTGTTGAAGATGATAAGACGGCTTTAAACAGCCCCGATCTTTTCTCCCCATGGGAACACTCGTAAACTTCCTCACATAGTGTAACTGGATCCCACATGTTACCGTACCTGTGGAGCAGCAGTCTTTCTTCTCCCATCAGCAGATGCAACTCAGCATCCAACTGAACTGATGGTTAGCGTCGATTGTGTCGGCTGTGTGAGAGAGATGGAAAGACACAGGTAGACGGAGTAAATTTCCAATGGGTTTATCTGTGACATGAGAAACATAGAAAGTAGTGGGATAGTTTACTGCAGATGAAAGTGATAAGAGAAGTATGACAAGGACAGGGGACAGGGGGCCGACCATTGTGCGCCTCAGATAAACAAGCTGCTCGTTGACAAGGGCGAAAACTAAACACATCTGAGACGAGATGGTGCAGCACAAGTGTACGTGTCCTGAGGCATGTTGGCTTGGAATGAAGCGCTGCACTGTCTGCATTTCAATAGAAGAAAAACAGATCAGTCTTGATTTCCTGTCAGTATAACATGCAGGACATATAGGTGCTTTACCTTCAGATAAACTATGGAATAGTTTTAAAAACAATGATGACTATGATTGTGGATATTGTTCTTGAATTTGTAAAGATTATCAATAGTCCAATTAGCAGAAGATCATCAGATATCTGTTGTCAAACCCTCACTTCTGTCTGAGAGCATTTGCAGTCGAAACCCTATTCACTTCCCCTAATCAAATTTAAATTTGAGACTAGATGGAAGTGGATTCTTCTTTTTAAATCTTTTTTTAATGCAACATAACAAATTGAATATTGAGAGTCATGTAACTTTCAAGTGGCAGTTTGCGGCGTTACTGTGAAAGTTGTTTCTGTTCGGATTCTTTTTAACATTATGAAGAGATGATGTTATGAGGAAAATAAATAAAGAGATACAGTATAAAATCAAAGTAAAAGGTATTTACTTATTATGTTTTATCATTAATCAATGAGGGAAATAACCTTAATATCTGATACATTTTTACAACATACAGTGTTGGCAAAGTAAAAATCTTCAAATTAGATTTTGTTTAATTTCATTATATTACAATACTGGTGGTTGTAAGGGCAGAGTCAGTAGAGCTGGACTCATCATCACGTCATCATGTATCTGAGTGAGTCACAGTGACAACTCAATGTCAACATCATCTCTGCCTTTAAGTACTACTATAGCACCCTCTAGAGGACGGATATAACTTTGAAGGGTCGTTTCAGACTAATTTCAGATCAGCATATTCTACAGAATCCACTGGGATCACTGGTGCAGATAGCTGTGGTTTTCAGAGACTGGTCTCTTTGCTCAATTTGTTCACAGCACTGAAATAAAGACACTTTTGAAAATGTAGCAACAATTTCCCATTAGTAGTACACAGTAGGTTTACCAGTAACTTTTAATCTACAGTTTGGAATTAGCAGATTTCCGTCTAAACGACTTGTTTGACATATGTCCCGAGCTTGTTCACTGACATCCATCTGTATTTCTTTTGAACCACACCAGTCGCATCTGAGGTGTTTTTCTTACGATAATTTCTACGATAAAACAAATTGGAAAATAATATCCATGGATAAAATATCCTTGATTTTTATTACCTTAAAAATGTGAGTTCAGGGTCATATCATCCATGTCAGTTTTTCTCAAATCTTTGTTGGTTTGAAATCAGTAGTACTGACCTCATGTTATTTCTTAATTAATGTAATTAAAAAATAATTAATTACAACAGTTGACATATTTTGAAGTTTTTTGTTCCTCTCGTGGATAAAACCGAATAGTTACAGTGGAAAGTAAGTTACGTCAAACCAAATCTAGGAGACAGGATATGAAGAGACAACAACCACAGCATTCCTCAGTTGCATGTTTATTTCAGCTCCAGTGTTACATACTGTAGCAGCATTATTACAATCATTTCATATTTGCATGGTCAAACTTCTAAATACTCCTCCTCTGGAGATGGAACTCAGCAGAAAAAAACCCACCCCCAGCTCCCATTTCTTATCATTTGTGCGTAATTAGCGTATACATATTTACATCATGAAAATCCCCACAGAGAATATGAGCTCTCTTATCTTCTTTAAGATGTAAGGATACATTAAGAAACACTGATTTAACATGTTAAAAGCACATGGACACACAGTTGGGGAACAATGATTCTCTATTCTGCATCGACACCTCAAAGAAATAACGCAGCATTGACTACAGGCATAAAGCAATAAATCAAACCTATTCTGACTGAATTGTCCCATTGTTGATCATGATTAATATTGGATGAGTTGATGTTTGTCAGTGGATCCAAGTGTGAAAACACAATGTGGACAAATGTACTGTTACTGTGATTAGATACTTTGAGGAGACTAAAACTGCTTCATGAAGCTAAATGCTAATTAAGCCACTTTTATAATTCAAGTTTAACATCGTATCCTTTCATGTGAAATTCATATTGCACGTGTAACTTTGATCAATATAAGCAGTTCATAAAGCCTAGTCAAAAAGAAATAATCTGTCAATAACTAGCTGTCAATGTAATTTTCCAAAGTTACTGAAATCTATCCAAAATATTCATAAGATCCTTGCTTTTTCACAGTTAAGTGCTTTTGCTGTTTTTGGAGTCATTAGTGAAACTTGTCAGAGGAGAATGAAAAATGTGACGGTAGAAAATATTTTCTTTCCCTCCAACAAGCTCCAAAAGCATAAAGACAGAACTGACAGATACTGAAGAGGAAGCTGTGTAGGGGGTGGATGTGCAAGGACAATTCGCAGCAGGCAGGCACGCAGCATCGGGATTACAGGTTCAAAATGTGATGTGTAGAATAGAATGCATGTCTTTGGTATATTAATAAAAACCCACGTGGACAAGCAAGAAGAATCTGTTGCTAATGGGTTCGTGGCTCCACTGGAATCTGACAAACTCTCTGAACTTTTCCACAGTAAGAAAAAAAAAAAAAAAAAACTCCATAATTAAAAACAAATAAATCTGGCCGCTTGCTGGATCACATCAATATCTGGTGGAATGTCTTGACTACTGTATCAAAAATAGACAATTGGCTGGAGAACAGTGAGCGCACAGGAAATGTGGAAGTTCAACAGGACGAGTGGAAATAAAAGAAATGACACTGCCCGCTCACCAGCTGATGAGATGAGGGTCGGTCTCATGGTAACAAGAGCGCCTGACGTCACTGGTCAGTCCTTGAAATCAAAAACAATCACTTGAAGTTTTGATCAAACCAAGTGTGCATTTTAACTTTCAGCTAAATTTATACTCTGAAAAATATTATATATACAATCTACAACCTTGAAAAGTCATTATTTATACATATAAACATCACAGTATAACTGCACATGAGACATTTCCGCCAGATCAAGTAACAGCCGTATTTGATCCCCTCGTGGACCTGCATAATGAAGCTTCTCAGAAGTAGTCACCCTAAAATATATATTCTGGTGTTTGAATACATATAAAAAAGCTGCCTCCTTTCTGCAACAGGTTATTGTGCGTGATTCTGGAGTGTTGTAGTTCTTCACTTTAACAAGGCAAACAAAATAACAGACCATTACGGCCTACGCTGACGAAAAGTTGACCATTTGTGACAAAGAGCCACAATAAGATCGTAATCTTATCTTATTTTGATAAGACTTGGACCAAACGAAAAAGAAATGTGGAAAGATGTCAAAATCAGGTGCATGAGATAGAAAGGGGAAAAAAACAGCATTTAATATTTATGAGGCACTTTAAAAGCGCTGATGTACTTTCCACTGTGGAGTGGAAATAAGGAATGTGTTGTAATGGTTCTTTATAAATACTCCATGAAACAAAACAAACATCCTTAAAATACAGGCCTCGGAAAGCTAACAAAATAAATAAGAAAGCTCCAATATTAAGAACTATAAACATCAGTCGGGACAACTTCATTATATGGTCAGCACATGTAGAGAGGAGGGACTGGAGAGTTGTGTTCGATGGGACTGTGGAGGAGGAAGAAGTAGACACTCTTCTGTTTCTAGGTCTGTCCTGTTAGGAATCGTCATCTCCTCCTCGTGCAACATCATCCTAACTCAAAAACACACAGACGTGAGTAAATGGGAACTAAGAAGTGTTGTTCTCTGCCAAGCCTCCACCACAGGGACTTCCCTGTGAGACACTAACTGATGTTACTTCCTCTACAGTGGAAACAATACATTGAGCTCACACAGCTTCAGGTTGGGCAAATCTTTCATCGGTCTAGCTGTGGGTTGCTCCAGGACATTTTCCATGACAGCAGGGTCCTGCCTGTTGTTCCTGCTACTGCTTCGTCAGGAAGTACTTGAAGAACTCGTACACGGACCAGGCGATGGCGGTGGAGGGCATCTGGTATATAATCCTTGCTTGGACCCCTTTGAAGAAGGCCGCCATTCCGCCAAGCCGGTACACTGTCCTGAAGGTGTTGGCCATGCCTGTTAAGTGGCCGCTGATTTTCATGGAGTTCAGCGCTACATTCTCTTGCGTGTTGAGCAGCGTTTTACAAACGTCGAGCGGAGTGGTTATCGCCGCAGAAATGGCTCCCGCCGCTGCCCCCGACACTATGTGGCTGCCAGGGTGGTAATGTCTGTGGGGGTTTAACTGTTCCTGCATCAGCTCGTAGATGATGAAGTGAACGGCCTGGAAGGGGATGTTCATGGTCAGCTGCATGCTGTAGCTGCGGTAGAACGCCCCCATGCCTTCGGTCCGCGTTATTGTTTGAACACAGTCCCACAGTCCCCGATATGGAGAGTTGTACATTTGCATCCGCTGCTTTACCACTGAGTGATGGGAGGAAACAGAGAACAGTGTTGGAGGCAGGTTACAACCTGTAAAGTCAATGGCACGGCGCTGTCATAGTGACGTACAACCATTCACACCCATGGGAAATGTAGAGATGCAAACTAAGGCCAACAAACTATTCCAGCCTGTGGGAGGTAGCTGGAAGCTGGAGCTTTAGAACATTCCTGCCAGAACAGTTCTAACAGCTGCAGCACCGAGCCGCTCGCCAAGAACGAGGCTTCTTGGACTTATTCTTCTTACCTTCAGCTGGGTTCATGACTGCATCATGGAGCACAGTGGCCACACTACCTGCCAGACCTGTTAAAACATAAACCGGTCTCGTCAACTGTGATCCAGTCACCTGAAGCACAACAACAAACTCTAACAACACTGGTCACATATATGATCCTTATTTCCATTGGTTGGGGTCATTAACCAGGTTATTCCTTGTGTTCACATGCTGGAAAACAGTTTTGTACCCACACATCCCAGATTGCATGTTAGGATTTTGGCTTTGTCCTTGCCATTCCAAACAGGAAACGGCATTAACAGGCATTATCCTAACACTCCTCCTCCAGGCCTTGTTGCTCGGCATCGTGTACAACAGTTAAAATGGCAGGCAAGTGATTTGTGTAAAGACGTAGGGACTCATACCGTTGGCTAAATGGCTGTTGCCTCCACTCTGAATGACGTCACTGAGTGAGCGTTTGACCCGCTCGTAGCAGGCGAAGTAGAGTGCATGGGCCGGCCCCGCTCCCATCATGGTGATGTTGAGGCCCCTCAGAGGCCTGAAGACCCCCTCTGTCCGAATGATCCGTTTCAGAGCCCCATACACACTTCTGTACTGTGCGTTCGGGTCTGGCTGCAGGCTCTGCATCCTGGTCTGCAAAAACAAACACATAGATTTTAAACACTGGTCATCAATGGTTCCAGCCAGGTTGGATCGGTCAACAAGTGCTGATGTTAGGTCTCTGCATGAATGCTGTGGCTGGCTTCAAAGTGGACACCTGGTATCAGCCCGATCACCATTTGTTTATGCATTGTTCCTTGTAAGGCTGTCACATTGTTCTGACAGTGAGGGCTCTTGGCAGCAGTGAGGTTACTGTCAGACTGATGTGTGTCTCTCACAAGGCTGGTGTGTGTGTGTCTGTGCGTGTGTGTGTGTGTGCGCGTATGGAGGGGGTACGGGCGGTGGCAGCCCTTTGTTTTACTCCACCATGCCAAGTTATCTGGCCAGCACAAAGCATGTTTTTAGTTGCGTCGAGATCTGGGGCCGACTCAGGAGATAGGCCGAGTCTATCTTCCCCAGCATGTGTCAATGCGTTTCCTTCCTTTGGCTTGACAATAAAGTATCAATTACATTTCCGTTTGATACACATTTGGGATCCTGGGGTCACACAAAACCTGGCGGCGTAATTTATTTAAGGTTATTGTGGACAACCTCAAAACTACAAGTTTATAGCAATGGTTGCATTTGTCTTGGAATTAAATTTCAAACTCAGTTTAACGCACTGAACATCATTTAAAATGTATATTATTATTGTCATATTGTATATTGTTCATAAGATGGAATTGCAGAAAGCCTGAAGTTAGAGTACTAAGATTGTTCATGTATCAAGATGCCTTTACCATCAGTGTAAAGCCTGAAACATGCTCCTGCGTTTTTACGGGCCCGTAAGCGCAAGAGCCCTTCCGGGTCCCTTACGTGCTTATGTATCCCTCCTTACGTGCTGACGGGCGTCGACCCACTTTTCTAAAATTTACGGCAAAGCTCCGCAAGCTCACTCAGCCCGCAAGGCTGTGATTGGTCTGCTCTACATCCCTTCTGGAGCTGCATTTCCGGTTTCATGCCACATAATACAGGCAGAAACAACGGGAGATTTAGAAGAATGAATATGGACCAAATAGAAGAGCGTTTGGCAGAAGAGATCCGAAAGTATGTCCACTTGTATAACCCGTCACTGACTGGCGTATTTATCCGCCTGAAAAAGGCTACAAGGAGCCGCAGTAGCTATGTAAATAAACAATCGATGAAGAAGAAAGAAGGCGCCTCTCAGGTCGTCTTCGACAAAAAGCATTACTCCGCCTAGTGTTCTGGCACGGAATTGCTTTGTAAGACGCGCAACGGTTGGGGAGGCATGAATGACAACGAGTCTTGCGCCACAGCGGCGTGAAAAGACGCAGACGCAGTCGCAGAAGCATGTTTCAGGCTTAACAGTCAACTGAGGTCACAGAACACGGGGCAAACACCAGTGTATCCAAACGCTCTCACCTCTGACATCACTCTGTGTCCTATCTTTATAATTCAGCTTTGGCAGTTGTGGTTCTATAGACGTTAACTAATCGATGGAGTGCAAACACACACCCTTCGCTGTGTGAGGCTGATTCCACATGTGCACAACATCGATAAGCTCCCCCTCCTAGCATTAGCATGGGCTACTCCCAGAGTCCGAGCGATGTCTCCGTCTGTATGGGAGGCTGAAAGATACACTAAGTAGATTGTTAAAGATTAAAAAACAAACGCATCAAGTCTTATTTAAAACAATCGATCAGCTAAAGTCATGTCAAGTTTGCTGCGAGACTTCAATTCATTACTACATTCACACACTCTTAGTTTAGGATCTTTGGCTGAAAACAAATGCAGTGAGTGGGTCTCTGAAAAGGAAAAAGGAACCATGAGTTAGTCTTTCATCAGTTTAGATCCACCGATATTTCCAAACAGGTTATGTTTCGACGTCAGACACACACTGATCAAACAGCAGAAAAGTGCAGAGTAACCTCAGGAGGAAATGACAACAGTTGTCTGTGTAATAAATATCTATTTTCATAAGAAGTACCCCGTGAAGGGGACTTCAGTTTTTTTGTAAAGCACTTTGAGCTGCATTTGTTCAAGGAAAAGCACAAATAAGTTAATAATAATAATAACAACAATGGTAAACACGAGTTAAATTAGCCAGTTGTCAAGACTATGAAGCAAAAAGGATATCAAGACTTTTTTATCCAGGCAGGAGGTTTGCAGTGTTCTGTGTCACATCAAGATTAATGTTCGAGTAGAGCCGCATACCAAATTATCACAAAACCACATTGTTAGAAACAGCAGAAGAGAGAGGATTTCAGGGGCAAGGATCACAATCAGCCCTACAGTTAGAGATTTACTTTGCAGACGCAAGCCAATTTTTAACCACTTCTTTGAGTTTCTTAACTTCATCTACTGTGTTGAAATTCAAGAGGGCACTCATTGGTGAACAAGTTCTTTCAAACACCAGCTATACAAAGAGCTGGAGTCAGAAGGATTGACTCAGTTCATTAACTTGTTTTTACAGCGCGTTTCAACCGTCAACGTGGAGCATAATTTACTTTCTTGGGAAAATGTACTCAATACTACATTTTCTCTATCTTGTTACTAACGTGAGTAACAGAGAAACATGGTTGTGATCATTGTTTTCAGTATTTAGGAACTACATAGCATGAAGAAAGAAGACAGAGGTCCTTGGCGATATATCTAAACCATGTTTTATTTACCGGGTGTTGAGGCTGCAGCTGCCAAGTTGATTCTTAACAATTAACATGTCAAAAAACGATGACAATTCTCATCATGAATTCCAACAACCAAAGGTGATGACTTGTTGCCTTAGAGACAGCTGCAGATTCATTTTCTTTGAAATCAGTTATTAATCTATAATCAATTGTTTTGGCTCTACAGTGTGCGGCATTAAATGCAAAGAATAATCCCAAACACTTCACTGAACATTTTATATATTGGATTGTTGTTCATTTTATATCCTGAAGCTGAATCCCGTAAAAACAACCTTTGTCTCAGTCAAGGTAATTCTAATCGAATGGTGATTTAGTAATGTATTCCTGTGAATATAAATAAAGATAAATAAAGAGTTGTATTTAGTTAATGAGTCATCTGTGCATCATAGAGTGGTCGCTGCGTTTCGCAACTACACTCGGGAGTGAGGCAACATAGCAAAAAGTTAAAGTTAACCTTTTATGAGGGGCAGCCTCGCTGTGGTAGTAAGACTGGATTTGAATTCAACGCCATAAAGACATGCGTTACTGCCACACCACCTCCATGACCTTCACCTAACTCCACACCAGTAACAAAGTGGGGACAACTGGTTCAGTTCTGTTAAATAAAGCTGAGCTCGGACAGGCACAGGGGAAGCTAAAGAGGAGCTAATGATTACCAATGTAAACGTCCATAACTTACTTCTAACCTTGCTAACTTGGAAGTGACAGTGGTGAGGCAACAGTGGGCGTCCAAACCCCTCACCGCGTTAGCGAAGTTACGAGTTACACGTGGACAGAAGTGTGAATGAGTAAAGCTGTTGGTTCGCTCTGTGTTTCGCTGGGTTTTACTCCTGGTGTAATTTATGCTAGCGAGCTTAATTAGTTAGCAAAGGCATGCTGACGAGCTTGAATTAGCTAACAGCGAGGCTAGCCGCTGTGATGGGCACCTCCACTGTTTGAAAGCTAACGCTTGTTAGCAGTCGGCAGCGGACCGTGTCTGCGGTTAGCAGCGGTGCTGCAGCCCACTAGTGACGGAGCTGAGGCGGCGTGGCGAGCGGGGTCCACCCGGGGAGTGTTACCTTGACGGAGTCCACGGGGTACATCACCGTGTGCTCCAGGATGCCAGCCACGGCTCCCGCTGTCATGTGGGTCGCCACCGAGACATCAGGCGGCAAGCTCTCGTAGTCGCCGTCGCCGGTGAAAGGCCCGTCGTCTTTCTGGCTCTGCGGCATCTCCAGCGCTGCAGCCGCACGCTCCGAGCTCAGCTCCATGCGGGGCGAGCTCTTGCTGCGGGCTCTGCGGTGCGGGATCGCGCTCAGAAAGGTGTCGGCGGTGGCGTGGACGACCACAACATCTCCGCGCGCACCAGAGCTCCAGCGCCCTGGGCGTGACGTCGGCAGCCGAGGGGGGCGCGTCTTCGGCTCATGTGGACCAATCGCGCTCCGGATGTTTAGCAACAGGGCGGGCTCTCGCTTTGAGGCGGCCAATCAGAAGTTTTTCCGTTGCCAATTCCTCTGACGCGACACAGCCCCGATGTTATGTCAGTGTCAGCGCGTCCCTGCTTCTCTGCGAGGTTTCAATGGGTTTGACAAGAAAGTGTAATCTTACAGTCCTGCTTCAACAGATTAGTAGGTTTGGTCTCTTTATCGGGCAGCATCTGTTCCTATGTAAGGATCGATCTCTCTCTTTGTGCCACTGAATGGTGGGAAATATTCAGATCATAGTAATCTTGTGACAAATAAAATTCCTCAAGTAAGACCAAATATTTGTGATTTGATTTATAAGTTTAAAGCAAATACGAGTAATATTACTAATATAAGACAATGTTGAATGTTTTGTTTGTGCATTAAAATGAGTTTAAATCAATGGAAACACATAGCTGCTACTATGGCCGTGGTTGTTCCAGGGGTCAGTGCTCAAACTGAAACCACAGCTTCTGGTATACAACCTATTTTGTACTAAGATTTTTATTGAAACATTTGGTGGAAAATTCACAAATTTGAAAAAGCAACTGAGGAATCGAAAGGGGCTATCTGAATCCACATGGTGACAGTTCTTTCTGAATGATTGACAAAGTGGGACACTGTGATCCTCTGAACTGGTGTGCGGGCCCATTTTGTCTTTTACAACTCCATTTGCAAACATAATGCAGAGAATGCCCCTGTATGTGCTGTGTGAGGGAAGTGTAAATACTTGATGCCCTCTGCATGTGGGACACATTCGAACATCCTGTGTGAACTCAATGACACAGTGTTTGTGGCCATCATCCATCGGCACTTCATGAGTAAAATAAATTAATTTTTTTGTTGCGCTTAAAACATGGAAGATACGCTGGCCTACCTATATTTCATACACTTCTACATTCCACACCCTCAAGTTATCAACTCACACATTCACTTGTTCTGCAACTCGTACATTGGATTTGAATCGAATACTTGGTCTGTTTCACGGCCAAATGGAGGATTATGGATCAACAGTTAAGAACAGTCTTTTATTAATCATACCTCAATCATGTGCATTATAGTGTATGAAGAAAGGGTGGCTGGACAACCCTGTGTTACAAGTGAATACCAACTCTAACCTAACTGCTGGAACAAAGGGGCTCTTGAAAATGCCAGGCTCTTATAATGCTGAGTCACTGATGTGTCTCAATTCACCGACACACCCACAGAGACTCGCCTGTGCACTTTGTGTGCAAAGCTTATGTTTCAGCCAATGGTGAGTGCCACAGGTTAGATAATGGATCAGGTTCTACTCAGTCGCTGCAAAGATAATTAATAGTGTCTTTCTTCTGTAGAATAATACAATTCACACGTTAAACTTTTTGACTAAAAGGTGAAATTGGAGGGAACAAAGGTTTAGATCTCTCCCTGCAAAGACCCACTACACATTTAGAGTGTTAAGTTCTATCAGGTATTATCCTGAACAGAAACTGAAAAGGCATCCTGTTGGATATCCAAGTGAAATGTAATACTATGGCCTGCAACCAGATAAAAACATAAATCATTGAGAAAAATACTTAAAGGAGCCTATGGTGAAGAAACTCTCTTATCTAAATTCAGCATTAGCGTCTCATTGGTCCCTTTCTCACAACTCATGACTTTGTCTCTGGTTCATGCAGCACTCAAACACAAATGACAACTATAGCTATTTACAGTAAACTGAGATAAACTTATCATTCAAGTGTGGAGCTAGTGTTTATTCTTGGAGAACCACCGATTTCAGATTCAGTTCAAGGAAAGACACCATTTGTTTAGTCTGATCCAAGTACACTCCATGGTCTGATCTCTCCCTCATTAAATAAACAGCCAGACAAGTTTACCATAAAACCTTTTTAACTATGAAGATAGAGGAGGGGTGTTTGATAAGATATGGACCCTGCACTAAAAAATGTTCAGGACGAGGACTAGTGTGTTATGTCTGATGTAAAGAACATTGCTGTGAATTACCTTTTATTTTCTCTCTCTCTCTCTCTGGTTAACTTCCTGTTTGGTATGGCTAAACTGTCCACCTGGAAGAGCAGGAAGAATCAGATGTTGGGTAGGGGCTGGACAGATGTGGTGAAGTCCGTCAAAGGTTCAAACACACCTTCTAGGGCCTGACCAGTAACCTGGAAGCTTTTATGTCTCAGTGGGGATCAGACAGGTTTTATGTTCACTAGAGGAGGACGGTTCACTGGTCCTTCATTTTTTAACTACATGTGTGTGTGTGACATGTAGTTTTCCTTTTGTAATATATGATCTGATTGAAGTGTTATTTATTATTTGTTGCTGATTATACAATTTGAGAGATCATGAATCCATCTCAATAAGTTATCTTAGAAGTATCTCTCTATATATAAATACACCTGTCTAGTTAAAGTTAAACTGCTTTGTGTTAAATTTGATTATGACTGGGGCTATTGTTACTACCATGATGTACTGTGTCTGTTCTCGTTTGGATTTTTTATTGACACTATTGCTAAAAAGCAATAAACACACAAAAAAACGTTATAACTTAATTGAAATTTGACAATATTTATTTTGCATTCATCTGTGCAAACATTTCAATACACCATTTTCATATAAATAACGGGACAGATAAATGTGCCCTCATTTACAATCCCCTCGCAGCAGTGATATGATAGCTTCTGAAAATGAAGCCCAACGTAAACAACAGTTTATGCAACAGCATCCAACATGATAATCAGATCACCCAACGTGAAGTAGGGCTTCAATAGAGATTGATACTATACAAAAAGAATTGATAGGTTTTGGAGAATTTACCAACAGTGTCAAGACATGTATTGCACTAGAGGCAAAAAAAAAAAATGTGATAGTCACAGGCACACAAAAAAAAGACCATTCCAGCTGAGAGGCGTTGTGCATTCTTATTTCTATCTGCATTACAAAGTGCTTCTTCCACTAATTATGAATCGTATTGCATTTCAGGTTTCCGTATTTGAAAAAAGAGAAAAACATGTGATGTTGCACATATAAAAAAGGCATAAAGAAAAGGCAAATGCCCACACACACTTTAAAAAAAAATCGCCACTGTGGTATATTTGTCAAACTTTGTGAAAGTTTAGATACTTTATTTGGGTATGGAAGATTCCCTTTACGGGAAAAGTACCGATGTGTTTGTCTTTATTAATTTTATGATTTAAGTAGAAGTCACCTTTAGGCAGCTGCAAAGGTGTGACCGGTATCCATATAAAAAATACATTTTCATGTCAAACTAAATAAATTAAATACAAACATTGGCTCAGCCAAGCCTGAGGGCTCACAAACAATGTTCCTCTTTTGTCTAGATCTCAGTACTGAATAGTTTAGAGGGTGATGGAAGTGTGGGTGAGCTGAGGCCCTCCTCCAACCACGGTATGGAGGAGGTGGTGCAGCGTTGGGCAGCGTGCCGGTGGATGCGGCGGAGTCGCATCAGGTACAACATAATAGACAACAGCACAATGAAGAAACATGCCAGGAATAAGTAGTGGTTGTTGACGAAGGAGAAGTTGTGCCGCCAGTGAGAGTGAGCTCCTTTCAAGGTTTCCTGTTGGATGTCCCTGAAATAGGCAGAAAACAAAGCAGCTCTCAACAAAGAGAAAATGTGTTAAGACCTAAGATAGTTTGATTTGATAGATGATGCGATAAAAATCCTGATAATGTTTAAGCTTGGTTTAAATTTCTGTTCAGCAACAAAATGCTCAAAAGAAAACTCTTTCTAGAAGTTACACACATAAGAACTAATTTTTCAGATTTAAACTTATTATCTTTTGAAGTAATTTTTGCCTTTATTGAGAGGACAGGTTTGGGACTCTGTTTGCGGGGTGCACAAGATATATATATAAATAATTTTTTTTATATAGAGGTGTAATAATAAGTCACCAAGATCATAGAAATTCCTGAAATATAATTTATGTTGTGCTGCCAAATGCATTGAAAAGCCACACTCTCTGTAAACCTTAATACTTAGTGTCCTTTTACCAGACAATCTCAGGTATGGACATTGTTTCAATTCCCCACTTATGCTCAAAATAAGAGTGTGTTGTTATCGAAGACAAACAATCACTCCTGCACTTACACTGAAAAGCTTATTTAATTAGATGGGATGAACCCTTGTTTGATTAAAGCGACTATGAACCAAAACCTTTTTCTTACCTCAAAGGCAGAAACCGTGTTCGGTAAAGTATAGCGCCAAGAGTCCACTGGACCTCTTTATCATAGACCAGCAGCGCCGTCTTTAGGTTTTTGTAATTGGCCGGGAAAGAGAAGCCTGAGTGTAATACTTCATACATCCAAGCTGATTTAAAACACTGGTACCTGGAGGCAGAAACATGAAGACAATGATTAAAAACATTTTGCACAAACCACCCGGCATTTTTTTTATAGGTGTGAGCGAGGGAATTAATTGAGCTTTAGAATAATCCTGTATGACTTACTTCAGTCTGTGGAGATCAGCATGTGAAGCATACAAGCCAGAGTCAAAGCGCTCTCTCAGAGTCTTCCACTGGGTGGCGCAGTAACTCTGAAAGGGATAAACATCAACCAACAACATCAGCAATAGCATTGCACGCCACAGGCCAATCAGGGATTCATGTTTTCATAGGTAAATTGGAGGGGGCAAACATAATTGATAACATTCCTCGCCCTGTCCTAAATCAAATCCTGAACATCCGGTAAGTAAATGAATATCCTTGCAAAACATTAAATGCATGATGGATTAAAAGTCCTTATTTTAAATGGTCAGTTAAACAGAAAGAGAGAAAACACTGTTAGGATAAAACGAAGATAAATTAAGAATTTAGTGTGATGATGAGCTTTGTGGCAACTTTGAACTTAACTTCCAAAAAATAATGCTTTTAAGAGAAAGAACATCTTATTTCTAGTCAGATAAAGAAGTTAAGAGGAAAACTAAGTTAGTTACTGAGTGATTTTTCTATGTGGCACTTACCTTAGCAGCCCGTATATATTTTGAAGCATTATAATCCCCGCCCATGCGCAGCACATCCTCCGTGCAGTAGTAGAATTCAGAGAAGCCATAGAACTGACTGTTACTGTAGTCGATGGCCGGCTGGTAGATACCATTGAGGGAGGTGTGGGTCTCATTTGTGTGGTTGAGGAACGGCTGGAGAATCTGGCGACACTGGTCAAAGTCTCCTGTGCCTCGCAGATGGAGCTTCTGTGCAGATGGACCAATCTCATCCTGCAGGTCTGCGGGCAGACAAGGGTCCAGGAGGGGAGACTCTGCTGTCTCACCAATCTGCTGACCCAAGAACCTGAACAAACCAGTTATACAGTGTGAATACACACAAAAACATTTACAAGAGAAAGGTGGAAAAAACTGGATCTCACTTGTTTCGAGTGGCAGTATTTCTGGTGAGGCTTTCTTCATATCTTTGGCGTGCTGCATTTCCTCCAAAACCCAGGAAGGTGGACACATAAACACGATAAACATGCTCTGTGCGATGTGCGTCACATCCCAAATTGAACTCCGCCAGTAAGTTCTTAGCAACTTCCTCCTATGGGAACAAACAAAAACCGTCCTGGGAATGAGGATAACCTCGTAATAACCCACACACATCCATATCTGTTTATCATATCTAGATGACAGAAATACTGACATTCAAGGATTAAATGATTTTTAAAGCAGGTCACAACAAGAGCGGGTTTAACTTGTGTTATGTCCAGTTAAGTGTTTTTAAAAACATCACACAACAGAAGATAAAACTGTCTAATAAGTGACAGCAAACAGGACAGAATACTAACTTCTACATCCTTACACTGACAACTTCCATAATATGTGATGATCTCTACATAGATAACTTCATGTTCTCGTCCTTAATCCTGCTATGGAGTCATGCAGCAGGCTTACAGTATGCGTTCAACAGTGATGAATGGAAAGCAGATCATCTCCACGGGGACAAAAATGGTGCATACAGGTTTAATCAGGGAATGTCAGAAGGAGGGAGAAGAACAAAGGGTGAGTGACAAAAAAACAAAGACAGCACAAAAAGAGAATTGGTTGTGGATAATAACCTGTTGTGGAGAAGCAAAGCTTACAGTTTTGGGCACTTCGTATGCAATCTGTGTGGAGACCCCGCCCATGTCCAGGACACCGGCAGTCCTCTTTCTCACCAGAGCCTCCTGCTGATCGCTGCCCGGGACATGAACCTCGACTACAGCCTCCCCATCTTCAACGATTGACAAGGTAAATGTGAGACAATCAGGCAGAGAAGATACATCACATGGATAATGTGTAATAAAAGACTTGTTTACCAGACAAGTGCATGATTTTTCGGGTGAACTGTAGCACATTAGATGTTGAAAGGGGAAAGCATGGATGTACTCAGTGTATTACCTGCTTGGGTTCTTACCATTGTGCACATGGTTAAACCTTCCAAGGACAAAGTTTATTCCAATCCATGCATAGACACCTAAAACAAACCAAGTAATTTCAGAGTTATCATATTAAATGTTTGCAGAATTACCAATGCTGCACTACTTTTAATTCAAATTTAATTAAACTAATAAAAAATAGATCTACAATACAAAAGAGAGTGCCATATAGCAACTACAACCACTGGCAATAAGTCTGTTCGTCTCCATTAATAAATAAATCAGTTGTGTTGTATAAAATTGCTTATAAACAATGGTTTGGCAGCAGTAGATTGAAGCTGAGACTGTTGCTTTCTATTGCTGTCTATTTCATTATTCCTTGTATTTACCTTCCTGTTTTCCAGAAATGACTTCAACATGGGAGTCGGAGAAGAGGAAGTTGAAGTGGACTGGGATGTCGGTGCGCAGATCCTCGAGAATAGCTTCTTGCTGACTGCGGTTAAACAAACACAAAACTTCATCATGAGGGTCAGATTTTTCTTTTTCTCATATCAAAACAGTAAGTGCTGTTGATAAGGTTGATTACCTGTTTTGCAAGTCCAGTCAAGTGTAGGAGTTTAAACCAATTAGATTTAATGATGGTTAATGATTGTTAAAACAATAAAAGTAAGACATATTCTTCATTTATAAATTGATCAGCAGTGTCATAGTGTCCGACGAGCTGTGTGCAATTTACTGCCAAGCAGAGGTCGACAACATGGAGGAGCTCCAATTTCTAAATTTGTTGGTGTAAGATGTTCACAGTGAGTCAATACAGTCAAGTACATGAACTCATGAGAATGTCCGCGTTTTCCGTAATTTGCTTTTCAAACATGATCAACACAGCAGGAGATCTCTGATCAGACGCGTTCACAAGATCACAAATCTCCGGAGTATCACATGAGGCGTGGTGGAGCAGGCAGGAAGTAATGCAGAAATTTCACTGCAGGGATCATGTGTTTTTGTTTACATTATATCGACATATTAAAAAAAAGCTTTGTGTCAACATGATAGAAACATCAACACCCACACACTCACAGTGAAGGGTGAGGATCTCCTGCTGTGTTCTCAAATTGGCTCATTCTGACATTATCCAGACTTTTTTATAGAGAGCTGGCAGGAGAAAGTCCAGAGAAAGTCCAGAACCTTTCGCTCAGACATTTGTGCTCTCACATACAGCCCCTCAGGATAATGTCAGGAGATCATCCAGAGTTCAGTGCATATCTGAGAGCAGCTTTAGTGGTAAACTTTTGTAAACTGGTCTGGTCCAGCCCAAATCTCCTCACTGCTGATATACCAGAGGTCTTAACATTTCATGCAGTCTTATTTAGATCTAATAATATTATTACTGTACCTTTCAGGTAGGATTCTCATTCCAGCTGTGCAGAGTATATACAAAGGGGTTTCCTGGTGCTTATTTTTGGGAATGTGTTCGGCTGCAAAGCTCAGCAGTGGATAAATATAATTACTGGCTTTCTCTGGTGTTTTAGCCAATTCAGAAATACCTACAGGGAAAAAACAAAGACCAAACATCTGGTTTTAGAATAGGTAAATATACAATAGATTATATTAAGTCATTTGAGTTTTTGAAAATTCAATAATTAGCACTGTTTGTTTAACAACCTCTCATTTTAATAATTAATTGATGAAGCCTAGCTCTGGGGTGCTTACCCGGTTTGATCTTCATTACCACTGGCTTGCGGTGTTGATCTCGCATTTGCTGGATGTCCAACAGCTCATGAGGATTACCATTGTGCCTGGGCCAGCAGTAAACAAATACTCTAGAGCCGCTGCTGCCACAGTCCACCACCAAGCCGTAGTTCAGGTCGGGGTTGCTGGTATCCGTCGCATCCACATCAGTCACCCTTGCCAAGTGCCTTTTGGAAAGCAACCAAAATGTTCAATGCCAAAATATTACCGGTGACCCTCATGACATAAACACTTAGAGACAGCGGTTGTTGGGTTACCTGTGGAAATTATTTTCCTTCCTGATCCAGCTGGCGTGGCCCTTTCCCGTGACAAGCAGCAGGTAGAGCAGTCCTATGAGGCAGAGCACCAGGCCGATGAAGAGCAGCTGTCTGAGGGAAGGGACGAGGAGCCGAGGAAGAACCTGGGACGACAGGCTGAAGTGCCAAGAGGCTGGGAAGAGGCACGAAAAGCTGATCCTGCCAGGAAGTAGAAGAAAGAAGAGAATGAGCACAGACGATCTGTAATGTCACAGATATGAGACAGATGGGACAATCAAGATAAAATACCACAGATGACAGCTAACAAACCTTCCCATGGTGCAATTCGTCTTCTACTTCAGGCTTCAGTTGACGTACTTCATTGATCAGACTGAGCGAGGCGGGTTGGGCTTATTCCACGGCTCCATTCCGCTTTGCTTCATCATGATCTTCTGATAGAAAAAAAAACAAGTCGGTTTAAGAGTTAACCTTAAAAAAACTCAGGTTCTGCGCTCTTCTACGACAAAGGCCTCAAGTGAGACGAAGAGGACGCGAATGTCCTCTCCTCGCTGTGGGTGCTGTACGGGTGCAGGTTCGTGTATTGAAATTATAAATACAAGTTGTTGGAACCGCAGGGAAACGCTGAAGTAAAACCAAAACAGCAGGTAGCGTTAGCATTAGCTGCAAGGAGTGACGCTCGGCTACAGGAGCTAGCTAAAACACAAGAATTTAACGTAGTTCCACGGGTCGTCAGTGTAAACGCAGCAGCTTTACACGTTCGCGGCGTTAAGCTGAGTCGATACTTACTAACAAACCAGCGGAAGTCTCCCGTTTCCCCGAAAACGTGACATTTCTGAGCAGCCAGCTGCGAACCGCTGGCTAAACGCTGAGCGAGTATGTGGCAGAAGAACGTCTCCGGCGAGTGACGTGTTCGTGTCGTACGCGGTGTGTTTGCTTTGCTCCTCCGCGTCGCCCGGAGGTGAAGCGAAGATTACAGACACGGTGTAATAATCCAATACACCGCCCAACAGCAACCCGAGCGGCGACATGCAACCAAACACGGATACTATCTATGAAATCTATAGCATTGGACGTAGAGTTCAACCATAGAGTTCAACAAGAGATTAATTTCTACGTCTTAATTTGTTTAAGGAACCGCGCTAAGATTCAGTATATTTATTTAAATCATCACTTTATTGTGATTATTTAAAACTGATGTAAAAACCTGATTAAACTCTATTATTAAATCAACATTAGTCAGGAGTATCACTGAATTACTACACAGAAGGAGGATTTAATTTAATTCACATTTTCATATAAATACTGACTTTAGAGTAATATACTGTCATTTGTTTAAGATTTGTATGTCTCATTATAGTAAGACCATTATCAATACAATTTGAGACCCCTGTCTAGGGTTGGGTACTGTTTAAATGGAACTATTTATGGATTCCATTTCTTATAAATTTTGGAGAGAATTTGACATTTTTTTTAAATATGGCTTTTACAAGTCAACAGTTAAAGTTCTAACTGTTATAATCAGTAAGAGCAAATAAGAGGAACCGATGATATTTCACGAGGCATAAAAACGCAGACAAAAGAGTATCATACATAATTTATTGTGAAATTAGCAAAAATTCATTCAATGAAAGCTCTCACTGCTGATCACAACTGCGTGTCAGAAATATAGTGTTGTGTGTGCTGTGTAATAAAGTGTTTGGGGAAGACATTAAAGGCCACTTCCATTAGCAACAGTCAGATGTTTTTCTGCAGGACGTCTGCACTGAGTCTGGCAAACACTGTGTCGGTAACAAAACTGCATTCTCAAAATATATTATTTCTCAAAAAATCTTAATTCTCCATCTCTCTCTACGTGATTCTAAGCATGGCATCAGTAACATATCCATGTATGATGATGATTAAAAATGATACTGTGAACTATAGTGTTCCTGGTGTGGTTGTAAAGTTGACAGTTGGCCACCCGCAATTCTGTTTTCATTTTTAACAACATCAAACGAGGAAGAGACATTTTTGATCAAACATAATCAAATCTTGGACTGATTCAAGTGTTCCAGGTAAAAAAGGAACATGTATTCATACACACGTTTGGAGCAGATTGGAGAGTGTACACTGAAGTTACAACCACTTATTGTTTCACGGTGAAACAAAAACTCACTAAGTGCACAACTTTTCATCATCAAGGTTTTTAGATTGTAATGTGATTTCAAAAGTTTAGGACGCCAAATTTGGGATTCATTGGAAGGATAAAAATACAAAATCCAATAGGGTCTGCACACACTGGTCGCTGCTCGGGCTCTCAATATAAGCAGTGATAGTTCCACATTGTCAACTCTACTAATACAGTTGACACTGTACATTTGCATTGTGCTATATTTATATTTGAATTCAAAACAATACACTTTATTCTTTACACCCAGACCACCTGCACTTCACTGGACTTCATGCAGCTCAGCCACTCAACCTTACTGATCTGCCAGCAGTATCTCACATCCACAAGCTTGAGTCTCTTGCTGTGTTGAATTATGTTTTTCACTGTTACCATCGTCACATCTGTCCGCTGCAGTGTAATGTGCTGTACTCGTCTGAGTGGCACGGGGGGTACGTCTGTAAACTCCATACGGGGGTTTAGGTGTGGGCCCAATACACACTTTAAAACACAGTCCAGAGGGCACGGCAGGGAGACCAGTGTTAGCTTCTCCAGTAAAGGAGAACCAATTAGGAGACACTTGAGCGTCTTCCTCAGGGACATCCAGGACATGGCAGGTTTCATTTGGCTGTGACTGTAAGAGAATCTGTCGACATATGGGAGAAACAAAGGATACATTTGATATAAGTAGTCAATCTAATCTCAATTAATCTGCTGGATCTATCAAATTTATATGTCACTGATCTTTTGCAATAGTTCAAATACAGTGCCTTGCATAAGTATTCACCCCCTTTGGACTTTTCTACATTTTGTCATGGTATAACCACAGATTAAAATGTATTTCATCGTGAGTTTATGTAATGGACCAACACAAAATAGTGCATCATTTGGAAGTGGGGGGAAATATTACATGGATTTCACAATTATTTACAAATAAAAATCTGAAAAGTGTTGAGTGCATATGTATTCACCCCCTTTACTGTGAAACCCCTAACAAAGATCTGGTGCGACCAATTGCATTCACAAGTCACATTTGCAGGTCACATAATTAGTAAATAGGGTCCACCTGTCTGCAATTTAATCTCAGTATAAATACACCTGTTCTGTGACAGACTCAGAGTTTGTTGGAGATCATTACTGAACAAACAGCATCATGAAGACCAAGGAGCTCACCAAACAGGTCAGGGATAAAGTTGTGGAGAAATATGAAGCAGGGTTAGGTTATAAAAAAATATCCAGAGCTTTGAACATCTCTCTGAGCACCATAAAATCCATCATAAGAAAATAGAAAGAATATGGCACAACCGCAAACCTACCAAGAGGAGGCCGTCCACCCAAACTGAAGAGTCGGACAAGGAGAAAATTAATCAGAGAAGCAACCAGGAGGCCCATGGTTACTCTGGAGGAGTTGCAGAGATCCACAGCTGAGGTGGGAGAATCTGTCCACAGGACAACTATTAGTCGTCTACTCCACAAATCTGGACTTTATGGAAGAGTGGCAAGAAGAAAGCCATTGTTGAAAGGGATCCATAAAATATCCCGTTTGGAGTTTGCCAGAAGCCATGTGGGAGACACAGCAAACATGTGGAAGAAGGTGCTCTGGTCAGATGAGACCAAAATTGAACTTTTTGGCCTCAACGCAAAACGCTATGTGTGGCGAAAACCCAACACTGCCAAATCACCCTGAGCACACCATCCCAACAGTGAAACATGGTGGTGGTAGCATCATGCTGTGGGGATGCTTCTCTTCAGCAGGTACAGGGAAACTGGTCAGAATAGAGGGAAAGATGGATGGAGCCAAATACAGGGAAATCCTTGAAGAAAATCTGATGCAGTCTGCAAAAGACTTGAGACTGGGGCGGAGGTTCATCTTCCAGCAGGACAATGACCCTAAACATACAGCCAGAGCTACAAAGGAATGGTTTGGATTAAAGAATGTTAATGTCTTAAAATGGCCCGGTCAAAGCCCAGACCTATATCCAATAGAGAATCTATGGCAAGACTTGAAGATTGCGGTTCACAGACGGTCTCCATCCAATCTGACTGAGCTTCATCTTTTTTGCCAAGAAGAATGGACAAACCTTTCCATCTCTAGATGTGCAAAGCTGGTAGAGACATACCCCAAAAGACTTGCAGCTGTAATTGCAGCGAAAGGGGGTTCTACCAAGTATTGACACAGGGGGGTGAATACTTATGCACCCAACAGATGTCAACTTTTTTGTTCTCATTATTGTTTGTGTCACAATAAAATTTATTTTGCACCTCCAAAGTACTATGCATGTTTTGTTGATCAAACGGGAAAAAGTTTATTTAAGTCTATTTGAATTCCCGTTAGTAACAGTACATAATGGGAAAAAGTCCAAGGGGGGTGAATACTTATGCAAGGCACTGTATACTCCTTCCCCCGAGTGAGTCCTGCTGTACTACATTTTGCATCTCAACAGTAGCCTTACTTGAGTGTGAGAGAGGAGAGGTGAGGCAGCTGTGGCAGATCCCGATCATCCCACCGATCCCACTCCCCATTTTCCTCCTCTGGCATGATGGGAGGCTCAGCAAAGATGGTTAGGTCTCTGAGTCTGGGACAGGACTTGATGACCTCCAGTAGAGGGGTTTGGGGGCTGGTTTTCACACCCTCCATGGTGAGAGAGACCAGGGAGGAGCCTACAACTTGGATGGCAGGAAGCAGATCCACCAGAGGGCCAGGGAATTGTACTGAGAGGCTCAGCAGCTGGCCTGACCATGTCCGGAGGGCTGCAGCTAACACAGACCCACTCCTTCTACCCGTACTTGATTCATCATCAGCGTTCATGGATATGGAGCAGATGTCTGGACATAAACGGCTTAAACTCTCCAGACAGTCCCAAGTAACACCCTTGACATCTTTTAGGTGCAGGATCAGGTGTTCATCACCCGACTCTGACAAAACTCTCCCTCGCTTTTTTTCCTCTGCTTGTTTCAGTGAGCAACTTGGCTCCTCATCTGTACATGCATCTTTCTCACTCTCACCACAATAGTCTTCCCACAATATCTCCTCCTCATCATCAGCTTCCTCAACCCCTGCTGCTGCGTCTTCTCTCTTCTTCCTCCAACTATCGATCCCCTGCCTGTTCCTCCTCTCCCTCCACACCTCTTCCAGCCTCGGAACTCCTTCTCTGTAACTGAACTCGTCTGTCTGCTTAAACTCTCTGTGCTCAATGAGACAGCAGGCCTGGGCAAGGCCCTCCATGGCCACTCTCTCAAGCCCAGGCAGAGAGAGTAGTAGGTAGGCTGCAGCCACCGCATTGTCTCCATCTTCTTCCCCAAACCCAATATCCAGAGCCAGTAGACTACTGAGGGGGAGAGGAGGCAGGGCTGAAGAGACGGAGGGTGAGGGGGCAGAGGAGAAAGAGGAACTAGGAGGTGGAGATGTAGAGGTGCGCCAAAATGATGAGCTTGAAGGACGAGCAGAGGATGAGCAGACGGCACCACCTCCAAGAGGAAGTAGTGCAGCAGGGGAAAGGAAATGACAGCAGGATACATCGAGGTGGCGCAGGAAACGGCAGTGATGGGCAATGGTGCTGATCACACATGCGTCACAAGGCATACCAGCCAGGGAGAGCGAGCGGAGGGCAGGCAGACAGCGGAGAGTTTCACACAGGACCTTTGAGGGCAGCTGCTGGGCCCCAGATAGATCCAGTCTACACAGACCCTGGGACAAAAAAGAGAAAACACAAGCTGTGTCTCAATTCAGGGGCTGCATCCTTCACAGGCTGCATTTGAAGACCTATTATTTCACAGAGGTGCGACTAGACTTCTAATGCGGCCGACTAATGCATTTTTCTATCCCTAAGAAACAAATACTCCGACTGTTGGATAATTTTCGACCCAACATATCAAATGATTCATTGCCTTTCAGTGAAGAACCATTTTTTTTAAGATGTAAAGGTGTAGGCAAGCGATGAGGCAACTGATGCTTCACGTTATCTTTCACGCTTACTCCCAACTATTAAATATGCCCACAGGTATTTGTAAAATAAGACCCTGATTTCAGGAGACACTGGTTTCAGGAGACACTGGTTTCAGCCTGACCTGGCAGCGTGCAGTAATGTGGGCACAGAGGGCGGAGGTGACCAGACCAGGACAGCTTTCCAGTGACAGGCCACGAAGCTGGGGGACCAGCAGAAGGTGGAGGGCCGCGCGGGACAATTGTTTTCTGGTGCACAGCAGCTGCGTGAGCTCCTCAACCAGTTCTCCAGCTACACGGGGAGTAAAAGATGGAAGGAGAGGCATTAGAAGTGATCCATCACTCTGTTAATCTATTATTCTCGGGCCAGAGAGAGGCTGTCAAGGGCAATCATTGTATTGACATCTCAGACATTTAGCTAACATGGTGAATGACAGTTACTGAAGTTCACATGGTTAAAGATGGACAAAACATGTGATCACTGACTTATGAGACAGTCACTTAAACTACACACAGTAACAGTTGTGTAGTTACAGTTCCAAATTGAAATGCCATAAAGTGGGAGCAGGCAGGTGAGAGAGGACTGTTGAATAAGCCCTCGCAAACTCACGCAGGAGGTTGAAAGGTCCCATAATGTGCCTGAATGAATACTGATCCAGGTATTTGTCAGCGTAGTCTTTCACCCACACGTCCTTCATGTTGTCGGCGAGGCTGAGCAGACAAAGCCGTGTTAGTGACAGGACAGAGCCTTCTTCATCCGTCCTGCCGCCTCTCCCCTTGCTCCTTGTATTTCTTACGCACCTCCTTGGCAGGGTTTTGCTCAAATTTAGGGCGAACATTGGCCTTGCAGGGCAGCAGCGCCTGGCTGCGGTACTTAAGTGGGATGCTGGGTTGAGAGGTGGAGGCTTCTGAGGCTTTTGCTGCTGGTGGGAAACAAAGAGAAGATTAAGAGGACAGAAAGAATCAAAGACATCTAAAGACCATAAACGCTAATCTCGCTGAAACATTACTCAATTTAAGAAAATATCAAATGTATGAAAACGTTATGAAACTTTTGGATCTTGTTGAGTAATGCATATGTTATGATGGGGGTTATTGATTAATCAATAATTGATTTGTTATGTGATATGTGAAAAGAAAGGAAATCAAATGGTCACCTCTATTTAATATTGTATTGTATTTATAGTAATGGGGCAGCTAATATAGCATGTTTCTTCTTCCTGGTCCTTCTTACTTCATGTACCAGTGTATACGTGTATTGTTTTGTTTTTGGATTACACTGAAATTAGTTCACTGTTTCTTAACCAGCTGTATAACTATGTTGTTTTTTCTTTGTTCCATTTAAGAAGATACACAAAATATACTAGAATGTGTATTTACTCTAAGTGTGTGTACGTACATTATCAGTATTTAATCCATTAAATAAATATTGCCACGTATAAACAGAGTGTAGGGTTTTATATGGAGAGAGTATCTAGATATAAAGAGTTTCTATGTCACCTACCTCTCAGCTGTACAGGAGCTGGATGTGTTCAAACAAGAAGAAGCCAGACGTGCAGAGAGTGAACAAACCTCAAAGTTCACATACGGGATTCCCCGCAGCACTTCCTGGTTGCAAGTTTGTGGAATATTTCTCCCTGTGTTCGGTCTCGCAGGCACATCCGGTCAGCTGATAATGAATCAAGGGATAGATTTGAACACCAGCTATGGACTGAAAACTGAATGAACCACATGCAATTAGTCTGAACATATGGATAAGTTGATAGGTGACGCGGCAAGACGTGACACGTGTGGTTTATGTCTTCCTGAAAGTCAGAAATCAGGGCAGTAACCCTGGGCCGAACTGAAACTGATCTGAGTTCAAGGCAGATAATAAGTTTGGTTCAGAAACGTTTCAGTGGTTTGATACAGTGGCGGATCAAGGGTTTTTCTAAATCTGGGGGCCACAGGGGCCACAATTCCTGATTCAGTAAGGTTGCACATTTAAGTTATTCCTTGTTTTCAGTTGGCTCTTTAGGTTGGAGCAAAGTCACACATCATTGGATATATATTCTTTGCCCGGTCCCAATTCACCCCTTAGCCCGACCACTTGGCCCTAGCCCTTGTTTTGCGTGTGGCCGTGAAGGGGTAGTGTTTTCCCATTTCCCTATGAGGTGTAGGGTTAGTGGCCTTTCAGCCCTTCAAACACCCCTTCAAGCGTAGTGTGACAAGTGGGTCAATCAAGATGGCGACTAATAAGTTCATGGTCACGTTACAAACAAACAAAAATGGCAGGGAGAACAATATCACAATATCTTGCAAAATAACCATGAAATTTTTTGAAAATCCAGCACAATAACCTGTTTTAATCCAGTAGCAAATGAAAATGTAACTGAATCGCTGCAGAGTTTCAGGAAAATAGCAATTTACCCCGACATAGTTACTCTCATGTCGCGTATATGAAGTTTGAAAACAACTTGAGAGGATTCTGTTTCGGTTTTGTTGTAGGTTTTTGTGTTCTCTATCTCTCCCTCCCCCTTACCCTTTCTGTTCTTTCTCCTGCAGCGCATGTGTGGCAGGGGGCGAGGCTGGCTTCACCTGTTTCCACTCAGCTCATCAACCTGTCTATAAAGGCTTGGTCTTCACTCCACTGCTCTGGCAGTCGATTCCTTCTCGTTGGGGAGAGCACTGTGTTCGTCCTCTCAGGGAACCGACAATGTTTTTGAAGTGCCTTTCCATCCAGCATTGTTTAGCTGCCAGTTTTGCAGCGTTTCTTGCTTAGCTCGTGTTTTTTGTATTGGGAATTGTGACAGGGCCTTTGAACATTGATTCTTGTTTAAGTACATTGTCATATTCATTGTGAGGATTGTTTGTAAGTGATAAGTTAATAAAAAAGTTAGGGGAAGCAAGCTAACTGATGGAACGGGGTTACTTGAAATTGACGGATCAGCGCCTCCGTGGACGGCACTGATCTGGTTGATGACATGAAAGAAAAAAATGATTCATGACTTGAAACCAATTTTCAGGCTATTCATCTTTTTTCTTTGTCTTATTGTTCTTTTGCAGATATCTGTATTGATAATAAATATCCATTCATCCATTATTTGTTGCATAATAATATTAATAATTTATTATTGCTCACTAGCCTGGTTAACTTTACATGTTATAGCTTCAAACTATCAAGGTTGGTTAAACATGGTAGATCTGGCCTGTAGGATTGCTGATCCACAAACAATTCTAAAATATATGACTGTTGAAACTGTTCATGGCTTCTTTAGCACTAGAGGTAAGTGAGAGGAGATTTCTTGTTCTATTAACATGACCCCCGCAGTGCACACACTCTCCAATGGTCTAGTTGAAGAAGAGGAGTAGGGCCCTTGGGGTCAGCAGGACGTGAGTATAGCCATCTTCCCTGTCTGAGCTGTCTCCCCCAGATGGTGAAGATGGACTATTAGCGGAGCTGCTCTGATAGTCGTCTGGAGGGGTCCGTGGGCATTTTGTTCATCCATATATATCATTCCTTGGTCATTGATCAGTAGCTGCTGGGTACTATACTGCAGAATTAATACAAAAAACTGCATACAAAACAAAAAAGTAGACTTGTTGGTATTCTTTATTTCAACCCCCCATGATGTGACGCATGAAGATAATCTTTAACATATACAATTTGCAGATCTGTCTCAGTAATATTTTCTGATAATAAAATAATTAGTGATATTTCAGTAAAAAAAAGGAAACTTGTATTAAATACATCCTCATTTATCAAGACAAAAACATACTCAGCAGTGTGTGCATTTCATTTCCCTTGATTTCCTGACAATTATAAGACAGTGAGGAATATAAATATTAATTGTATTTAATATGGGTGGTCCTTAAAATCATCTCAGTGGTGTAATTCATCTTGAGATTTGGAATAATGAAATTCTCAGACTGGAGTTGCCATTTAGTCTTTATAATAGTAAGCTCTGCAGAGTTTACACAACAAGCACGGGTGCTCAAAATGGAATAACTGGCCGCAGGTTCACAAAAGCCAGAACTTATACAAAGAGGCTTTACATAACACAAAATATGAAAAAAAAAGACATGCCAGAACTAATACAAAGAGGTGCTTCATAAAACGTAATATGAAAAAAGATATGAAATCCTCCTTTGTGTCTATCTGCTGTGTCCGCTGTAGCAAACTCGCTGGTTGCCAAGGTCACAGCAGTGAGACACCTAGTCAGGGGATTTCCACAACCTTAGACACTGGTCAGAGGAATTTTCCATAACAGTTGTTAAACCATTAGAATTAATATGTAAATATAACGTTAGTATAAAAAACTATAGTTGTGACGCTCACAATAACAAACCAGGCTCGTTTCTCTTTTCCCTAAGGTCAACTCAGGATGTAGATATGACCAAATCAGAAATGTGTTAAATGTTAGATACGATTCTAGTTTCAGTTCATGCACGGAGCAGACCGACAAATCGTAAAGTGACAACGGGCGCAGCAAATAACACAATCTAGTACTGTGTCTTTTTAAACACTCGTGGATGCATTTGACTGGAGTGTGCAGTGAAAAAACAACTGAATCAGCTCTGACATTTCAAATCAAGGCAATCCCAGTTATATAATAATACATTTTCTAGCTACACTAGAATGAAAATGGGACCATGAACCCACAGGAAGTAATCATTGCAGTCTATATTAGTCCAACGCTAATATCACTTAGTTAGTTAGTTTCTTCACTTTATTCAATCAATGAATCAGTGAAATATGTAGTTGTTTATACTCTACACAGGCTTAAATCCCCATTAGTTTGATCTTTGTCAGTTATAATGTGTCTATGTAAAAAGTGTTAGTGTACAATGGTGTTAACATAAACAAAGAGAACCTAAAAATGTATTTCATTATGCAAAAATGAGCAACTAACTAACTATCTCTTTAATAACTAACAGTAAAAGTGCACTTGATAAATCCCTTATTCCCTGTTTCCTTTTTGACTTATTCGTCTTTACAGATAAAATACAAAGTACACCAGTTTGCATCCATATGTAGTTTCAGTTGATCGTGCCTTTGCTGCATACAGTATATCACAACTTTCAGAGTGTCTTAAGCTGCGAGACAGATTGAAATGTGCAGAGAATCCAAAAGCTTTACTCCACTGGCTCTGTGAAAGGTACCACCATCCTCCCGGCCACAAACACCTCCACTATGTTACGGTCGTCACCTAGAACAGAAGAACAACACAGATGCATTTACAATCGAATTTGAAATAGTCTTCCTCATCTACAAAGCTCTTAATGACATGGTGCCATCATTCCTTAAGGAGCCCATAGTACCGTATCACCCCACTAGAGCACTGCACTCCCAGAATTCAGGCTTACTTGTCGTCGGAGCCAGAGCCTTCAGATGTCAAGCTCCTCTCCTGTGGAATCATCTCCTAGTTTTAGTTTTGGAGGCAGACACCCTCTCTACTTTTAAGAGTTGGTTTAAACCCTTTCTGTATGATAAAGCCTTTAGTAACAGCTGGCTCAGGACAGCCTTGGACCAGTTATGCTGCTATAGGCCTGTGTCAGGGACATAAGACACATGGAGCTTCTGTTTTTCTTTCCTCCTCTCCCTCTTAACCACATTAATTTCTCATCAATACATGCTACTGACTTGACTTATTTACCAGAGTCCTTGTACTTTATCGTTTGCAGATCCAGGATCACTGTAGCCTCCACATTGTGAATCATGGTGGCAGGTGATTGTGGATTATGACGACAACTAGATTGCTTAGATGTCAAATTCATCTTTGTCAGACTTTTAATTTTTCAGAAATACTTTGCGTATTGATACACCTCTCCATTTATAGTAGACTCTTCTTCTTTTCTCATGAATACTATAGATATTATTATTATGTTGATGTGCTCTGTTACAGGCTACATCTATTGCACTTAAGTCTGTGGCCTGGCAGAGATCTCCTTCACTTGCAGCTCTCCCCTAAGTTTGTGCATTTCAATTTTTTTGTTGTAGTTTTACCTCACTCTAGCTGAGGGTTAAAGGCCGGAGGATATCACAACTTGTTAAGTCCTATGAGGCAACATGTGATTTGTGAACATGGGCTACACAAATAAATTGACTAGGAAAGGCAAACTGAAATGGACACTCACCCAAATTCAAGAACTTTTCCAACAGAATCTGAAAGTAAAATGAAGATAAAGTAGTCTGAAACTGGATGTTTTTTTGCTTTTATAAATCTGTACGTGAATGTGTTGGTTTCTGTAGAGCGATGAAGAAGGTGCTCATCCACCAACCTTTGGCTCTTCACACTGGATCAGGTCGATAGGTGCACCAGGAGCAGCTACGTTCACCCTAAGGGCATCGAAATCTTTGCCAACCTCAAAATTCCCTGTTTGGTCATCTAAGGACAAGGCTGTAGACGAAACACACATTCAAATACACTGTTGTACTCTCTCTGCACTTCTGTCAAATTGCAATCAGCCATCATCAACAAAAACATCATGTTCTGAAAGTGACTGGTATTTTGATTCTGCTGAGACACTTGGCGTGTTATGTGTGTTACCTTGGCTGCCGCCTAGTGTGGCCAGTCTGAACACCTCCTCAAAGGTGAGTGTGTTGTACTCCGGGTCCTGGATGGTCAAGACTTTGGATGTGTCCAAGGTTCTCCTCACAGCATCCAGCATAGAGGCTGAGTACCCCCCCGCCACGTCTGATGTAGGACCACAAACACAGGTGGGTCACATGAATATAGGCACATATAAAGACACAAACACAGACTTGTGAATGCCTGTGGGAATATGAAGACAATACTTTTTGGGGAATATTAAAAAAAACAGAATGTGCATTTTCAAATTTCAGATGTGCAGGTTTCAACAAACTAAAGTTAAGACTTTCACCGAATTCCTTAGAATTTCCCGTAACTGAAGATAAAGGGAAGTAGTCTAGTAGAGAATAACCCTAAAAATGCTATGTTTTGCCTCAAAGCAGAGAGAGAGTCCTTCATCCTCCCAAGAGGCAGGCAGAGGGAACTGTGATACATTCTGATCAGGGTGATGCTTATAGACTAATATGAGTTCCACATTGATTATGTTTGTAGTATCTACGGTAGCATTACACAAATGTTGACACAACTGAGACCTACCCAAGCATAATCTAATACCTACTTAAACGTAATATTCAAAAAGTATTTAAAACCTAAAATGTCAATGATTGAATTGACCCCACAGAAACCCTGAACTCAGATGTTAAGATTTACTCAAAGATGGATGATAAAACCAGCTAAATGAAAAGTGATCAGCTGACCAGGGTGTCAGACTCATCAGCTGACTGAACTCCCCACGTCAGTAAAACAACCAGACTTCTGTAAAACCAGATGATGCTATCATGTGATGCTCACACGCATGCTTGTGTGTGCAGAGCAGAGGAGTTGAAGCGGGTCAAAAGTTTGTTAAAAAGCAGCATGGCACTTGAAAATGTGCAAAAAGTGAATCTTTTCCCACCTGTTCCCAGCCCCAGCTTGACTTTGTGGTTCAGGACGTTGCGGACATCTAACAAACCACTGCACAATCTGGAAAGCGAGAGAGAGAGAGAGAGAGAGAGAGAGAGAGAGAGAGAGAGAGAGAGATTTATAGAGAGAGAGATGACTAATACAATGATCCATAAAGCGTCCTCTGTATAACATATTTTCATTTAGGCATTCGTGATAATTCCTCACACTTTTAAAGTGCTATTTTACTGTTAAATCTGTGTTATATCAATCATCATGGGCATAGGTCAAGTCTAGAGAAACACCCGGATACTTACGCAATGTTGGAATTGGGGCAGTGAGACACAGAGGCTCCCGTCTCTCTGAATAGATCCAACTCTTTATCACTGAGGTAGCAGCCATGGGCCATCACTGTCTGTGAATCAATCCCGTTACAAATAAAATCAACCCTGTTCAGCAGTTAAATGGGACATATTATGAAAATTCCACTTTTGTAGTGCTTCTACACGTTAATCTGGGTATCTGGCGTGTCTACCGTCCGTAAAACCTCTGGAAAAAAACTACTCCCGTGATTTGTTGTGGTTCCTCTATGTCAGAAACGATACGCTAGAGTGCGTCGAATGGGATTACGACCGAAATAAACGTCAAAGTCACACCATGCCCATGTAGGGAGTCTCGCTACAAGGCCTTGGACGAGTGAGCTAACGCTACCTGTCAGACATTTAAGTGGCCTGATAAACAAGGGACCCCCGGGACACCTCTAAACGTTGACGTGTTTGATGTTACAGACATTTCATTAAAACCCGAAGGAATCATATCAACTGTGGTAAAAGGGGCATAATATGTCCCCTTTAAGCATTCATACAGTTTCTATTTTGCACAGAAATGTGTGTGTGCTTTTGTGTGTGTGTGTGTGTGTGTGTGTGTGTGTGTGTGTGCGTGTGTCTGTGTGTGCGTGTGTGTGTGTCTGTGTGTGCAGGCAGTGATGTGTTCTCACTTTGTCTGTGAGCAGGTTGTGTCTGTGATAGACGTCCGTGTACGACTCTGATTCAGGAAACAGCTCCTTTACAAGGTTCACCTCCTCAACGTTTTCACTGATATGACTCTGTCAAACATAAAAGTACATTTATTGATCACAAAAATGTTTTTGTTGGATCTATCTAAATATTCTTCACTTGCATACAATATCTCTTAAGTACAAATTCAACACCATAAAGCTGTAGGATCTACATGGAGCCTGAGGCACTGAGGTGACAGGATGAACTCAATCCGGATGCTTTTCTGAAAGTATGTTCTTCAAGTGTAAGTCTGTTTTTTATGTCATTGCTCAAAACCCCCACAGGTCCAAACAATAAACCGTCTCCATGGCAACAGTCCCCAGTGGACACGGCCTGGTTCGGTTGCCACAGTGAGCTCACCTGAATGTGCAGGTTGTTGTTCTTAGCGATCGCTCCCAGCTGTCCGAGCAAGGCTCCCGTGCAGGATAGTGCAAAGCGAGGAGTCACTATCGGCTTCACAAGGGGGTACTGGGAGGGGAGAATAGAAGAATGTAATGCAGACCTGTGATCGTTTTACTTGCGGTGTTGAATTGTCCTGGTTATCTTAATTTAAAACCTTACCTTTTTGTTTAAAAGCTCTGCAATGAACCTTGAGGGAACAAAACAACGATTACAAATAGGTCGTCAGAGACTCTCTGTGATGAGCATATCTGTATTGTAGAGGTAATACTAGGAGGTGTCAATAGGAAGAGGATAGGAATTAAAACATTAAGACCACTCTAATTTCGGTCTTATGCCACTCAGACGCCCTGAAACCATGGAATTCATTCTGATGCTCCCCATTCAGAGAAACTTGATGAATTCCCACTAGATTGTCTCTTATTTATTCGGACATTGTGGCTGTTATTGAGCATCACAGCGTATATCTGTGGCATATCTGTGTCTGTAACATATTGTAAACAAAAAACTGCCTCATCATAAAGCTGTTTTTAGACAAACAAATTCTGTGTTTAAAACAACTGGAATTTTCCAGTACAAGGATGTAACATATAAATTCTGCTGTCGAGTTGAGGGTTTTTTGTTTATACACATCGACACCGGTATCGGGCTTAATTGACAAAAGATCTCAAATCACGTCTTTCTATGTTGACATCTTTAGATTTAGATATTTTGTTCAATTTCTTGACGTTTGCATGTTTTCAAGCCTTGCTACGGTAAACGTTCTGGAAAATGTCCCGCTGTGTTCTCACATGGGCTCACGCTGACATTTCACCAGGGGGCTGGCAGGAAAAGTTTCAAAAAATCTCAGCAGCAAAGTAGTGCTCTTATAAACAGCACATCGCCAAATCTTCAGGATATTGTCCAGACAGGCGCTGACTGATGGTCACAGTTATTAAAGGACACACTGAGAAGGATTCATCTCGGTCAGCAAGGTCTGAAAGCGCCTCTCAGCTGAGGCACTTTGATACAGCGCTGGGTCAATGTTTGTTCCCAGCATGCATTCAAGAAGAGATCGACAAAGACAAAGAGATTTGCAGAGTTTATATACTGCAGCTCTCTGGGGTAGCACACACTACACGTGAGACGTAGCTCATGAGGAATTACAGCCATGTTTCTTTCCTTCCATGTATGTAGCACGCATGGAAAGTATTCAGCCTCTGTACAGAGAACATCCTGAGGTATGCATGTCTATTGACCGTGACCGTTCTTGACTCGAACCGATACAAGAGATGTGTAACCTTAGAGCGTGTGTAAAAACATAAGGACCAAGAAAAGAAAATGAAAGCTAAATCTCAATAACACTAAATTGAGTCAGAC